>NC_073692.1:345710516-346035016 GCF_029784155.1 Uranotaenia lowii | reverse complement strand
CCACTTATTGGCCGCAGCAGATAGTTAGTTAGTTCGCCGCAGAAGTGATTGAATGTTATTTTTTCTCGCTCTCCTATCTTGAAATCAACGAGATCGTCGGCTTGCGCTGAGCTGAGCTGAAGGGGAATATCTTAAGTGGCCCATTGCGGATCGCTGGAGGGTTTGGCATCTGATTCGGATTGCTCGGAATCAACGGGCTTTTAATAACATGGGAGTGTTATAGAGTAGCTTTGAATAGATTTCCTACACCTCTCGGTCATAACTGAACCAAGCGAGCGGGATGATTGACAGATCTGGGAATAGATCCCGAGCAATGAACGCGACTCGGATACTTTCACGGGCAGCAAGCCGCCCAGCCATAAAACCCAGCAGTGATCAGATACATAATTTTACAATGAACCGATAATTTTGACATTACCACATTTCAGCAGTCGGGAGATCGCTCTGCGCAGAAAGCTAGAGCCATGGTTGTTTCTGAGGAGTGAAAGCATAACAAACATTCCTCAACTCCTTCCAATTTGAAGGCGGATGATGAACGTACTGTGGATTCTGAAGTGGGCCATTCTCTGAAACCGTGCGAACGCAATCGATCAAGTGTGTGTTGGCCCTTCATGTCCAAGTACTTTGATTGGGGAAGTACAAATGTTTGGATAGTTCTTGAAACGATAGAAACAAACTTCAGTGAGTACTGTAGAACTGACGGCTGATGATCGTTGAACTGTAGCAGAGATTTTTGTTCAGTCATACACTGGGTTTTGACTTAGGACTTTAATGTTGGAATGTTTGAAAGGCAATAAGGCATTTTTGGATCAAATAAACGTCATTGAATGAAGTAGTGAATCCAATTATTAAATTTGGTTTAGTTTTTGTTCTTATGTAACTTAGTTAACCGTTAAATTTTATTTCAAAAAATGATTTCATTTGTCTTAAAAATCTAAATCACCCGCTCATTATTTTCTAAAGTCATAATTCACCGTTAAGTTTAACGCTAAACGAACACATAATATGAAACAAAATAAGCAGAAAATCAGAACTATAAGCTGAGGTTGCAATAAATGCATGGGCAAAATTTCACCATCAAATGTTAAAGATATGAGCATCAAGTAATTTTTTTTCTAAAAAAATAAGTTGAGAAAAATTTCAGCTAAAAGGACATTTTTGAGGAATGGCACAAAGCGCTCAAAATTTTTATTTTCCACTTTCAGAAATAAACTAAAAAGGGTCCAAAAAAATCTTAAAGTTAAAATATCAAAAATGATGCCAAATGCCTTAAAAAAGCATAAAATTTCGACCTCTGATGTTATCTCGAAAAAAATGTTTGGTCTGAAAATTGACATTTTGGACGTTTTATTTTAAGAAACCGATGGTTAAACATGGATTATTTCGGAGTTTCGTTCTAAAATAAATCATAAATCGCATTGAACGACATTTTAGTGCACTTAAGGCATGAATAAAAAAAAAATTCAAACAAATCATGTTTGTAACTATATGGTTAATCATTTTAAAGTTCTCATTAACGATTTTCGTTAAAATCGTTACTTAAGAAAAGCTGTCCTCAACCTAAAGGAAGGCCTTGATTTATGTAATGAAACCTTAAGAATCAAAATATGGAATTTGCTTTCATCGATGGTTAAAATCTTTGAAATTATTTTAAATTTTGGTAAATTAAAACTTATATGATTTGAGCATAAAATAATTTATTTTTAGGGTAGCCTTCAATTTCTTAAAAATCCAAGCTCAAACTTACAAACTCTTTTACAAATTTCAAGATTCTAAACTAACATGAGAATAAATTAAATTTTCTGAAAAAAATGGAAGGGATTATAATTTTACGGATTAAATTTGCTTGATGCAAACTTGAACCTAATTTATGATTAAAGTTTGAAATTTGGCTTTAAAAAACCTGCAAAATCAAATTTTTTTCACATTACACCGAGAAAATATAAAATTTTGTGCAGATTTTTTAGGTGAAGATCAAGTCTTTAACAGCAAATATTCTTCATAAAGAATCAATCCCTTAATAAAAATCCTGTAGATGATATTTTCAAATAAAATTTGGGATTTTATGCTTAACACAAAACTAAGGATATTCACTGAAATTCTACTTTATATTTGAAATTTTTAGCTGAATTGTGTGTACAAACTAATTATGAATCAAATTATGAAATCTGGAAATTGAATTGAAATAAATTTTTTAAAAAAACTTAAATCAATTCTGATGTTATGAAATCGCTTGGTACATCTTTGTACCTGAAAATAACCACATTTCCGTAGGTGATGGAAAGAATTTGAGAAACATGGGGTATCAAAGAACGAAAGCGAAGATTGCAGGTTTAAGCCCTGCCGGTGAGCCGTTGTATCTTTTTCGAAAATTTCATGATATTTACGGCTTATGTTCTTTCGTTCTTTGATAGCTCATGTTTCTCTTATTCTTCCCATCACCTACGAAAATTTGAAAAAAAATGAATTGACAAGCAAATTTTTAAGAACATGTACTCTTGATTTCCTTATCAATTCATGTTGATTGAAAAACTCATTTACAAACGAAATCATTTTAAGATTTTGAATCTGCATTCTAAATCTCAATTCTGAAACTGAATTCAAAAATTGAACTTTGAATCCGATTCCAAATTTTTAAACGATTTCTAGATTATACAAAAAATAGGTTTTTGAAATTTTAATTCCGTATTAGAATTTAATGAGCCATATTTTAAAGCCTTAATACAAGAATGTTTCATTTAAATTCTGTAGTTCTGGTTTAATCTTAATTAATTTTATTCAGTTATTTATTTTGTATCTGTAATGAAAATCTGAACTATGATGTGGTTTTCAAATGATAAAACTGAATCAGAGTTTTCAATTTTGGATCGCCATTTAGAAGCTTTAAATGTTTAAGTTTTGTGTAAGAATTAATCTTACTGCCTATTTAAAAAAAAATGTTATTTTTGGATTTTGAGAAATTGAGGCCACTAAACTAAAAATGAAAAAATTACATGCAAAGTGTATGGGTTGACCAAAAACAGTAATTTCATAATTTATTTAGTTATATTGAAGTAATTTCAGGTGAGAAAATAAAAGAGAATGTTTTGTATGGGCGAATAGTTTCAAAAACCAGAATCACGAACGTTTTGACAAAATTCTTTGCTTAATATTTATGGTTGTCTCTCTTTCAATGAAATTGTTAAAAAAAAAATTACATAACCCTCCATTCGGCATGAGTAAACATTACAGGTTAGGAAGTATTTTAAGTGATGTATGTGTTTGAAAACACCTACATATGTACCTATATGTAGGAGGCCTAAAATTCCCTTGAGTTGTTTGTACCGCACGAGCTATGATTTGCAAATTGCTTTCGTTTAAGTGACATTTTGTTATTTCTAGAAAATTCCTCTTAATTATGTATGTAGGTACATTTTTTAAAGCATGTTAAATAGATGAAAAATATGATACGGACACAAGACGACATGTGGAAATATATGCCAGAAGGATTGAGATTTTTATCTCAACACACATGTGTGATATTAAGAACTTGTGAACTTGTGAACAAATTCTATATCTAATTATTTTTTTTAACTAAAAAATTGTAATTTTTGGTATTGTTGACAGTTTTCAACATCAAGCAATTGTAGAATCCTGGTTTGTTTCATTGGTTCCATAATGTGCTTCAATTACTATTTAATTTTAATCAAAACGCAATGATGTATTAAAAACAGAAGAAGAGCTTCAAAGTGTTGATAAGGTTAGGTTTATGAACAAAAAAGCGAGAGAATGTTTGTTTCAGATACCTCCATTGCAAAAACCAGATATCCAGACTGACCACTGAAGGCTGATTTTGGCAACCGTTCTGCAGCGCTTTTTGGAATTTTGTTCCTCCCGGATTCGTAGCTCAGTGTATCCGGCCTGCCTTCACCACACTGCGTTCGCCGTTTAGAGTCACGCGAGCTCGTGGTTCATCCTTCGCCTCCAAACTCCGATCTCCTGCACGCCGCCAAAGATGGTTTTAACACTTGTCGCTCGAATACTTCGAGTGTGCGTAGGTCCTCATCGAGCAATATCCACGTCTCGTGCCCGTAGAGGACAACCAGTCTAATGAGGGTTGTGTACAGGTTACACTTTGTGCGAGGGCTAAGTCTTCTCGACCGCAGTTGCTTGTGGAGTCCACAGTAGGCACGACTATCGCGGATAATATCACGTCGAATCTCACGGCTGGTGTCATTGTCTGCGGTCACCAGTGAGCCGAGATAGACAAAGTCTTCGACTATCTCCAGCTCGTCACCGTCGACTCTGACCTTGTTATTGCTGGACAAGCGGCTTCGGTCGGTATCGGTTCCGCAGGCCAGCATGTACTTCGTCGTGAACGTATTAATCATCAAACCAATCCTTCCTGCTTCGCGTTACAATTTGCGGTAGATCTCTTCCACCACCGCAGATGATCTGCCGACTATATCAATTTCATCGGCAAAGCAGATAAGTTGACTGAATCTGTTGAAAATCTTGCCCCGCATTTCACCAACCGCTCGTCGAATAACACCTTCAAGTACCACGTTGCAAATCATGCAAGATAGACCATCCCCTTGTGCTCTGCGACGTAGTTCCACCTTCCCGTGGTGCAGAGTGGAAACGTGTCTGCAAGTCCGGCGTATTGCAGATGTACGGCCAAGAGAACTACACCAAACCCACTAGAGGCTGTCGACGGGTCTGCCAAACCCGCGCGGAAGAAGTGGTGCACCCGGGTACTTAGGTACCAGTACTTGGGTGTGTGCGTGGTGGTCTAACACGCTTTCGGGGGGTCATGGCCCTGATATGCGTACGTGACCGGAGGGAGAGCGATCGCCAACTCGTTTTGCGCTTCGGTGGGTATAGACCCGACTCGCAAAACGAGTAGATGCGCAAAGTGGTGGCCAATGGTGGGCCGATCACTTGGGACGTGTTATCACGTCAGTGTCTGAGAGGCACATTCTGCCGGAGGTGTCAGGGTTCGACACGCGTTTCGGGAATTGATGCGCCTGAACCGCGAGTGTGACCTGATGAGGGCGTTCTATAGCTCGATCTGCGCTTCCGGTGGTCATGCGCCCGACTTGAAGAGCGAGTAGTTGCGCTGAGTGGTGACTTAAGTCAACACTACTTGAGAGTTCGGAGGAGTCTGAGTCCTACACGTGGCTTAGGGGGCTTACCCCCCCTACCCGCGTGTTTGAACAGAGAAATTGTCGTCGACAACTCGCTTTGTGTTTCTGGATCTTGGACTGGATTCACAAAGCTAGTAGATGCGCTGTGAGGGGACCTCATTCACACGATGAGATGTCGGGTCCTAACTCGTCAGAGGAGGGATTGCGCATCGAGTTTTGTTAGAATGAGGTATGCTGATCGAGGATTCGGAAACGAGTATTGCCTTGGAGCGCACTAGCGCGAAATGACCTCCCACTATTGAAGCAAAGTGTGTCAAACAGTTCGAGGTGGGAACAAAGGCCAGTGGCCCCAGGTGGACTTTATGGCATAGGGGGTACAGTGCTCCTTAGCATTGTATCATGAGTCGTCCAATTGCACCCATGGACCCAGAGTAGCAAACTGGGGGGACGCGGTGGCTCGCCGTGCATTGGAATGCAATCCGTAAATTGGATTTACCACCTGGGTTAACAACTAATAAAAAAAAGACCATCCCCTTGTCGAAGTTCCCTGCACGATTCGAATGAACTCGACACTTTACTGTTTTGCATCGTATGTGGCTTTGAAGTCGATGAATAGATAGTGCGTGGGAACGGCATTTTTGGAGGATTTTTTGTAGTGTGAAGATCTGATCTGTCGTAGACCATAAAACGGGCCTGATGACTTTACACGAATCTGATTGCCTAACGCGGTGGAGTAGGATTCCGGATAACACTATTTAGGAGAATGATCGCTCAGTAGTTTTCACAGTCCAATTTGTCGCCCTTCTTGTAGATGTGGCATGTGGCATATTACCTGCTTCTTCTACTCCTCCGGTAGCCGTTTTGTGTCCCATATATGAACCATCAACCGGTGTAGGCAATCGGCCTACTTGTCCGAGCCTTTTTCAGTTGCGATGCCATCCTTCCCAGCCGACGTGTTGCTATTCAGCTGGCGAATGGCCTCCTTAACTTCGTTTGGCTCCACCTCGCCATTGGCAACGCCTGCGATGTATTTTCCCCACCGTCTCGGTCTCCAGCATGTGTGGCGTTCATGTGTTCATCAAAGTGCTGCTTCCATCTTTCGTTCACCTCACGATTGTCTGTCAAGATGCCTCCGTCCTGATCCCAGCACATTTCGGCTTGGGGCACGATGCCTTTGCAGGATGCGTTGAGTTTCTGATAGAACTTTCGTGTTTCATGGGAACAATGCAGCTGCTCTAGCTCCTCGAGCTACTCCTTTTCTAGACATCGCTTTTTCTCCTGGAAAATTCGGACTCGTAGCCAACGAGTGGAAAATCACCTACAGCGGAAGAGCCACTTCCGCTGCAGGTGATTTCCCACATTTCGACGGGTGCCTGTTTGCACCACTGCCGCCCGCGCGGCATTCTCATCGTCCATCACTCTCCTACACTTTTCATCGAACCAGTCATTCCGTCATGTTCGTTCCACGTGTCCGATTACATTCCCCGCAATACTGTTGATGGCTGTTTTGATGGTATCCCATCAGTTCTCGAGAGAGGCTTTGTTAAGCTCGCTCTCTGCCGGCAGCGCTTCTTCTAGCGACTGCACGTATTCTGTCGCGACCACAGGTTGCTTCAGTCGTGCGATATTTAACCGACGCAGGCGTCGGTTTCATCCGTTGTTCACTACGGAGAGTTTTGCGCTTATTTTCACCAGTGGTTTTACTCGATGTTGGTGCTACGACAGGATGTGACGTCGATAATGTCCGAAAAGTCCCGTCTGTCTATAAAAACGACTATGAGAAGATAACATTCACCGATAAGGCCGTAAAAATTAATTTCAAAACATAAATCACGGTGATTAATCTTAATTAATAAAATATAAAAACGTGGTAAATTTAGGATTGATGTTTGGGATGATGATCTTCAACTGTACTTGTGTTGGAAGTGGTGCTGGAAATAGGTATTACGAACGGCCATTCGTTTTGAGGCGGTGAAATCTATAAGTCTGTAGCCATTTTTGATAGTCAGCTAGTGCGCGCTGAACCTTCAAATTGTCGGTTTGCTTGCCTCCTCCTGGTCGACCTGTATGTATGTATGTATGTAAGTAGAAAATCCACCATGGATTCACGGATTCCCCGCAGTTTTATCAAAGTATGTGTTTACCTGCATGTTTTAGAACAATAGTCAAAGAACAACAAAGTTGCAATGCTGTATACATAATACCCCACACCATGGTTTTGTGGAAGCTGTTATGGTATGAATGTCTGGTGTGTCAATGAAAGCGTGTTTCTGTGGATGAACGAATCAATCAGATACACAACTAGTTTAAAATGTAAAACATGTTAAATGTGTTACATTTACTCCAGGTATTCCAACATCCGTGCTTTCCTCCTCCTGGTCGACCTGAGCGTTAGAATCCCCGATGACGATCTTGATATCACGTTTTGGACAGTGGCGGTATTCACGTTCCAGCTGCGCGTAGAATTTCAGCGCTATGATGTGGAATTTCCGGCTCTCCAATTCGTTGGAAAGCACATGGGTACTGCTCACTAATCGGCAGTTATATGTTCCACGTTTCCAATAGCTGGTCCCTTTTCAACGCGTAAGTTTTCATTATTTCAATCCACAATGGGTTGTAACAAACAATGTTTACTTGTATTTTTTTTGTAATCACGGGCTCGCAAGGCCCTCACTATCTCGCTGGAGGACCATCGTGAAGTTGCTGTTTTGGGTTACAAACACCACCAGAACGTTGTTGCACTCCGCACGCCGTCCTTGACATGAAGAACAGACGCGTACCGGCGTACGGAATCTCCAATCTCAGTTAGCATGCGACCAAAGCATCCACCGGGAATAAGTACCCTAAGGTTGCTCGCATCTCATCCAGCACCTCGGGGAGGTTGAGAATCGGAGTTGTTAGATAAGAGATGATATGACCACTTCTCGAAGGTTTGGTGTCTGGGGTCTCGAGTTGCACAATGTCTACCATTCGCCAGCTACATATAGACTCAGCGCGCGGTAAATCATTCGACAATATTCTTGCTGCCTGATTGTTTCCATCCTGCATTGCCTTGTGGATATGGGATATGTTTGGTTTCTTTCAGACATATGCAATGCGGTTGCGCTGGGAGGACAATGCGAGATATTAGAAAGCTTGTTAATGACGGTACGGCATAGATTCATTTATCGATATTTCCATCTCCAAGGAAGTTTATTATTGGAGTCTAATTCATGGGTGTATAAAAGGCAAATAAAAAATTAACACTGAACTAAAATGTACTCTTCAACACTTCGAACAGCTTGTCTGATGATAGTGCAAAATATATTCAAAGAGTAATTGATATATTTTTGTTTGTGTTACGTCTCTACGACTATACACTGTAGTGGTTTTTATGTTATTTTATTTTTTTATGAAACCCTTCCAAGACAGAGCTGTCTTATATGAAGAAAACAATAAAAATTCCTGGAATCAATGTTTTCTAGATTTATACTAAAAATGATACTTTTTTAAATCAGTTATCAAAAATGTTTGTGAAATAAATCAAGAAAAACTGATACACGGACATTAAAATTGAGTAGGTTCAACCAAAGTCCAGAAATGCTCTGTAGACCCTGGACTGATCAATTCAACAAATGCCGCCCCAGTTTTCAATCCAGGATTTGAATACATTTCAATCAATCAATCCAGGGGCTCATCGTCACCCTGCCAAAGGGGCTTTAACGGACCCAATCCGTCCGCTTCGTCGGAAGCTCAGTTCCCGATGCGTGGTGAGAACCACACAATCCGTCAACATGACCCCCTTGTTAGAGCACAAACCCGTCCGTCCGTCAGAGATCTGCGGGATCGAGATCACAAAGACAGCTTGAATGAAAAAAAAACCGGGGGAGTGCTCGTCAAACATCAGCTTATCTGATAGAATAAATCCTACGTAGTATAGTTGTGTTATAGTTTTTTTTTGCATTAGAAAAAACTTCTCTGTGGGATAGCGTCACGACGCCATCATTCGCGGCTGTAGGATCCATTTCTGGCTCCTGTCGTCGTCGTTGCCATGTTTTAGTTTCAGCAAATCTACATCTATTCCATACGATTTGATTAATTCTGTTTTCTTAATTTCGAAATTCGGGCGGATTGGGTTTTTACTGAGGTAAAGTGGCATTCGATTCCCATCAACTGGTACTGGCAAATAAGTGATTCCTGTGGCCCCGACTCACCGGGAAGGAAAAGGTTCTGGTCTGATCCATGCAATGGGGGGCATTAGCAATGTTAATGAGCCAGGCGGCGTCCGGTGGAAAGAGTGTGGCCACAAAGGTAGCAAGCAATA
Organism: Uranotaenia lowii; assembly: GCF_029784155.1. Lineage (NCBI taxonomy): Eukaryota > Metazoa > Arthropoda > Insecta > Diptera > Culicidae > Uranotaenia > Uranotaenia lowii. The sequence continues at coordinate 346,025,587 of NC_073692.1, read as the reverse complement.
ATCCCGGTGGCTGCCAGGCCTATGGAGGCCAAAAACCCACCGACTGACCGCGAAAACGATCGAAATTCCAATCTTTGCGCATTAATTGAACATCTCCAAGTGGCGGTCAAATTTTCTATGCCATTCCACCCGGTGTAGAGGGTTTGCGAATAAAAAGCCGGCAGCCGGATTTGATACCAGCCCAGGGTAAGGCTAAGTGGGGGCCGGGAATGTTTACTGTTCTCGCTCGAAAGTGGAATACCGCAGACCCAATATATTTGAAACATCTCAAAGTTTTGTGGCTCGCTGCTTCTGGAAGCGAATGTATCAAACCAACTGGAGGCGGGGGCATTAATTGCTGCGGATTTTTCGGGCAACCATAGCTGGAAATGAGAAACTTCCCGAAAATTGGTATTTCGAAGAGTTTAGTGTTATTGTTAGTGTTGGCGCTGCTGTGCGATATGGTCAAATGGTTCCGATTAAGCCACAATTGCTAAAGAGGAGGTAAACTTGTTCGCAGTCCACCTAAGTTATGCAGCGGTTTAGTTTAACGGAGTTATGCGTGGGAAATACTGAATATTTGAAAGCATTTTTTCCTGGCTGGCTTAGTCGTTTGGGAATGGAATTGGTTGTTTTTTTAATTGAACGAAGGTAAATTTTTGGGTACGAATCCCATCCCACGAAAACTGTGCATAACTTAAAAGCCTTATTCTTCTTTTCTAAATTTTGATTAAGATTTCCTGAACTTTAAAAATGCTTCTTGTTAAGCAAACCTTACCTTAATATGATTTATTTAAAACACAAATCAAACACATTACCAAAAGATATAAAATGATGTTTTCAACACATTTTTTTCAATTATTCGGAATTACTGATAAATGAGACCATCGCATTCAATGTGGTGGATCAAGATTATTGTGGTGGAAAAGTATGTTCGAATCATATGTTGGAGTGAAGCACATAATCGGCAACTACGGTTAAGGGACATAAGGGTCAGAACCTAGACATAAGTCTAGGTTCATACCAGAATTTAGAATTTTTAATAAGCGAAAAACTTAGTGAAGATCGCTAAAACGTCCCGCAATTATCTTTTTGCTGAGTGCTAGTAAATCTGGTTTTTAAAATTTTTTTTCTCAGATTAAAACTTTTTTTGCCTTGAGAGCATTGGAGATGAAAACTCAAATCTGAGAAAAAAAAACTCAAATCTGAGGAAAAAAGCTTAATTCTGAGAGATGTGCTCCATACCACACACCCATAACTGCATCCCTATGCCTAGCTATGAGTCATTAAAACTAAACCTAACCTCAAACAAAAAGTAAAACAAGGCAATGAGACACTTGATTTCTTATGGACGACATTAATTTCCGCCATAGAAAGTATTTCGATGAAACCAATGGTCTATTAGATACACGCATTTGTAATTGTCCCATTTCTAAATGAACTAAGCTATACAATCACTTATTTTTAACGTAATTCAAAATTATTATTTCATTCCGTCTTTTAACAATTTAGAACTGTACATTCCAGATACGACAAATGCTTATTTTCAGTACATTGAAAATCATTGAAATTGTTTCTGGGAGGATAATAAAAAAGGTAAGTAAAGTAAAGTAAGTAAAATAGTGTACATAAGACCACTGCAAGCTTGGTCATTTTCAGAACCTTGTTCTGAATCCTCAGCATTTTATTTCGCAGGCACTGATTCGATTTCCTGTTGATAAGATAATAGTGAGATTTAGTGTATTTATTACATTTAGATTCAATATCTTCAATGTGATTTTAAAAAGTAAGATTCCGATCAAGTGTGAGTCCCAAGTACTTCACGTGATCAGACCATTCTTATGAAACCCCATTAAAAGTTATGGAATGATTTTCATTAGGTTTTAAAAATTTAGCTCTTGGCTTATGGCGAAATAAAATAAGTTGAGTTTTGGAAGCGTTAGGAGAAATTTTTCCACATTTTCAAGTAATTGAGCAAGGAATTTAAATTTTGTTGCAATCTACTGCGTACTACCCGTAAATTTCGACCTTTGGCTGAAAGCAAAGTATCATCAGCAAATAATCTTCTACCTTTTCCTTCTGGTACATCAGGAAGATCAGAAGTAAAAATATTGTATAAAATTGGCCCAAGTATACTACCCTGAGGGACCCCAGCTCTAATGGGTGTCCTTTCAGAGCATGAATTTTGATAGCTTACTTGTAAGGTTCGGCTAGTCAAATAATTTTGAATAATTTTGGTGAGATATACAGGAAAATCAAATCGAGCTAATTTAGCTACTAAACCTTTGTGCCAAACACTGTCAAAAGCTTTTTCAATATCAAGAAGAGCAACACCAGTTGAATAACCTTCAGATTTGCTAACGTTAATCATATTAGTTACACTCAAAAGTTGATGTGTAGTAGAATGTCCATGACGAAAACCAAATTGTCCATCCGGGAAAATAGAATTCTGATTAATGTGAATCATCATTCTATTCAAAATAACTCTTTCAAATAGTTTACTTAAATAAGGAAGCTAACTAATCGGTCGATAACTTGAAGACTCTGAAGCACTTTTTCCAGGTTTCAAAATTGGAGTTACTTTGGCATTTTTCCATTTATTGGGGAAATATGCCAAGTGGAAACATTTATTGAAGATTTTAACTAGAACATTTTAAGTACTTTCAGGCAACTTTGAAATAAGAATATAGAAAATCCCATCTTCCCCTGGAGCTTTCATATTTTTAAATTGTTTGAAAACAAATTTAAATTCATCAATATTTGTTTCACATGAACTTTCAAATACATTTAGCTTAGAAAGAATATCATCAAATTTAAGGGAAATTTAAGCATCAATTGGACTTACAACGTTTAAATTAAAATCATGAGCAGACTCAAATTGTTGGGCTAATTTTTGAGCTTTTTCTGCGTTTGTTGAAAAAAGTTTATTTTCATCTTTTAAAGTAGGAACTGGCTTCTGGGGCTTTTTCAGAGTTTTAGTTAATTTCCAAAATGGCTTTGAGTAGGGTTTTATGTCCTCTACTGGTTTTGCAAAATTTTCATTACGGATGAAATTTAAACGACGGTTGTTTTCTTTTTTGTCAGGTTTCTTTTTTTCAGGTGTTCTTATTTTTAAGGTATTGAAGCGGCTTTAGCATTGACTATTGAAGTTGTCAAATTTTCTATAGCCAAATCTATATCTTCTATTGAATTCAGTGGAACGTTTATATCTTAGTAATGTTCAATTAAATTCCTATATCGCTCCCAGTTAGCTTTTTTAAAGTTGAAAGTTGGTTTTAAAAGGGTTTTCAAAGGAACTTTGGGATAAAGAAAAAATTTTTGGAAGGTGGTCTCAATCGAGGTCCGCATGAGTAACTAATTGACTACAATGCTTGCCTTAATCCGTAAGAACCAAATCAATTGTGGAAAGATTTCTAATTTAAGACAAACAAGTATGCCCATTCGGATATTCAACAGTATAATAATCAGCAGAGCAGTCATTAAACAATATATTTCCATTAGAATTTGATGAAATATTATTCCAAGATCGGTGTTTTGCATTAAAGTCACCAATAACAAAAAATAGATTTATTTCTGGTGAGTTTTTGTTAATCTCCTTTCAAAAAATTTGTCTGTTCACCGCTAAATTGAAAAGGCAAATATGCGGAAATAATTATAATTTTCTCCATAAACGTTTCTTGTTCAATTCCAATTGTTTCTAAGACTTTGGTATTGAAAGAAGGAAGAAGTCTAAATTTAAGATGACTATTGATGACAATAGCTACACCCCCATCTTGTCGATCAAGTCGATCAATTCGTAAATTTTTTAAAAGAGCATTGCTTTTTAAGTTATTGTCTGGCTTTAAAAAATTTTCAGTGATGGCAGCAATATGTACGTTTTGAGTTTTCAAAAATAAAAAGAACTCATCTTCGCCAGCCAGCAAAGATCTAGCGTTCCAATTCATAATATTTATACACCTATTTGGATCCATGAGGGAATCGTAAAGTCATAATAATTTTGTAAGCATGATTAAAAGAAGTTTGGAAAGCTTCAATCATAGAATTTTCTTTCAACATAAATTGCATCATTTCCATTAAATTTTGATGTTAAAATTTTAATTTTTCCTCAGTAATCTCACCCAAATCAACAAAATTGTTACACCGAAAAAACTTTTCACATGAACGCTGCGTGAAAATGTACATGGATTTTTGCCACCATGAAAATCACGTGAAACCTACGTGAATTACAGGTAGCAAAAAGAGCCCGCGCAGCAAGCAGAATTCACGTAAAGATAATGTGAGTTAAAAAGTGGGTTTTTTCAAAAGTTTCAAATATTTTTTTTTATTTTGCGGGTTTTTTTATTGTCCTGAATAAATGTTAAAATAATAACACGATTATCACAAAACTTTCAATTTAAGTTTTCAATCAAAGTAAACTTCACTTTACTTTACTTTTAAACACAAACCATCGTCACGAAAATGGCATTTGGTGTGCCCCTTCAGTGGAAACTCGTCTGTCCTGGCTTCTGTAAAAATAACAAATGTTGTAAGAAGAAACAATCGCATAGCAAAGTTTTTATCACTAACGAAAGTTCAGCTTCCCCATCACCCAGAATTCTTATCTTTGTCAGCAGCATCTGTTGGATCCACGCCATATTGTGCTGTATTTTTTCACATGAATTTTACGTGAATGAGCCATTGAGATTTACGAGAAAAACACATAGAATGCACCAGACCCATCTATAATTGGTGGATCACTGGATTTTCACGTAAATCGGATGTGTTTTTGTTTTGGAAGCAAACGGCTATGTGAATTTCGCGTAAATATCAAGTGATTTTTTCTTAGTTTCCAAATGCTTAACGTAAATCAAGCAAAAATTCACGTAATGAGCGCCTACGTAAAAATACAGATGAATTTAACGTTTCCTTTTCGGATGAGTGTAGGATCAGAAAATGAAGGAGAAGAACAGGTATTTGAATTTCGGGGATTTTCTGAAGCCTTTGCATATACCTTGAGACTTAGTTTTTTCCCACTAGTTCTACCAGAGTTAATTATACCAGAAGGCAACCCACTTTCAACCACCTCTGAGAACGTTAAACAACGAGTCTGTGGCGCTGAATCGGCCCAGTTAACATTGAAATCACTTGGAGCATTACCAAGACGTGATTCTTAAGTAGGCCGAGGCTGACCGCAAACAGGCAGATTGTTTGCCGGCCTGACGTGTGAAGACAAAAAAGAGGAAGGAGGAGAAGAAACTTATCTGAAAACTTTGGGATTTTTCCTTGAAGCAATAATTTTTGCCCTAACGGGACAATCTTTAGAATTGGAAGAATGATTACCTGTGCAATTTGTACACTTGAAAAATTCTGTTTGTGGTTTATCACCACCAGAAAGAAATTTTTATTTTTCATGATCTAATTAGCCGCAAAGAATGCATCTGGCATTCATTCTCCATTTTTTAAGTGCCGTGACAAAAAGCTTGACTACGACGACATTGCGTAATATTTAAAAAAAAAATTTTTTTTTGAAGATTTTTGAAAAGATTCAAATTTGACTCGACAATGAAACATAGGACGAGCCTTTTCAAGAAACTGCAAATTATTAACCTGATCCTATTAAAAATAGATCAAATAAAGCTCAGGAGCAAAACCAACACTACTGATATTGTTCGTGTTGGTTCTTTTCCTCATTCGAATTACTTGAATCGGAGAAAACCTCACAAAGAATTTAATGCAGTTGTGATTTCATTCGGTGTCTGATCTCCGGTGAGACCACGAAGTACAACGTTAGTAGGACGATCACTTTTAGTGTCGTATGTGAAAAATCTAAAAAAATAATTTAAAAGTTTTTGAAAATCATCAAAAGATTCCGCCAATATACGAGCAGTTCCCCTTCGATCGATTTGCAAAGAAATCTTCACATCCTTAACGGAAGTCCGGGACAAAATTGTCACTCAGGAAAACATTTTCAGGAATCGTCACCGTGATTGGTACAACCTTTTCATTTTTAGGAGTAAAAGAAGAAGAAGGTTTCTAAGTACTCTTATCAGAATTAAATATGAATATTTCCTTATCGCCGATGTTATGCAGGACATCGAATGAATTGGAAACTTCAACTCTTTTGGGCGATGGACCTGAATTAGGTTCGGCAATCCGTTTTCTTCCGACTTTGACGCCGGCCGATGACTTCCTCATGCTGGAAAGAAAAGAGAAAAATATGTTTTAAAGTAAATGAAAATAATTTAATTTTACTACTGAAAACTGCTGATTGAAAAACAGGTAAGGAAAAAATAAATAATTAAAAATGTTCCTGCAGGTACACAGCAACGATACGGTGCTCCGGCGTAGGGGAGGAGCGGGCTATATGCGCCTATTAAGCAAACCACTGATTAAATCAAATATCACATCGAATATGTGTACAAAAACTATATACACGTGTGCAGGCATCTGTTTTCTATACATTGGAGTAATTTTTATGTTAAAATTTTCTTCTGTTTCCAAGAAAACGATTTTATTAAAAGTGTTGTCTAAAATGACGAACCTCGAACCGTGCGGGCTGAATGCGCCTATTTATGTTTTAAACAAAATTTCAACTTCAAAAACATGCCTGTTTTTTGGGCAATATTTCCGTATAATTTCATTGAAACTGCTAGAAAGTAATAATTTTCGTACGATAAAGCTGAAGTTTTATAAAAATCTATGTATATTATAATTTTATGGAATAAAACAAAAGTAAGAGTTGCCATACTATGGAGGCAGTTCATCCATGAGAAAAACTTTATCAAATCTGTTTTTGGATCTTCAATTCTCTCTTAAGATGTTATGCAGAGCTTAGATTTGAAGTTTCAATGATAAATATCATTTATTTATTCTATTTAACCTGTTATTTTAGGATGGAGGCATTTTACAAACATAATGGGGGCATACAAAAACACTCTATTATTCCACTATATAATCATTATTAAACCTCAACAAAAGCTGAAATATGTTTAATTTCTTAAGTTCATTTGAGTAAGAAACAAAAACCATCCTAGTTTTTGTTTTAAGCTTCTTCACGTATAATTTTTAAAAGTCGAAATATTACATCAAAATGTATCAAAACCTTGTATGATTTTTTAAATTTTTAAGAGTTTGTAAATTCATAAAATTCTTTCTTCCCTTATGTTCTAAGCGTATCACCCTCAAAATGCATTGGTCAGATGAGCTGTCTAGTCAGCCATTTCATCAAACAGTCGTAGGGTCATTTAACCCGATAGGCCCATTTAGGAAACCTTTCCTCTACGTGTTTACGGCTCAACTGAAACACATGGAAGTGACTGTAGATAATACGCAAAAACGAAGCTCAAATGATCGATAGAAAATTCATTCACTTTTTATATGCAAAAAAAAGAGATTTCAAATTACTGTTTTGAAGTCCGAGATATTTTGATCTAAGTGAAAGTACTATTTAATTTTTTCCAATTTTCTTATGTTTAGCAAAATTTAAAAACTGGTTTACTGAAATTTTTTAAATTTTAATTTCAGATTCAGTGCCCGATTTCACATTTTAAATATAGGTCGGACAATAAAGTTCACAATTTTTTAAAAAAATTTGTAATCCTGAATATTTCCTGTCAATATTAGAATCACTGTGTTCAATAATTGGGACAAAAGCTATTTTGAATAAAAAGGCTTAAATGATGATTTTATAACATATTTCCACGGAAAAAATATATCGATTCCAAGTTGACAAACAAGACTAAGTTACACTATCTAAATTATATCCGAAAAATCATTCCTTTTTATTTATTGGCCACAAATACGTTGAATCTCAAAGATAATGTTCAATATATAGTGTTCTTAACATATTTTTTTATATTTCCATTCATGACATACGAAATAAGAAACCAAAAACTTTAATTACTTAAAATGAATTTTTAAAACAGCCTCAATTTAACTGATATAAAGAAATTTCACTATCCAAATTACGATGGTCACGATCTTCATTAAAAAACGCAATCTTTTTCGGCAATTTTGTCTATCGGCTCTATTTTCCGACGCCATAAAAATTATATGAATTTTTCTCTTCGTAAATGAATAGTGAACATGTAGACTATTCCAAAATGGAATTATTTTTTGGAAATCATTTCAGTCGTTTTGTAAATGCAGACAAAATAGTAATCCGTGTTTTTATATATGTATTACCCTAAATGGCTAATTGTCCTTTTTTTTAACCGAATAGGAAGGTTAAACTAGTTCTAAAAACTATTTTTCAAATAAAAACTAAATAGTTAAATTAAAAAAATCCTAAATCCTGAAGGCATATATTTGATCCACCTGCACGGGAATTTTGATTCGTTTTTTGATTAAGAATCTCTCAAATCAAACAAAGAAACGAATGAAGGCAGGAAAAACAAACACCTGAGGCTCGAGAGAGAGAACGCCGATGACGATGAAAGAAAAACACCTTACAATTGCGTCCGTCCAACATATCGCGCAGCACATCGCATCACAAGAGAAGGTTAAAAAAAAAACAAGATAGAAACAGAGCCTACCAGCACTTTTTATTTAGGCCGAGAATAAGCAACGCATCCGAATGATAAGTGCCATAAAATTCAAATTATCATAATCTGAAGCATTCATTTCGGACAAAAATTTTGTTTGTTTTTCACGAATTTCTTTCCCGTTTCGAGTGTAGGTTGTTCTCATAAAGGGCCACGCCGCGCCGTCTCGAAGCATCTTGAAGAAGAAAATTTCGACGCCTCGAGAAAACACTTGTAAGTCCACTGTTAGCCGGCGAATTTTGAAGAAGGAAAATAATAAGCTTGAGTTTTGTTGTTGGGGCAAAGGGCACGTCGACTTTTTTTTTATGCTCGAAACATACGCGATAAAGTGGACTTTGATAGTTTTTAAGCACTTTGATGTCCAGGAAAAAATGGACATAAAATACTTCTGGAACCCCTTGAAGGGTCTCTCCTGTTCAGAAGTTGGAGGAACATCACCTTACAAAGAATTGTACATTGTTCGTATCTCGCGCGCGAAGCCGTTAGAGTTTCAGGAAGTTTGAGAAAAGCATCTGCTGAAGGGGCGTTCTTTGCCGGATTCAGTTTGAGCAAAAGTTTGTGATTATGCTGGGTGAGGCCTATGCTGCTGGTGGTAATTCATTATGGAAAATAGTAGTAAAAAAATCTCTGGGAGAAAAAAAAACGAGCGGAGGGGAGCCAACATTAATTGCCGGTAATATTACTTCATTACCTGCAGGGCGTTGTATGTGAATGTGCATGTGATGATGATTACGGGCACACCGTTACCAAAGGCTTACAAACACCCCGTGTTGGCTTATTTAATTGATGGCGGTGAGCGGAATGCAAATGAATGTGAATCGCCTCTTGAATGGCAAATGGTGGTGGTGCTATCTTCGAAGGGCTGCCCATGAATGTGTTTATTGCATCCAAAGGCTTTTGCCGCCCTGAGGGAGATTAATCGCTTAATAAGTTGAAAAAATACAACGGCTACACTCCAATGAACTTTATGGATTAGGAAACACGTTAACGATGACGTTTGGACTTTTGGGGTTAGAAATTATTATGATGGAATAAAAACAATTTAATTATACACTTTATAAGCGTTGCAGCCTTTGTTATAGATATGGAGTATAAAAAAAAGTATTAACATTTGGAGTTGAGATAAATGAAGTTTATCTTCGAAAACCAATAAAAAACCTTATGTATTATAATTGCCTAACTCACTTTTCATTCCTTCAAGTCATCAATTAAATAGCTTTGATTATGAAATCCTGCCCAGCCTGTTAATTCTGATAAAATCATATTTATTCGATCCAATCCTTAGCCAAACATTTTTTTTAAGAAATTTGGAGTGGCTTTATCGTTGAGTACTGTGAGTGATAAAAACGAATTTGTTGATAAGGGCAAAATACGGCAAAATGAAGTATTTAAGTAAAATAAAGGCTTCATGCGCCTTGTGGTGGCAGCCAAAATTGCTATGTCGAATTATAAAAACCGACGAAATACATTGGCCAGGAAAATTGACCTGTGCAAAATTTCAGCTCAATCGGACTAGTTTAAAGGTGCCTCAAAAGACTTAAAGTTACGATTTTTTTACCCCTTAAACCCCAAAGGCAATCGGGAAGTTCAAAATTTTGGTTTTGATGCGAAATTGTTAAGAACGTCTAAAACGTTCAGATCTGTTGTTGTTTCGAAAAAAAAAAATTTTTTTGGCGGATTTCAAATATTTGGAATTTCGCCGTTAAAAAATGAAAGATTTCTTGAAAAAAAGATAATAGAAAAGAAAATAAATTTCAATCCTCCAAAAATGCCGTCAACACCAAGTCCCTACGCACCATCTTTTCATCGACTTCAAAGCCGCATACGACACGATCGACCGTAACGAGCTATGGAAAATCATGGACGAGAACGGCTTTTCCGGGAAGCTGATCAGACTGATCAAGGCGACGATGGATGGAACGCAGTGCTGTGTGCGGATTTCGGGTGAATTGTCGAGTTCATTCGAATCGCGCAGGGGGCTTCGACAAGGTGATGGTCTATCCTGCATGATGTTCAACGTAGCGCTAGAAGGTGTTATTCGACGAGCGGTGGGCGAAATGCGGGGCACGATTTTCAACAGATCCAGTCAACTTATCTGCTTTGCCGATGACATTGATATCGTCGGCAGATCATCTGCGGCGGTGGAAGACATCTACCGCAAACTGAAATGCGAAGCAGTGAGGATTGGGTTGATGATCAATACGTCCAAGACGAAGTACATGCTGGCCTGCGGATCCGAGACCGACCGAACCCGCTTGTCCAGTAATAACAAGGTCACGATCGACGGCGACGAGCTGGAGATAGTCGAAGACTTTGTCTATCTCGGCTCACTGGTGACCGCAGACAATGACACCAGCCGTGAGATCCGGAGGCGAATTATCAGCGGAAGTCGTGCCTACTATGGACTCCACAAGCTACTGCGGTCGAGAAGACTTAGCCCTCGCACGAAGTGTAACCTGTATACGACGCTTATTAGACCGGTTGTTCTCTACGGGCACGAGACATGGATATTGCTCGAGGAGGACCTGCGTACACTCGGAGTTTTCGAGCGACGAGTGTTAAGAACCATCTTTGGCGGCGTACAGGAGAACGGAATGTGGAGGCGAAGGATGAACCACGAGCACGCGCGACTCTACGGCGAACCCAGTATCCAGAAGGTGGTGAAAGCTGGCCGGATACGCTGGGCGGGACATGTTGCGAGAATGCCGGACGACTGTCCTGCAAAACAGGTGTTCGCTACGAATCCGGTAGGAACAAGACGAGCAGGGGCGCAACGAGCGAGGTGGTTAGACCAAGTGGAGCGTGATCTGGCGAACGTGGGGTGTCCGAGAAATTGGAGAACGGTTGCCATGGACCGAGTGAATTTTAGGAATTATGTTCGTCAAGTTATGTCGTAAGACGGAATACTATGTAAATAAATAAAAATAAATTTCAATGACTTATGACATCAAATTAGGAACATAAATTATAGAAAATATATAGAAATTGACAAAATATCGAAAAAAATTACAAAAATGAAAAAAAAAATGTTATTTAAAACTAGCTGCTCCCGTACGAACTCCGTTTCGCTTTCAACTTAGAATATGTCATGAATTTTCCAGATAAATTTACGTATGTATTGTGAAGCACACGTGATATGGCCGATCACTTTTTCTGTCGTCTGCTTCTAAATTTGAAATCAGTAATCAATTGCCCATGTCTAAAATAATCTCGTGTATGAATTTTCGCTCGGTACGATACAAACTCACCTTATTATTGCAAAACAAATTAAACAGTTAATATCGATGATTTTATTTGTCGTTTGATACAAATATTGAAATCAAAATCAATTGACCTAAACCCCCGTGTACAAATTACGACTAGTTTATTACATAAATATTCTTTAAAAATTAATCCCCTTTCGGTGGCCTCATTTACCAACTTTGATATCTCAACTCGATTGCTCTTCCCCCAAAACTATCATGCGTTTATATGGTTTTGATTCGATCGATAAAATATCAATCTGTGTCACATCTAGGCGTCATTTATAACCATGTGCTGTGTAAAAATAAGCAAGGAAAAAAACACATCTAGGTTGCATATCGCCCCCACGTGCATAAGAAATATAGGTACTTGGTTGAGAAACAGGCGCCTAATTTTTATTTTTTTTTTCAACGACGTTTGCTAGCGACGCCTCGCCCATGGAGACGAAAATCAAACCCCTCAAAGAAAAGAAAATTTCTAAAAATGGATGCCTGCCTTTTCAATTTCAGATTTTGGCAAAACAAAATTTATTTGTTTTATTCGATCGGCAAAATGTCAATCTGAGTCACATCTAAGCGTCATTCATAACCATGTGCTGTAGAAATGAGCTAGGAATCAAGAAAAAAAATCACATCTAGGCTTCATATCGCCACCACTTGCATTTAAAATATGCTTGGTTGAGAAATACGCGCCAAAATATTCTCACTGATCAGTATGTTATGTCATGGTTACTATCCTCTCGCGACGTTTGCTTGCGACGCCTCGAAAAGAAATAATGTTGATTTCAAATATTGTAAGTAATAAGAAAAGAAGTTAATATTGACGACCCCTTTGGTTGGCCCCTAACTGAAAATCTGATAACTGAAATCAAATGCTTATCCCTCAAAACACCCATGTGCAAATTTTCAACACAATCCGATAACGTCAATATAGCGAAAACAACATATGTGTTGTATTGACGACCCCCTTCAAAAGGGGTCTTCCGAAAATCTAAAAACGTTTTTCATCATTCCTGGTCCTAATGAGCACCCATGTCAAATTTCAGCTCTCTAGCTCTTAAGGAGGCTGAGCCTATTGAAGACAAACGAACAAACAGACAAACGGAAATTACTTTTTATAGGTATTTAGAGATTATAAAAACCAAGTTTTGCCCCTGTAATTTTTTTTTACTTTTTTTAAATTACAGTGAATAATATTATTGATTTTTACAATTTTTGTCATTATGTTTTACGCTTATATCATTTTGGTCTAATTTGTCATTTTTTTTTGCAGTTTTATTACTATTGTGATTTCGTCGTTTGAATCATTTTTATTTTCAGTTTTTATCAGTTTTGCATCTTTGTTATATTTTATTTTTGTTTTGGTTTGTCATTTTTGTAATTTTCGATTTTGCTATTTTTCGCTTTTCGTCCCTCTTATTTTTTTATGTTTGTTTTTTTTTCAATTTTGATTCATTTTCTTTTTATTTGTTTCGAAACTTAACTGAGTTTTAATCATTAAATTTTGGGTTTTAATCATTAAAGAATCACCCCAGCGGAAAAAATGGAACACTCAGCGAATTAGAAATGGATCACCCAGTTAATAATTAAGTCTCAGATGCTGTTTGATAGTCCCAAGGAGTCTATTGACGACAAAAAAAACCGACACAACATCAGATCAAGGTAATACAAACGAGTGGGGGTTTTAGGGGTTTAACTCACGGCCACAAAATTGACATTCCTCCGAGGTGCAAATAGTTAAAAGCAAATTTTGATTCATTCAGGTGCCCTGAATCTGAATATGCAAAATTTTTATCAGCTTTTGTATTTAAAATATGTTTTGAAAATATGTTCAAATCGTTTAAGAAATTTCAGCACATTTAAAAAAAAAACAAATCAAAATATTAAATTAAACAAAAAGTTTGAAATCAATTATCAACTTTTCTCTAGAATTCAAGTAAGGGAACATCCATAAATGACGTAGCATTTGAGGGGGAGGGGGGAGTTTGACTTTGTGTGACGATGTGTGACGAGAGGGGGGGTAGGGGTTCAAGTAAAGCTACGTAGCTTTAATTCAATATCGAAAAAAAAAAATCAAAATTGAGCAAAATTATGCCTAATTCAATCCAATCTAAACATGTATCTTTTGACTCCTACTGCCCGACTGTTTTCATGCGTATCAAGGAGCGTACATGCAAGAAATGCAATGTATATTTTGCTTCAAATGTTCTCCAAAAGGAGCATAGCAAAATCCACAAGGTCCCAGCCTCGGATATAAAGATTCGTCCAAAGCGAATTGTAGGCAAAAGAGGACACGAAGTGTTGGTCATCACTCCAGAGGACGATAGAGAGTAGGTGGAGGCAGCTGACATCGCAGATGCAATTATTCCAGCCGAACAGACGATGGAGGAAAGCTGCCCAACGATTTCATTGGAATCCCGAATGGAGATAATTTGGACCGACGCAACTGGTTGAATACTTACTAGCTATCCTGTTTGTTAAAAGGTAGCTTGATTTTTTTTGACTGATTGATATGCTTTTTTAAACTTCCATTTTCCATTTATAACTTCTTTCCATTTCTTTTGTTAATTTTTGTATTATTCTTGCAAATAATAAATAATTGCTTGCTGATAATAAAATTTAAAATTGAAAACCGATTTTTAAAAATGGGGGGGGGGGGTTATTAAAGCTACGTTATTATCTAGGGGGGGTCTATGACTTTGTGACGAAAAGCTACGAGGGGGGAGGGGGGTGGTATAAAATCTCAAAAAAAAGCTACGTCATTTATGGATGTTCCCTAATTATAAATTCTGCGAAAAAATTATATGTAAATCATCACGTTTTAAGATTCTATACAACTGTTAAGTTTGTGTTCTGTATTCATTTGGTAAAAAATGCTTTGAAGTAATTTGTTTTTCCCATCAGAAATTGATAATTCAAAATCGAGAAAAAAAACAACCGTTGGCACAATTACCGTCCAAGTATCGGAACCGAAGAGCAAAACAAACGCTGCTAGCAGCTTAATTGCTCCCCTAAGTGGATCCGATCCGGGAGAGCCCCCTCAAAACGATTGTTTCAAATATTTCCCATTAAAACCATTAGCCCAAATTTCGTTCATCGAATATCGATCCATTGATTCAAGCCGAGCTGAGCTGGGCAGCTGGCCATAAAGTGCGTGTGCACTTTTTAAAGACTTTCCTCTGTAAGCTTGCTCTTTTGATTGTTCTAAGGCAGGAAGCAAACGGTTATTCCCGGCATATTTAGTCAATGTTATAATTGTTTGAAGGTTGCAGCTTTGCGTCCGGTTTGTGCTTCGGAATTGACCCCGGGTTCTTTTGGATTCCCCGCTGGATGAGGTGTGCCCGGACAGTAGGTCAATTCCGAAAGATGAAGCCAAAGGAGGAAAACTTCTATTATTATGAAGGTGAAGGTAGAAGAAGAACGATCGGTTCCCCGAAATAATGAGGCCTTGAAGGCGGATGCAGGCACAGATATCTCTACTCGTTTGAAGATACTTTCCTGAACCTATAACGTACAGCTAGATTCTGTGTATGGATCCGCACGGCCATCATAAAAGCTGTTCGGTTTCCCGGGGAGGAAGTGCAATTTGTGGATAATTGCCTGTGAGCGCGATTGTTGTTTTTGTGTCCTGCTACAGGAAGATGCATAGAATGCCTACACATGAATTAGGTAGGCACACGTCGATATCGTTCTACGCATTTAAAACAGGCTTGCGGCTTGCAGGGGGTCGAATTGAGGACTCGAAATTTGAAGGTTCTATACATTTAATCTTCCTCGCATAGGAAAAATTGTAAACGTTGTTTCAAATGAAATTTTTGATATCCTGCGTCATGTCTTGAACTTTGGGTTGCAATGTTGAATGTTTTGCCCATCATGGTATATATAATTTAGTTTATACTTATTGCACAAAAAGCTCTTTTTTGTTTTTTTGTTTGTTATGTAAATATTAAATTCTTTTGATCAATAAAAAAAAGTAAATTTTCTTTAAGACATTTTTTACTGAAATCCACCATAGTATAGTCACATCATTTTCGAGAACCTTTCATAGAAAGCGGAATACGTAGTAAACATATTCATCTTATATGACGATATGTTTGTATTTCCTTAGTGGATAATCTTCAAAACATGTCATTGATATAAGTTATGATATTTCATTGAATATTTCTGTTTTCAATACATAAAAGATAGCCATCTTTAAATAGCGATTTTGAATAATTTATAAGTAGACAATACTTGCTTTGAAATAAGGTCTGAAAACAAAATTTCACAGTGTGCTTTTTGCTTTTTTTAAAATTGTGTTTTTGAGTGTTCAATGTTAGATCGATTTCTTAAAAACATCAAAATCAAATTGGAATTTTTGATAAAACTGACAATTATCTAAGGTACATCAGGGTGAGTGGGGACGATGGCTTTTGAAGCAATACTATGCATTTTTTCCTAACTTTTGATGGAGAATGTTAAATTTACTTGTAATTAATCCAATCACTGTGAAAAAGACAAAATTTCAACAGTAACGGATGCTTACAGCAGCTTTTCAATAAAACATTTTAATATACATCTTTCTATATATAAAAATGAATGTTTGTCTGTCTGTCTGTTCCCTATAGACTCGGAAACTACTGAACCGATCATCGTGAAACTTGGCATGTGAGGGTTTTTGGGGCCGGGGATGGTTTCTATAATAGTTACAAACCGCTCCGACTTAAGGGATAGGGGGCTTCCATACAAAATTTGTAGTTTTTTTTAAACAAATTAAAGTCATGGCATCTATTTCCTCGAGATGTTTTTTCCTTTGGGCGATTTGTTTTTCTTCTCCATGGTCGAGGCGACGCGAGTCAACGTCGCGAGTAAACGTCGCGAGTAAACGTCGCAAGAGGATAGTAGCCATGGCATAGCATACAGATTAGTGGGAATATTTAGGCGCGTATTTCTCAACCAAGCATATTTTCAATGCACGAGGTGGCGATATAAAGCCTTGATGTTATTTTTTTTCTACTTGATTCCTAGTTCATTTGTACAGCACATGGTTATGAATGACGCCTAGATGTGATCCAGATTGACATTTTGCCGATCGAATAAAACATATACATTATTTTTGCCTTAATCTGAAATTGAAAAGTCCTAAGAATCCATTTTTAGAAATTTTCTTTTCTTTGAGGGGTTTGTTTTTCGTCTCTATCGTCAAGCAAATGTCGTCGCAAATGGATAGTAACCAAAGCATACTGTTCATTGATCGCTGGAAAAATATAACATTAAGAAGCCTGTTTCTCAACCAAGTACCTATGTATATTTCTAATGCAGGTGGGGGCAATATGCAAACCAGATGTGTTTTTTCTTGCTTAATTGTACACAGCACGTGAAAATAAATGGATCCTAGATGTGACACGGATTGGTATTTTATCAATCGAATCAAAACCAATTGAAAGATTTGCAAAAATACTTCCATATTTAGTTAGTGTTAATGTAGAAAGCATATGTTGTTTAAATAATATAAATTTCGTTCTGATGCTAATGAAAAAATGGTTTGACACTTTGCAGACAATTTAAAAAAATACAGAAAGTAAAGAATTTACATACAATTTTTTAACTCATTTTACCTTCAAGGTTATTTTTGAATCATATTGATAACAGAAATATGAATAAGATGTTTTCTATAGAGGTAGATTGGAAACATTTGGTTGAACAAGTTAAAATGTACTTAACTGAAATGTTATCAAGTGCCATTTAAGTATAAAGAAGATTAAAAAATCCGATCCGACACATGAACTGATCAAGTGCCTTTTCTTTAAATTAGATAAGATAGAACTGACGAGTGCATAAGTGAAAGGTTTCAGTGTAATAAACGGATTTTTATTGACCAAAAGTGAGGAAATTTATTTTCCGAAGGAATATTCATTTAAGGAAAACTAGAGCACGTTTCAAAATTACAAAACTGAATTGAATTGAGAAATGACAATGGAAGCTATTAATTTTGAATAATTCTGAAAAAAAACATCGTACTTTTTGCTTACAAACCAATTCAAGTACGTACTTAACATGAAAAGTGTTTTTGTGTTACATAAAAGAGACTTTTGATCCGCTTATTTGTTGAAAAGTTAGACATCAGAACTGATATTCAACTGGAGACAAAATTTTTATGAGAAATTTTCAGTACACCCTAAAAATGTTAAAATCAATATCCCCTCCTGTCAACTTACACGGTGGGGCGAAGGCAAACGTCGAACTTTTAAGAAATTTTCCTTCAAACTGATTCAATATGTTGGAAAGACCAGAAAGGGTATTCCGAATGTTGAAACTGAAGCGGATATTTAAAATTCTTAAATGTCTTTGTAAATAAAGGACATTTGCTTTGAACAGCATTCGTTAGAAGTGGAGTAACAAACATGAATTTATACTGCAGATATATCAATGAAACTTGATAAAACAAACAAACAGAAATACGTATTAAATCCATTTTATAGCTATTACTCTGACGCATCTGAAAATACGCTTTGCATTTACACTTGCCCCAATATACGGGACAAATATTAACTTAAAAATTTGCTTTTGCCAATATTTTTGAATATTTGATTTTTAAAAAGAAAATAAAAAATTCTGAGAATTTATTTAGTGATGCAACTGTTTTTTTTTAAATATAATATTTTTTGCATTGATAAATTTATTATAAAAAATTAAATTTTCACTGTAGAAAATCGATAACTTTCATACCATTACAAGTGCTGTTTTGGAAAACTTCAAGCTGTCCACGACTTTGGCATATGGCGAAACATTTTTTTAACATAATTTTGGCGCAAAAAAGATAGATATTCAAACTTCTATAGCTTATTTTTTCAACTCGAAAAAATACACCATCTAAAGCTAATCAGGAGCTGGAATTGCTCATAATACAGAATATTACGATTATACTAAAAAAAAACCGTCCCGGTTCACGCTATTGATCGGTTTTCAAAATTCTATCTCCATAAAGTACAATATGCAATAAATTCTAATATGCGAATCCATTTCTTTCAATTAGAAATTTATGTAAACTTTAGCTGGGTAAATCAGCCTTACTTGTTCAAGCAGTGGGGGACAAAATTGGAAAAGATGTAGGAGCTCCCATGTAAGTTTAAGATTTAAAAAAGGGACCAAATTTTATAAGAGGGTTTTTATTGCGTACGGAAATTTACTTTGGGAAAAAAAGGTGGAAAATAATAAATTTTGACATTATTTAAGTCATTATGAAGCTTTAAAAACAGAGTTCAAATTTCAGATCCTAAAAAACTAATTTAGAGATGAAGTTTCAGTTAATAATATATATCATCTTTGAATTGCAATTCGGAACTCCAGCTGCAGCTCTCATTTTAAAGTCGTTGATTCTGAACTATGATGAGACTTGATTTGAAAAAATTCTTACAAAAATCAAAATTTGAATAAATTTTTACAAATTACATTTATTTTTGGAAGGTGTAAGCAAAGCACACCCGGTCAGCTAGTTCAGAATGAAAAAAACTAGTCGCCTGTTAGAAATATATTGATAAGAACGATGGTTGAGAATCTACTAGACTATGCAGTGTGTAAAGTATGGATGCATTAATTCATGTTTATTATGAATAGACTTCTTCAGTTGAATAACTATTTGGACTGAAAACTAATGTTCCAGCTTTTGGGAACCAACCATTTTAATATTTTTGGAGCTCTTCCCCAGTAAAAATGAATTAGCCAATTTGTTATGATGATGAACAAACAGTTTTCAAAATTTCAAAAAGTCAAACGACTCATTTCGATTTATATTTTATGTGAGCCCGAGCAAGGCCGAGTAAAATCAGCTAGTTTTCTCATAAAAAAGGTGCCTCATGACGCCAAATTCTACATTGAAGCAATCCTTACACTCAAATAACAAGTTAAAGAAAAGCACTTAAACAATTAAGAAAATAGAGACTTTTTACAAAACACAAAAAAGTTTGTCTCCAAACCCTACCTTGCGTAGGTGGGGACGTGTTTGGTCACAGACTTGATGTTTCCACATATTTCAATTTTCTAACCATAATCCATAACAATTTAGACTAAGGATGCCAAATTTTTTTCAGCACGTATCCGGGCCGGACAAACCGTACAATTTTTTATATAAACCTGGCAAAATCTGGGCATTCGATTTCAAATTGACGACCATAAATCCCTGGCAAAATCCGGGCATATTTTGTCAAAACTCAGAAATTCGTCAACAAAAATCAAGAAAAAAATGAAAAAAAAAATTTTTTTTTCCATCAAAACTCATCGATAGATTTTGATCCGTATGTTAGCCTTCCAAAAAACTTTTCATGATTATTCTTATAATGCTTGCTTGAAAAATTTCGTTTTGAAGGTGTTGGTTGTTTTTTTTTTTGTAAAATTTGCCAAATAAAGTGAATAAATCCGGGCTAAATCCGGGCATTTTTCAATGAAATTCGGGCAGCTGGGCCGGGCCGGACTGTTCGTAAATTTAGTATAAAACATCCGGGCAAACCCGGATATAAGCCGGGCAATCTGGCAACCTTAATTCAGACACATTCCACGCGTTTGCATCGCTCAGAAGTGTTTTTTCCGTTCGCGTATCGAAAAATCTCAAACTTGTCAATGATTTTGATTACTCAAATTACACACCACCAACGGAAAAAAATTATCCTGATTTATAAGTTTATAAAATCAAATATTTTGTTGGAAGAAGTGTAGTTGTTGACAACTTTTAAAGAATAATTAATAAAAACCTATGGATAATTTTTTTTTTTCAAAAATTGCATAAATGGTTTTGAATCCAACAAATACTGCTTCATTGTGAAGAAAAAACTGTTTATATCTTATAGGGTTGTTTTAAAACTTACTTACTTACTTAATGATCCCGCGCCGATCCTCCGGTGCATAGGGCCGTGGTAAAAGACCTCCACTGTTGACGATCCGGAGCCAGCGTCTTCACCTGGTCCCAGTCAAGATTCTCGTCGACAGTTCGGATTTTAGCGGCTAGGCTTCGCCGCCACGAGTTTCTGGGCCTGCCTCTTCTTCGATGACCTTCTGGATTCCAGTCAAGCGCCTCTCTGCAAATCTCGTTTTCATCTTTTCGCAGCGTGTGCCCAATCCATCTCCACTTACGTTCCCGAGTCTCGATTTCTAGCGCCCTTTGATGACACCGGCGATGTAGTTCCTCATTCGAGATCCAGTTGCCAGGCCACCAAGCGCGGATGATGTTCCGCAGGCAGCGGTTTACAAATACTTGCATTTTTCGCGTCGTCACCGCATATGTGCACCAAGTTTCGCACCCGTACAGCAATACGGATTTGACGTTTGAGTTGAAGATTCGGATTTTTGTTCGTAGAGAGATCTGGCGTGACCGCCAGATGTTTCGGAGACTCGCAAACGCAAATCGGGCCTTTCTGATCCGGGTTTCGATGTCTTTCCTGGTACCACCATCAGGCGTTATCTGGCTACCAAGATACTGGAAGCACTCCACTTTCTCAACTTGTTGCCCAGCTACCATGAAACTGGAGGGATTTGCTGTGTTGATCTCCATCGACTTGGTCTTTCCGACATTGACTTTGAGACCTGCTGCCTTGGAACTTTCGGTGAGGTCGTCGAGTTTGCTCTGCATATCCGGTTGTGTTTGGGCGAGCAAAACAATATCGTCAGCCAGGTCAAGGTCGTTCAGTTGCTCCATTGTTAAAGGATTCCACGGCAATCCTCGGTTCGGTGCACAGTCGATCGATCCAGTCAGAATCTCATCCATTACGATGAGGAAAAGTAGCGGTGATAAGATACATCCTTGTCTCACTCCAGCAGTTACCGGGATTGGTTCGGACAAGACACCATCGTGCAAGACCTTGCACGAAAATGCCTCGTATTGTGCTTCGATGAGATGGACTAGTTTCTCTGGGACCCCTCGTCGCCTTAGAGCCGCCCAGATGTTTTCATGGTTAAGTCGGTCGGTTGTTTTAAAAAGCGAACAAAAACAGTTTCAAATGAGTAAATTAACGTTCCATAAAAAAAAAACTTCTTCGAAAGTGATGAGACGATTCTGAACCAGAAAATTGTATAGAATTCGGTTGAAATCAAGCTGAGTTACATAAGCGCCAAAAAAATTTAATTTTTTTTTGATTTTATAAAGAAAATATGGTCTGAAAACTGTTTTGACCCTCTAGACAGTCGAATTCATACAAATTTAACATAAATTAGTTGATTATTTAATGAGTACGTTATTTTAAGATTAAAAAACTCAAAATATAGAAAACAAAAATAATTTTTTTTTGGTTAATCTTCAAATGAAGACTGTGAGAAACGGTAGTAATTTAAACCTACATATTGCTATTTAAGTGCCGGTCTAAATAAATAAAAAAAAGTTATTTTTGAAAACTTGCATAAAAATTTAAAGCTTTAAAGAAAAGTTCAGAATAACTTGAAATTTTGTGACGTGAATTCAGTCCACTACTCTGTTCTGTTTCAACTGAGTGAATTTACATCACAAATTTAAAGAGGCATAACTTTTATTCGTTGTAGTTCAATCGAGAAGTTACGCACATCAAATTGTGGGTAATTTTTTTTTAAACAATTTGTTTGAAGAAACCAACATCATATTTCCACAGATAGCACATTAAATCAATGTGGTATGTACCAGTGATTGAAATCCTCACCAATTTTCTCATCAGAGGCATTCAAAATACACACTTTGAGGCCTCGCATAGCTATACAGGAGACGATACATATACATTCATTTAAACCTCCCCCCATGAGGAGGATCTGCTCTGAGAGACACTATCCGTTTGCTGCCCCGAACGAACTCTCTCAACGTTCGGTTGCTACATGATGCATGAAGAAGACGAGGCACACATACTCATTTACGTTGTTGAATTTGAATAACTCGAGCCGACCGCAAAGGTTGAGGCAACAACAAAAACAACCGAACTTATTGCGTTGCACGGCCCGCAACGTATGGTGAAAGAGGGGGGAAGAAAAAGAAATGAAAAAACTAGCTGCCTGCGTGCGGTTGCTGTGCAATAATAGCAATAGCAGAAAAACTTCACGCATTCGATCCAGGCACAAACGAGGAGACTCGGGTTTGCTCTGCCTTTTGAATTCGGTTCCCTCAAGGTTGTGACAGGAGATGAGTGAGAGCCATTCGTTTGGTTTTTTGGATTCGCTGCCTCGAATGTATATTGCTTCATGAAGGCGGCCATGTTGAGAGCGTATACATCATCGGTTTTGTCGTTTTCGCTGCCTCAAAGCAACCTTTGCTTCCGAGTAAAGCGTTGAGCGAGAGATGGTTGATCAACTCATGCTCAGCAAAATTCAATCACTGGTATGTACTCAAGTTGGAAATGATCAATTCAAGCGTGAATTCACGTCATAAAAAATCGAGCACATCAAAATTTTTTCATTTCTGAAATTATAACAGCTCAGAAGTCCGGAAAAGCGATTTCACGTCACGATGAAATGTGTCTTTAGGTGTTTTTTAGCATTCGGATGCTAAAATATTGGGAATATTATTTGTATGTTCTGGAATGAGCATGAATTTTCGATTAAATCAGTTCTAGTGTGTTGCAACATAAATGACCCACAATATAGTGGTTAATTTATTTTAGAAGATAATACATTAAAAAAGTCCTTCGTTTTCTACGGAAATTTAAAATAATATTTAAAAAAATTATACTTAAATTAACACATGTACACCTTGAATAATCATGAAAAGATGCCTTAATAATTGAACCAAGTACTTTTTTCCAAATTTAGGACTGTTCGAGCAATATTCAAACAAGAAAACACAAGTTTTTTGAATAATAAGCTCATCGCTTAAGCATTAATAATGAACATGTTCTGAATCACGTTGAATGTTATTGTTTTAAAATTGTTTCAATAACGACTTTTCAATGATTTTTTACAGTTGAACTAAACGAAAAACCGTCCCAAGTTACCCCGGTGTACCATATTGATAAAATTTGATGGGACTTAAATTCTTTATTTCCGGTTCAATAAATGCGCGTGTATATAAGATAGAATCATTTCGGGTTTTGGTTTAAATTTTCTCTTCCATTGGGTCCAAAAAGCTTTGAATTGGTTTTCAAACTTCTGGAGTAACGTTAACCTTATTCAAATCTGATTTTAATTTTATGTTTTCGACCGTTATTGGTGTTTTATTGTAATATTGGCTATTTTTCGGTCTAGGGATTCAATCAAACAACTTAGTTTTTGAAATGCCCGACGTTTCGACCATTTTTGGTGGTCTTTCTCAAGGGAACTGGAAGTTTATTAATTTTTTTAAACATTAGAATGAGCATTGTTAGCATAATATGTAGTGTGTAGACTCACTTATCTGTCCGTTGTTATTGTCAATTTAGTTTTTGTCCAACGTTTAGGAGTCCAGTGTTCGCTGCTCTTGGATTTAATCGGTGAAAAATAATAAATTTTTATCCGATATTCTTTGGTCGCACTTCTACTTCAACCTATTTTTCAAATTATGGAATCTATTGTGTGGAATGTGTGGATAAGGTTGGAGGCCGCGCTATTTGAGGTAATGGATGGAAGTTGTGCTGTTGGACTATTTACAATGTGTGGGTTTTGTGTTTTGGAACGAAAATTACTGCTGGTTTTGGATGTGGTTTTGACTGTGTGTAGTATTCCTGCGTATGTTGTATTTAATTTTGCTGTGTCTGTCCTGTAATTGACGGTGTTTTCTGTATTGGTGATGTGGCACATCTCCAATATGCTCATTCTAATGTTTAAAAAAAATAATAATAATAATAATAATAAACTTCCAGTTCCCTTGAGAAAGACCACCAGAAATGGTCGAAACGTCGGGCATTTCAAAAACTAAGTTGTCTGATTTTAATGTTTGTTAAAAAAAATACAACTTACAAATTTACAACCTAATAAATTTTCTTTCAAGTGTGGTGCCGAGTCTTCCAACTTGTTATGCCAAACTTAAAATTATTAGAGGAGATTTTACAATCAACAGCTTCGTTGAACACCGTAACAATGTATTTTAAGGTAAAAAATATATAAGCTTTTGCATAGTGATAAGTATTCAAGGAACGAACATTTTCAAATAAAGAAATTTCAAAAAAAGAATAGTAGTATGTCTTTTGAGATAAAAAATAAACAAAATTACCAACATTGCTTGTGCAAAACATGGTACAAATGGCTTGCTAAGAAGTCATGCAATACTTCACTTTGCTAGGCATCAGCTGAGCTATCAGGTTAATTATTTATTTTTATTCCTAGAATCATATCTACTCTGTGCACCACCTTATAACAGCTTATTTATTCCGTTTTGGGTCATATTGAACATTCTCCAGGAAGATGGTTAAACATTTTATAGGGATCAAACGCACTATTCCCTTCCTACCGTTTATTTTCTTTAGTGTCTCTGCCTAACTATCTTGCTCATTAGAGAGCAGCAACCGAAGACATTCTTGGAACGATTCCTGCCATTAAAGTCGAATAGGAATATAGGTATCTGGAACCAGAAGGTCGGCCATTCTCCCGAAGGACACTTACAGCACGGTGAACGGTTGAACCTAACACATAGGGATAGGCAATTGTCCTACCGAAAAGACTCATTATCGGGGTAGAAGGACGAAGAATTGTGCAAACCAGAACGGCAATTAGAGGACCCACACGGATAGCTGCACACGACTGCGGGTGGGATGATCCTGCTGCAGTCATTTGTAGGGCACACGACGTCTCCGGAATGTGTGTGCTTTTGAACTGCACGGATAGCCTTCGATCATTCACGCCAAATTCTGGAACTGACAGCGACATTCGAGCGGAATTTTAAAAAAAAGAGAGACGATAATTACTATTTGATGATTTTAGAAAATGATTGAGTGAAAGACATTTAGAGAAAGGTACACACATGAAATTCAAGAAAGGACACGTCAAAATGACGATGGGGTCACATCTTGACGGACGTCCTGCCGGGTGGAGTATTTTTTTGGAAAACGTGTGACCTTACACGGATGATGTATTTTTTTTTCGTTGTTTGAAAGCGTAATTAAGGTATCCTAAAATATACAAATATGGTGGCATGAATACCCTTACAAAAAATCTTTTTCACAAATCCTAGACTCAAGGTTGTTGTTGGAAATGTATGAGGTGTTACAGTAATAGTTTAAAGAAATGAGGTATATTTTTTTTCACTTTGTGAAACGCTGAGGATGAAAGGCCTTCAAAAATCGATGTTGGATGTGTATTAGTAAAAATTTCTAGTCAATTTTAGTTTCATATTAATGTTTTTTTTTTTATCCAGAAATAGTTCTTAAAAATTGATTCTATTGATTTGAGTATTTTAGATTTGATTCAAACTATGTGAAATATACAAACCGTCGACCACTTAGGCAAGCTTTTAGAGGTTTACAGATCCAAGATTGTCCATTTTTCGATTCCCAAAAGCATAAAATTTTATCGTTCAAATTGTTTATTTTCCAAGCTTGATTTTATTTTTCATCGGAAACAATCATAAACGCGCTCGGACTTTAAAGATTCCAATCGGTTTCGGTCAAAAATCATACGGTTCGTTAGGAATTTTTCAACCTGATCAAACTTTATCGATTGAACATATCGGAAAAGGCATACCTGTTACGTGGGTACTTTTGTCTAATTTTCGACCCAACAGCGCGCGTTTACTGATCATGACTCTTGATAACTCTTTCAGGGTCCAGATTTTAATGTCACACTAAGCCTCACTAAGCGAGACGGTAATGGAATGGTTATTTCTTTTTATATGGCACCCGGTGAAAGCATTCGGTTGGTGTTCCGGAATATCGAATTGATTTCTTTTACGGTCACCAAAATCCGAACTTTACTGGCTCGAAAAATCCCGTGTGCGTTACAAATTTAAGTACCGATTCGATGGTTCATAAAAGACTCCACTTGACCATTTTTTTTTCATTCGCCTTGCCCGGTGCTCCCAAATCGCGCCGGGGAATGTCCAGAAAGAGACCGAAGGAAAAAGGCAGTTAACACCCGGTTCCCGTGCTGAGAAAATTAACGTTTAAGGTTGAACCCCCGATATTCGATCAGCACTTCGGTCGTTGCCGGTGATTAATTAGTCCGTTCCGTGTCCCCGCGGTTTCCCTCTTTCCTCTTTTAGGCCTACCTATTCGAATGGAAGGCTCCAAAACCGAATGGGGCTCAGCGGCTGAAGAAAAAAAATCGGTCCTGGGGAGTGAGATTATATTAGGTTTTATGGAGTGTTCTATTTGTATCTCTTCCAACGGCAGCGCCAACCCAATTCTCCCGTCGATGAATAGGATGACCCCCCTCGGACGGAAGACGGCTAGAAGTTCATTAATTAAAATATGCTAATTTGTAATGCAGTTACGTTCCTCGGGTAGCAAATCGTACCGAAAGGCACAGTTTTTCGATACTATCTTTAAATTTTTGGATTTGGCATCTACTGTTGAGGATTTTTGGAGAGCCGATTGGAATTGTTCGGTCTTGGATCAATCTTTGCGAAATCAAACTTTTGAGCACGATTTTCCGATTTTTTCGATCGGGGTTTTTATAAGTCTCAGAAGAATCGATCGAATTGGTTTATTTACCATTCGATCTTGAGATGTTTATAAAAAATTTAAACGTATTCAGCAAATTATGAAATTCAATTTTGCGCAAAAAAATTATATCTTTACCAGCGAAAGACTACTTTTCATAATTGGTTCCATCATGCTTTTCAATATCGTTATAGTTAGGTTGCCAGAATTTTTTCAGCACGTATTCGAGCCGAACAAACCGGGTAGTTTTTATTTAAAAACCTGGCAAAATCCGGGCATTCGATCTCAAATTGACAACCATAAATCCGGGCAATATCCGGGCAAATTGTTTCAAAACTCAGAAATTGCTCAACAAAAATCAAGAAAAAAAAATTAATAACAAAATTTATTTTCATCAAAATTCATCGATAGATTTTGAACCGTATTTTTTGCTTCCAAAAAACCTTTCATGATAATTTGTATAAAACTTGCTCAAAAAATTTCGTTTTGGAGGTATTTTTTGTTTTTTTTTTATTAATTTTCCAAATAAAGTGATTGAATCCGGGCAAAAGTTCAATGAAATCTGGGCAACCGAGCCGGGCCGAACTGTTCTCAAATTAAGTAGCAATTATCCGGGCAAACACGGATAAAACCGGACAATCTGGCAACCTTACGTAATAGTGCCTTTTCTTTTTTGAAAATTTTATTTTCATTCATGAAGAGGTTGATCATCGTTATTCAAATTTTTTACTTAATATCTATCGGCCTTATCAGTGTGCGGAAGGTGATGTCCTGTCAACTAAGATCATCTTAAGATTATGATATTTTAAAGACGGATAGAAATATACCAAAGTTTTGATCAGCATGGACCAACTGCTATGAAGTGGTAAATACAGATAGTACATTTAACCGCTTTTAAAAAAACAATACCAAGCCGAAACTTGGGCAAAAATTAAGTCGCTGTTGTGATATCAAATAATATAGACTACTATTTGTAACGGAAACTGAAAATATAATCACTGAATTCCCGCCAAGTTCTGTAGAAAGGTCAGGCAACAATTATCCACCCGTCATATTGGCAACACTTCCCTAATGATTTCCAATCTGTTTAACTGGCAACAATTCCAGTGAACACTACGAAACAGTGGTGCCACACCTACCGGTATTTGTGCCGACTTTTGAGGCAATTTTTGACCGAGATTTGGTATACACCAAATACCGAATTTAACAAAACATACCGATTTAATACCTTTTGAAAAAAAAAAAATCAGACAGAATTTCAAAACAAATCTAAAAAGTTTCGTTTTTTTTTTTTAAACCAATGTAATCTTAGTTCCTTATTTTTACCAAAGGAGTCGATAGCATCCTTGTTTTCTATGCCAACTACCTTGAGATTGAATATTATTCATCAGAAATCGTGGTTGATAAGCGATTGTAGCATATTAAAATGATAAAAAAAAATAAAAATCTTGATATTGTATGTATCAAACTAAAGAAACAATGAAAGTGTACGCTCGTGATAAATAGCACACGTCAAATTAAAATCCAAGGTTTCCTCAGCACTTCGGAATTTTATTTTGACGTGTGTTGGGGTGCTTATTTTAAATAATTTTTAGGTGCTGATTCCAATTTTCTTTTCATTAAATTAATTTGATCTCTTTTTGGCAAAGCTATGCCACATTATATTTTTTTTTTCAAATAAGTTTTCCATTCAATACCTCTTCAACATTCCCGAAAACTGCGAGTATTTTTAAATTCTCAAAAAAAGTTATTGAAGTTTTCATTCCCTTATTTATTCTTAATCAGCTTAATATGGGTGTTGATGAAATTTTAGGGAAACGATGTTGATTTTTTAGTTTTCGACTTTTTGTCTTGGTGCTTTAAATTAACAGCAAATCAGTCCAATTTTATTGAATCCAAAAACATTTATTTTTGATCCAACGTTTCGGTGTTGGTTAACATCTTTATCAGGGATCCTGTGAGAAATGTGTAGTTTATTTTTAACAATTAGTTATGTTTAAAATGTGTGTTGCTTTCATAATTTCTAGTGTAACTTACAAAATGGTTGATTCTGAATTGCTTTAATAAAAGCGCATTGTCCAGATACGTTGTGGTGGAATTTCACTGTGAATTTGTAAAATTACATTTTGGTTGCCTTATACGATAAAAAGATCGACTTACATTCAAATTTGAAATTTTCTAACACTAGACACAAATTAGGATATTTACGTAGAACTGTTTAGAATAGTTTTCTCTTGCGTTGTTTTCTTGATATCGATATTTTTGACAAGTTTTTTATCGGCCTTTTTGTAATTGTGTTTGTGTAAGATGTCTTAAACTGATGCAAAGAAAGAATTGAGATTTTGGACATAAGTTTTCTGGTTAATTTTTAGGAAAACTTTAAACAAAAATGAATCATGAATCCATGATATTTTTGAAACCGCAAATCAAATCGTTTCACAGTCTAAAATCTTTAATCTCTCAATGGATTTCTTGTGCCACATCGGAAATATTTATAAACTGTCCTATTACAATTTCAAAACATCAATCAATTTTTTCATAGTGTTATACCTCTGAAAAGAGAATCCACGGTTGAATGAAAGATAATAAATTGATTCAAAATTAGGTTTATGTTTTCATGTGGTTATTTGCTTATTCGTTTATTAGATCGATTTTACGCAAAAGCCCAATTCGTTAAAAGATGTGTTTTTAATTTCGGTATAACTTCGAACCAAATTTTACAGTTTTTTTTTTGCAAATGTCATATTATTCTCTTCATAAAGCCTTTTAAACCAGTCAAAATTTAAACTAATGTCATGCACTCATTTGGGATCTCTTATCGCTCTTAGATTAATTGTCAAGTTAATCGAATAAGGATAATGAGTTTCAAATTCAAAAACCTCAACTCTTAAATAGAACTAAGATTTGAATGGGATCATTCTGAAAAAACCTTCGCGGGCCACAAAAAAATAAGTCGCGGGGCATGGTTTGGCCACCCATGTTTTGGAGTGAATAACTCAATATAGCCACAGTAGACTTTTTAACAGGAGAATTGATGTACATTTAAATATTGCAATAAAACTGTATTTCAACAAACTTGGTTTTAAAGGGGCAAAACTTAAATAAATTTAGAAATTTCAATACCAAATACCGATTTTTTTCGGGCCGGAAAATACCGGTTTTAATGTGGAAATCACTACTAGGAATTCATTATTCGGCGATTCTAGAAAAATAGTAATTGACGTTCTCTTACGACTCTCTGTTATTTTTTTTCAGTTACCACGATTCGTCAGCCCGGATCAATCACCGCGGTTAAAGTTGAGGAACTGAGATAAAGAGAGAAGAAGCGCGTTGTGCACAGGGATGTCAACCTTCCAGATTTTGTCTGGATCTTCCAGACTTTTTGATCTCCGGCCAGACTTTTTTTTTGGTATCCAGACTTCCAGATTTTTAGTATTTCTTCCAGACAATTCCTGACATTATTTGATTGACAAAGTTTTTTTTTCAAAATTTTAATCTATTTTGGCATTTTAATCTACTTTAACTGACTGGGAGAATTTGGAATCATTTCGTCCCGAACTTATTTAATCACTGGGCTGTGTGAAAAGGCCTATCCAAATACAATGCGACCAGTCGGCGACCATTTGTCATTCTTTTCTTGGTGTTTCCGTGGCATGAAAACACGCGTTCTTGCGTCCCGTCCGCGAAAAGTGACTAGTTTTTCGGAAATTTTCCCAAGTTTGAGACAGAGAAGAGCGGTTTCGAAATGGTAAGGTTTGCAAAATTTTTTAAAATGCCCGAGCTTATTTATTATTTCAATCTGAAACCTGAGACTGAAATGAAAAGACTCATATGATTTCTAAGATAGAATCCGAAAAACTCGGGAAAAATTGTTTATTGGGCATATTCCCTAACTCGAATCAGTTACAAGAAACGAAAACTCTGTAATCAATTAACATTGGTTTCTAGTATAAACATGTTTTTGATCGACTTCATTCTACAACAAGTAGTTATTAAAAATACACATTAATGTGCCTACATAACATTCCAAACTGGATCATCTACATACATCACAACTTATCAAATTTTACGCCAGACACAAACGCTTCAAACTTTCCGATTCAAATCAATACTATTTTTGTTAACATTTAGCAGCTCTATTGGTACAGATTGTGAAATTGCAAAAAAAAATTAAATTACAGTTTTAGACGATTCATAACCATTGAAAAAGTAGACATTGACTAATTCAACGTCGCAATCTAGGCTCTGATATACTTGGCTGAGATTTCTCAAAATGGTGTTAGGGGGCATCCATAAATTACGTAACGCTCCTAGGGGGGGGGGGGGAGTAAGCTCGAGTGTTACGAATTGTGACATAGGGGAGGGGGGGAGGTATGCTCATCGTTACGTAACGATTTTTTCCTTAAAATTTTTAGTTTAATTGCAGCTTTTTAGATGTCATGCAATTTTTGCAAAATAATTAGCAAACCAAAATCAGCTTAAAATTTGAAGCTTCAACAAGATTGAAAAAGGTTTATAACCTTTTCTCTTTATAGATTCTGGAGATAGTCTCCATAAAATATGCGTTGGATATCTGTGAAACAACCGTTGGAAAGCCGAATATAAGGTGCATTTACCCCCAAGAACTCAATCCAATCTTAAAACGGAAATTTTACAATTTTTTCTCAATTGATTCAAAAAATGCAATTTTGGTTATTCCCACGAATATTACTAAGTGGAGTATTTTTTGCATAATAAGTTATGCTGCTGGAACAAAACAAGGTAGATCATCAGTTATCAAGCACAGAGTAACTAGTAATAAGACAAATAATTTATTTTATCAGAGAGTTATCATCAATGAGTACTAAGAAGCGATTTGGATAGATATTAATTCCGTTTTTAAGAACGTTAAAAAAATTTATGTTAAAAATCTGTTTTCAACTTCGAAAATCAGTATTTGAAAACATGAGAAGAGGGGGGGGGGGTAATTGTCAGCGTTACGTAATTTTCATAGGGGGGTACGTCGAAGCGTGACGATTTGTGACATACGGGGGGGAGGGGGTCAAAAAAGGGCATTTTTTGCGTTACGTAATTTATGGATGCCGCCTTAGTTGTTTTTAACGAAAACTTTGATCTGAATGGTTATCTAAAAGTGAAATCAGAATATTGATATTCTGAATACATAAACATCGAAACCTACGATGTCTTATTTAAAATCACATGTACTCAAATTATGTTATTCAATGTTACAAAACTTGTTTCGACAAGCCTCTTTGGATAAATGCTCGACACGAAGATATGAATAATTTGCTCCATTTGGTCCATTTCGAAGAATTTCCTTTTATTTTCACTACACTAACTAATTTCACGTGCCGAAAAAATCTTATTGCGTCCACTCGTTGCAAACTTAACCAACAGAATGTCGTTTTCCAAAACCCGTTGAACTCACGTTACACTCTCTCTCTCTTTCTATGAATCGTTACACCTGATAGGTCTATCCTTTTCTCGTAAGCTTTCGATTATAGTCTTTTTTTCTTAACACGCTTAAATATGTTTTGAGATTTCTCTCAAATTTAACTAAGTTTTACATTTAATGACGTAGTACAATATTTGCTTATTGTTCATGCTTTTGCTCTTTATCAGAATAGTGTTAGTATTTTTTTATTTATATTGCTATTCCTATCCACTACAACAGTGTTTTTCGATAATTCATAACTTCCGGTCATAATGCCCTAGAATCCACTGAATGGTTCGCATACAAGTTATTTTATACACAAATTTATTCACGCTGTGAAAATATTCTTCAAAAGTCGTGCTTAAAATATCTATTACTTTTACAATTTTTCCTCCGAGGAAAAATTCTAAATCCATTTTTAACCTGAATGTTTTGCGTTACTTGATAAAAGGTTTTAACAATGAAAAAAGATTTTTCAATATTACCAATCTAGATATGACTGTATGCAATCAGTAAGGAACAAAATCTTTAACTTTATTTATTCTTTTCATTTCGGATCCCGATCACTTTTAATTTATAATCCATAGTTTTAAAACAATGAATCTGCGATCTGAAACAAGAATTTCTTAATGAATCTGGATTCCGGAATATGAATTGCTTAGCAGATGGTTTATATTCTGAACTTTTAGTTATTGATTATTTTGAAATTTTAGTATTGAAATAAGCTTCTCAACACCTGGGTGGAGGATAGAAATTCGCTGCATCATTTTTCATAGCCAAACATTGAGATAGTGGTTAATGTGTTTCGTTTTCAAGGAATTGTGATGTGCATTACCAACCAAATGCATTCTTATTTTTGAAAAATCATTTATTTTGACAAAGATTAACCCAATAACTGGATAGAGCTGTTGAAACTTTGCATTTTGAAACCGACAAAAGCTCAACGTGACACCTATCATTTTTAAAATTTTCTAAAAGGAATGATAAAGCTTAATACAATAACCCAAAGAAAATAAAATAATCAATATTAGAACTGGTCGGTGAAAGGATCTGAAAAATTTGATGTTTTTTTCGTTTTTCGTTTCTATTCTCCCCGACTAGCTCAACACTACAATGTTCCAGACATTTAAACCCATTTCCAGACATTTCGTCCCAATTGTTCCAGACATTTTTTGAAAATAGGTGGCAACCCTGGTTGTGCAGCCAAAGGAGAAGGTTTGAGTTGAAATGAGAGAAACCAGTGCTCAGAGAGAATTGTTGCAAATAATTGCAATAGTTGCAATTTGTGAAGCAGTTGTGGAGTTTTGTTCATTACCATTCCAAATGCAAAGTATTCTCTCTCACTTATGGTCACAACTCACAATAAAAGTTGAGCAACATTGCATTTTTTCTGATTCTTCGATTATTTACAAAAAAAAACATTTATTTTGAAATTATTTTTTACGGCCTTATTGGGAAATGTTATGTTCTCATAGTGAGAACATTTCAAGATTTAGAAATTAAAGATGGATAACATTAATTATGTTTTTAATAAAATAATCATTTAACTGATAAAATAGGTGTCTTTTTTCATTCCTGAACAGTTGTAGTTGATTTAAATCGATAGATTGTAAACTCAGTTGTTAGTGAAATTTATTGCAATAAAAATTTAAAACCATAATCTTCAGCATTTTGAGCACACTTAAAAAAAAGATTCATTAAATCTATTATGTCTTTGACATGATAGTCAAATCTAAACGAATAAACCGGAATGAAACATGAAATATAACAACTTAAGGGGCCCCCTGATAAATAATGTCCCGAATAGTGTTTCTCTTGCATAATTTAAGGGGCCCCCAAGAGTAACCAGTGAAGGAGTTCTCCCGCATTTTGCGAACTGAGAATATCAATATCTGGGAAAAAAAGTGTCAACCGCATTCGAAAAAAAAAAAATGTTTAGCTTTGATGGAATCGAATGAAACTTTTGCCACTGTTAAGAACAACAATTTGATAACAATTTTTTTTATCTGATGAGAATCATATTCATGAACAACTCATGAAAAGGATTTTTTTGTGTTTCAGAGACATGTATTGAATAATAATTGATTAATTTATATAATTGAAATTCACAGTCTGTGCAATTTATGTTTTGGCTCTGATTGTAACTTTGAATCTCTTTTTTTTATTATTCAACTCACATTTTTTTTTCCTCAAAACTTTATTTGAAATTAAGATATAGGTTTGAGACACTGAATTGTGATTCCAAAGATTTTTGTTTTAATTCTTAAACTCTGATATCAGTACCTCTATGGAATTGAAATTTCAGTATTTTGTTTGAAACAGCAATTTTTGAGATAGAGAATGCCTACTTTTGGTGTTTTCGGGCTAAGATATCTTTGCAGTTTTTAATGTGTTAATAAAATTCTTAATTACTGACTACACTGACGATCACCCAGTGTGCGCGCCAGACTGCCCCAAATTTGTATGGGAAATTTCAAGCTTGTGAAATGTTATGCGCTGCAGGCTTAAATTGATCCTAGGCCTAGTACAAGGTCTCATGCAAAATTTGGGCCAGATCGGATTTGGGCCAGATCGGATCGGATCATTTTTTTCGGGAGAAACATGAAAATCCAGTTTTTCATTAATAACTTCGGTCCCCTTCAGCCGATTTCTTTTAAAAATGGTTTTTCTCAATGCCCAAACTATAACAAATATTTCATCCGATGACTGCAAATCAATTCGAGTTAAAATAAAAAAGTTATCAGACTTCGAAATTGGGCTAACTTTTTAAGGGTGGTATTCATCATTGTTAATGAGTCCGGGCGTTCGAACATTGCGTCGCAGCATATACCGTGATGAATACCACCCTTAAAAAAGTTAGCCCATTTTTGAAGTCTGATAACTTTTTTATTTTTACTCGAATCGATTTGCAGTCATCGGATGAAATATTTGTCATAAGGCCGGAACAAATTTCAAATCCTTCTTGTGTCACTCGGAGTTGAAACATCGCGAGGGGGGGGGGGACAATAAAAAATAATGCGAAAAACAAATTAATTGGAATAAATTGCACAAAACTTGTATGCAACAACATTGCATACTATATCATTGCACAAAACCTATAAATCTAGTATTTTTTATCGAAAAATTCAATAAAATCAAGAATACAAAAGGTGGAATAACTTCCATCATCCAAAATTTGTTTTTTGGTCTTGTAATCTTTCAGATATTTGGAATTTTTTCGAAATTTACATAAAATACTTCAAATTTTGTTTATTTCTCCCTACAGGGTTTTTGGAAATTTCGAAGGGGGGGGGGGGGGGTGAGGTGACAAAAGAAGAAATTGATATTTGTTCCGGTCTAATTGGGGCTTCAATAAAAATTGTTTTCAAAAGAAATCGGCCGAAAGAAAACCAAAGTTATCCATGAAAAACTGGATTTTCAAGTTCGTCCCAAACACAATTCTCAAAATCCCATACAAATTTCAAGCTCGTTGAGCGACCCCTTCCCGTGATCCGATCTGGCCCAAATTTTGCATGAGACCTTGTACTAGGCCTAGGATCAATTTAAGCCTGCAGCGCTTAACTTTTTCAAATGTCGGATAATTTGGAGCACTCTGTGCGCTTTTATTGAAGGATTATCCCTGTTGGATAACAGGTTAAAGTATTATCTTATTTTGCCCTCATGACATTTTTTTGTAAAATGGTGTAGTCGCGCAAAACCAACAAAAGGTAACGTATAAGACAAAAAAAGATCAGATTTTTTTCTGATAGTCATGAGAAACGTTCAATCTGATAGCCAAACAACTTCTTTAACTGTTACTTTCCTCGGGGCCAAAGACACCACTTTAAGGGGGGGGTAGGGTCTAACACTTTCAAAAAATCGATTTTTTTATTTTTTTATTT
Source organism: Uranotaenia lowii (assembly GCF_029784155.1). Classification (NCBI taxonomy): domain Eukaryota; kingdom Metazoa; phylum Arthropoda; class Insecta; order Diptera; family Culicidae; genus Uranotaenia; species Uranotaenia lowii. The sequence goes on along the minus strand of NC_073692.1, from coordinate 345,989,038 downwards.
TCTTATAGTAAAACATTTCAAGAATGTTGTGTCAAATTTTCAAGTCAATTGAAGCAAAACTGTAGAAGTTATAGGCATTTATCTCCTCCTATCTAATACTGCAAGAAAGCAAGAGCAAAAACTTCAAACGCGTTTTTCTCGAAAGCACATTTTTAAAGTCCGTGGACATCGTCATTTGAAAACTACTTATCCGATTCTTTTCAAATTTGGAATATATTTTCTACATATAAAATACCAGACCCCAACGTTTTTCTTTTTTGATTTTTTTACTTTAGGGAGATTTTAGAGGTGAAAAATGGCGGATTTTTAAGTGAAAAATCGTAGTTTTTACTTCAAACAGCCACAAAAATTTCTTAAAAATATTTTTAAGTTAAATAAAAACGTTGGGGTCCAGAAAAACATCTATTAAAAATATTTTGCTCTGATTTTTTGACTTCAGATGATTCTGTGCTGAGATACAGTGTCCACCGCAAATCCTGTTTTCTAAAAGGCATCCTCGAAAATGCTCCGTCACCGGCTCATTTTTCAATATTTTTCTACGAAAAAATTACTAAATGTTCTTTTAACAATGCTTTGTATAATGCAAAAAATTTGAATACATTTGTTTGTACGATAGCTTTAGAAAAAAATCGTGAAAATGGTGTTTTTTTATACCCGTTAGACCCTACCCCCCCCTTAAGGCAGCAGGTATCTGAAAAGGGGTTAGCTCAACACCTCATATAATTCAAACAATCAAGAAAGTTGTGCCAAGCATTTTTTCATGCATAGAAAATAATAATTGATTGCATAGAGTTTTAACAGCTATATTAGTTTCGTTTTTATTTATCAGTATATTCAGGAATTAGAAACAGTTTTTTAATTAAAATCCATTGATGAGATAAAACCGTTATGTTTAAATTTCTAGATATATCATTTATTCCTTAAGAGGCCACGTAATTCACAGTCAACACTATTCTGGATCCGAACTCTGTAATTTTTCGTTTTTTAGTATCTTTTTTGGATAAAACATGTTTTAACTGTTTCAAAAAAAGGCAGAATGCATAACATAAAAAATGGGTCAGCTACTAGACAATATCTTCCTATATATCTTCTTAAGTTCAAATGTGATGTTAAAAACTATAGGAAGGCCACGAAGACAAATATAACATTTCCATAACAATAACATTTATTAAACCACTCGAAACTGCCCGATCCCCCCGGTGTGAGCCAAAACTGCATTCTAAACGAAAAGCTCAATTTGTTCCCTATTTCCTCACCTTTCTTTCAGCCACCTCCTCGAAAACAGAAAAATATAAGTGGGCCTCCGATATCCGCCTGCAATGACTGAATTATTGATGGCCTTTGTTTTTCTTCACCTTTGAACGAGTATCTCTTCACCTTTCGCTGAAGCATCGACACCGCGCCCATTTTGGTCCGGGTGTACCTGAACTTGACTTTGCTTCGGCCCGGACGGGGTCCCAATCCTTGAGCTCTGAACCTTCATCCTACGCACTCTTCAGGCGTCTTTGGTCTCTTGGCAGGGAGAAACCCCCTGGAATGACCCTTGCTAGTTATTTCTAGACGAATGTTTAAAGTTGAAGCTCAAAACCCTGACGATGATGATGGTGACCTATCGAGAGTCCCTCCAGGGCCAGAAGCAAACAGGCAACACGAGAACCTCTAACGATTTACTAACGCAATTAAGAATGATAATTTATCGTTTATCTTGTGACCTGGCTCGATTCAAAACGTTTGGCTCTGTTCTACACGAAAGCATTGGGATGGGTCGATTCTTTTTTTTTTAATTTTGTGGGAACTGTTCAATCAAATTATTTTTTTATAAAATGGACCAAATTTGAAAGTTTGTACAAGTTTTCAAACTTTTTTTCTGAACCTCGCCTTAACCTTGAGGATAAGTCAAATTTTTAGATTGATGAAAGTAAGAAAAATAAAAATTATAAACATATATGTAGATCCATTCTCATACCTGTTTCTGTCTCAGCTTGATCAGGTTGTGGCCAAGAAGGCTCTTCCGAATGCATACGCCGGTGTTGAGGATTTGAATGATTAAAGAGCAGAGATACCGAGAAACGCACTTCAAAAATTCATAAACCCAGCCCATAGCTCGGTTCCCTTGGTTCAGCAAAGCTAGATCGGTTGTTGTGGGTTGTAATTAATTGGTCCTAGAATCGTTTACCCTAGCATTGCCTTTGGTCTGATTTCGTGCTGAGTTTGCTCGATAATCATACCTGAATCAAAGCTAGAAGTCTTCTTCGAGATGTTTTATTTTTTTCCTATTACTAAAATGCGGTGACTTGAACTTTGTAATATAAATTTGACTGATTTGGATACCCTCTAATAGGTGTAACTAATTTATTGCACTAATGATTCTTCTCGCCTCGTGGAAATTTTTTCGACCAATGTCATAAGAAGGTTTCTGATTGTTTTTTTTTTTAATTAAAAGTAGATTGGTTTCTAAACAAGGAGGTTTGGTAATTGGAAGAAGAGTGTTTTTTTCTGTGGAAAACTTCTAGGCTAGGACAAAATATTCTAGGATTAGAGTATCTCAGTAAGAATCAGAGGTCTTTTCAGCATCTGATACGATTTCATATTTGCTGGGTAAGAATGACTCTCGCAATTGCAATATGTAAGATAGTTTCCAGATCTAGTAACTTGATTATTTTTGAAAAAAATCTAAAAATTGACAAAAATAACAAAACTTTTGAAAATGACCAAATTTGCAAATTTGAAAAAATGGACGAAATGATAGGCATAAATAACACAACTTGAATTTTTCAACAAAAATAAAAACAATTGGAAGACAAAACTCAAAACTAACAAGATAAACTAAATTGAAATTGTTGACAAAATGAAAAAGTACTCAAAAGTTAAATATAACAAAAATGTCAAAAACAAAAAACTTGATAAAAATGGAAAAAAATAAAAAGTATTGATTTGTTCATTTTGTCAGACTTGGTGGTCAATTTGGTTCAATAATTCAATTTTGCCAATTATGAAAGTTTGGATAGTTTTATCTTTTTGTGATTTGATTTTAATTTGTCAGTTTTGTCAATTTTTGTCACTTATGCCATTTTATTCAATTTTGTCAATTGTGTAATTTATTCCATTTTTTTTAAAAGGGTGAATGTGGTCATGTTTATGAGTTTTGTGTTTTTGTGTCATTTTTTCATTGTTGTTTCTTATGTCATTTTCCTCTTTTTTGACAAAATTGACAAAATTGACAAAATTGACAAAATTGACAAAATTGACAAAATTGACAAAATTGACAAAATTGACAAAATTGACAAAATTGACAAAATTGACAAAATTGACAAAATTGACAAAATTGACAAAATTGACAAAATTGACAAAATTGACAAAATTGACAAAATTGACAAAATTGACAAAATTGACAAAATTGACAAAATTGACAAAATTGACAAAATTGACAAAATTGACAAAATCGACATAATTGACAAAATTGACAAAATTGACAAAATTGACAAAATTGACAAAATTGACAAAATTGACAAAATTGACAAAATTGACAAAATTGACAAAATTGACAAAATTGACAAAATTGACAAAATTGACAAAATTGACAGAATTGACAAAATTGACAAAATTGACAAAATTGACAAATTGACAAAATTGAGAAAAATAACAAAATTGACAAAATTGACAAAATTGACGAAATTGACAAAATTGACAAAATTGACAAAATTGACTAAATTGACAAAATTGACAAAATTGACAAAATTGACAAAATTGACAAAATCGACAAAATTGACAAAATTGACAAAATTGACAAAATTGACAAAATTGACAAAATTGACAAAATTGACAAAACTGACCAAATTGACAAAATTGACAAAATTGACAAAATTGACAAAATTGACAAAATTGACAAAATTGACAAAATTGACAAAATTGACAAAATTGACAAAATTGACAAAATTGACAAAATTGACAAAATTGACAAAATTGACAAAATTGACAAAATTGACAAAATTGAGAAAATTGACAAAATTGACAAAATTGACAATATTGACAAAATTGACAAAATTGACAAAATTGACAAAATTGACAAAATTGACAAAATTGACAAAATTGACAAAATTGACAAAGTTGACAAAATTGACAAAATTGACAAAATTGACCAAATTGACAAAATTCACAAAATTGACAAAATTGACAAAATTGACAAAATTGACAAAATTGACAAAATTGACAAAATTGACAAAATTGACAAAATTGACAAAATTGACAAAATTGACAAAATTGACAAAATTGACAAAATTGACAAAATTGACAAAATTGACAAAATTGACAAAATTGAGAAAATTGAGAAAATTGACAAAATTGACAAAATTGACAATATTGACAAAATTGACAAAATTGACAAAATTGACAAAATTGACCAAATTGACAAAATTCACAAAATTGACAAAATTGACAAAATTGACAAAATTGACAAAATTGACAAAATTGACAAAATTGACAAAATTGACAAAATTGACAAAATTGACAAAATTGACAAAATTCACAAAATTGATAAAATTGACAAAATTGACAAAATTGACAAAATTGACAAAATTGACAAAATTGACAAAATTGACAAAATTGACAAAATTGACAAAATTGACAAAATTGACAAAATTGACAAAATTGACAAAATTGACAAAATTGACAAAATTGACAAAATTGACAAAATTGACAAAATTGACAAAATTGACAAAATTGACAAAATTGACAAAATTGACAAAATTGACAAAATTGACAAAATTGACAAAATTGACAAAATTGACAAAATTGACAAAATTGACAAAATTGACAAAATTGACAAAATTGACAAAATTGACAAAATTGACAAAATTGACAAAATTGACAAAATTGACAAAATTGACAAAATTGACAAAATTGACAAAATTGACAAAATTGACAAAATTGACAAAATTGACAAAATTGACAAAATTGACAAAATTGACAAAATTGACAAAATTGACAAAATTGACAAAATTGACAAAATTGACAAAATTGACAAAATTGACAAAATTGACAAAATTGACAAAATTGACAAAATTGACAAAATTGTCAAAATTGACAAAATTGACAAAATTGACAAAATTGACAAAATTGACAAAATTGACAAAATTGACAAAATTGACAAAATTGACAAAATTGACAAAATTACCAAAATTGACAAAATTGAAATAATTGACAAAATTGACAAAATTGACAAAATTGACAAAATTGACAAAATTGACAAAATTGACAAAATTGACAAAATTGACAAAATTGACAAAATTGACAAAATTGACAAAATTGACAAAATTGACAAAATTGACAAAATTGACAAAATTGACCAAATTGACAAAATTCACAAAATTGACAAAATTGACAAAATTGACAAAATTGACAAAATTGACAAAATTGACAAAATTGACAAAATTCACAAAATTGATAAAATTGACAAAATTGACAAAATTGACAAAATTGACAAAATTGACAAAATTGACAAAATTGACAAAATTGACAAAATTGACAAAATTGACAAAATTGACAAAATTGACAAAATTGACCAAATTGACAAAATTCACAAAATTGACAAAATTGACAAAATTGACAAAATTGACAAAATTGACAAAATTGACAAAATTCACAAAATTGATAAAATTGACAAAATTGACAAAATTGACAAAATTGACAAAATTGACAAAATTGACAAAATTGACAAAATTGACAAAATTGACAAAATTGACAAAATTGACAAAATTGACAAAATTGACAAAATTGACAAAATTGACAAAATTGACAAAATTGACAAAATTGACAAAATTGACAAAATTGACAAAATTGACAAAATTGACAAAATTGACAAAATTGACAAAATTGACAAAATTGACAAAATTGACAAAATTGACAAAATTGACAAAATTGACAAAATTGACCAAATTGACAAAATTGACAAAATTGAGAAAATTGACAAAATTGAGAAAATTGACAAAATTGACAAAATTTACAAAATTGACAAAATTGACAAAATTGACAAAATTGACAAAATTGACAAAATTGACAAAATTGACAAAATTGACAAAATTGACAAAATTGACAAAATTGACAAAATTGACAAAATTGACAAAATTGACAAAATTGACAAAATTGACAAAATTGACAAAATTGACAAAATTGACAAAATTGACAAAATTGACAAAATTGACAAAATTGACAAAATTGACAAAATTGACAAAATTGACAAAATTGACAAAATTGACAAAATTGACAAAATTGACAAAATTGACAAAATTGACAAAATTGCGAAATTGACAAAACTGACAAAATTGACAAAATTGACAAAATTGACAAAATTGACAAAATTGACAAAATTGACAAAACTGTAAAAATTGACAAAATTGACAAAATTGACAAAATTGACAAAATTGACAAAATTGACAAAATTGACAAAATTGACAAAATTGACAAAATTGACAAAATTGACACAATTGACAAAATTGACAAAATTGACAAAATTGACAAAATTGACAAAATTGACAAAATTGACAAAATTGACAAAATTGACGAAATTGACAAAATTGACAAAATTGACAAAATTGACAAAATTGACAAAATTGACAAAATTGACAAAATTGACAAAATTGACAAAATTGACAAAATTGACAAAATTGACAAAATTGACAAAATTGACAAAATTGACAAAATTGACAAAACTGACAAAATTGACAAAATTTACAATATTGACAAAATTGACAAAATTGACAAAATTGACAAAATTGACAAAATTGACAAAATTGACAAAATTGACAAAATTGACAAAATTGACAAAATTGACAAAATTGACAAAATTGACAAAATTGACAAAATTGACAAAATTGACAAAATTGACAAAATTGACAAAATTGACAAAATTGACAAAATTGACAAAATTGACAAAATTGACAAAATTGACAAAATTGACAAAATTGACAAAATTGACAAAATTGACAAAATTGACAAAATTGACAAAATTGTCAAAATTGACAAAATTGACAAAATGTACAAAATTGACAAAATTGACAAAATTGACAAAATTGTCAAAATTGACAAAATTGACAAAATGTACAAAATTGACAAAATTGACAAAATTGAGAAAATTGACAAAATCGACAAAATTGACAAAATTGACAAAATTGACAAAATTGACAAAATTGACAAAACTGACCAAATTGACAAAATTGACAAAATTGACAAAATTGACAAAATTGACAAAATTGACAAAATTGACAAAATTGACAAAATTGACAAAATTGACAAAATTGACAAAATTGACAAAATTGACAAAATTGACAAAATTGACAAAATTGACAAAATTGACAAAATCGACAAAATTGACAAAATTGACAAAATTGACAAAATTGACAAAATTGACAAAATTGACAAAATTGACAAAATTGACAAAATTGACAAAATTGACAAAATTGACAAAATTGACAAAATTGACAAAATTGACAAAATTGACAAAATTGACAAAATTGACAAAATTGACAAAATTGACAAAATTGACAAAATTGACAAAATTGACAAAATTGACAAAATTGACAAAATTGACAAAATTGACAAAATTGACAAAATTGAGAAAATTGAGAAAATTGACAAAATTGACAAAATTGACAATATTGACAAAATTGACAAAATTGACAAAATTGACAAAATTGACAAAATTGACAAAATTGACAAAATTGACAAAGTTGACAAAATTGACAAAATTGACAAAATTGACCAAATTGACAAAATTCACAAAATTGACAAAATTGACAAAATTGACAAAATTGACAAAATTGACAAAATTGACAAAATTGACAAAATTGACAAAATTGACAAAATTGACAAAATTGACAAAATTGACAAAATTGACAAAATTGACAAAATTGACAAAATTGACAAAATTGACAAAATTGACAAAATAGAGAAAATTGAGAAAATTGACAAAATTGACAAAATTGACAATATTGACAAAATTGACAAAATTGACAAAATTGACAAAATTGACCAAATTGACAAAATTCACAAAATTGACAAAATTGACAAAATTGACAAAATTGACAAAATTGACAAAATTGACAAAATTGACAAAATTGACAAAATTGACAAAATTGACAAAATTGACAAAATTCACAAAATTGATAAAATTGACAAAATTGACAAAATTGACAAAATTGACAAAATTGACAAAATTGACAAAATTGACAAAATTGACAAAATTGACAAAATTGACAAAATTGACAAAATTGACAAAATTGACAAAATTGACAAAATTGACAAAATTGACAAAATTGACAAAATTGACAAAATTGACAAAATTGACAAAATTGACAAAATTGACAAAATTGACAAAATTGACAAAATTGACAAAATTGACAAAATTGAGAAAATTGACAAAATTGACAAAATTGACAAAATTGACAAAATTGACAAAATTGACAAAATTGACAAAATTGACAAAATTGACAAAATTGACAAAATTGACAAAATTGACAAAATTGACAAAATTGACAAAATTGACAAAATTGACAAAATTGACAAAATTGACAAAATTGACAAAATTGACAAAATTGACAAAATTGACAAAATTGACAAAATTGACAAAATTGACAAAATTGACAAAATTGACAAAATTGACAAAATTGACAAAATTGACAAAATTGACAAAATTGACAAAATTGACAAAATTGACAAAATTGACAAAATTGACAAAATTGACAAAATTGACAAAATTGACAAAATTGTCAAAATTGTCAAAATTGACAAAATTGACAAAATTGACAAAATTGACAAAATTGACAAAATTGACAAAATTGACAAAATTGACAAAATTGACAAAATTACCAAAATTGACAAAATTGAAATAATTGACAAAATTGACAAAATTGACAAAATTGACAAAATTGACAAAATTGACAAAATTGACAAAATTGACAAAATTGACAAAATTGACAAAATTGACAAAATTGACAAAATTGACAAAATTGACAAAATTGACAAAATTGACAAAATTGACAAAATTGACAAAATTGACAAAATTGACAAAATTGACAAAATTGACAAAATTGACCAAATTGACAAAATTCACAAAATTGACAAAATTGACAAAATTGACAAAATTGACAAAATTGACAAAATTGACAAAATTGACAAAATTGACAAAATTGACAAAATTGACAAAATTGACAAAATTGACAAAATTGACAAAATTGACAAAATTGACAAAATTGACAAAATTGACAAAATTGACAAAATTGACAAAATTGTGAAATTGACAAAACTGACAAAATTGACAAAATTGACAAAATTGACAAAATTGACAAAATTGACAAAATTGACAAAATTGACAAAATTGACAAAATTGACAAAATTGACAAAATTGACAAAATTGACAAAATTGACAAAATTGACAAAATTGACAAAATTGACAAAATTGACAAAATTGACAAAATTGACAAAATTGACAAAATTGACAAAATTGACAAAATTGACAAAATTGACAAAATTGACCAAATTGACAAAATTCACAAAATTGACAAAATTGACAAAATTGACAAAATTGACAAAATTGACAAAATTGACAAAATTGACAAAATTCACAAAATTGATAAAATTGACAAAATTGACAAAATTGACAAAATTGACAAAATTGACAAAATTGACAAAATTGACAAAATTGACAAAATTGACAAAATTGACAAAATTGACAAAATTGACAAAATTGACAAAATTGACAAAATTGACAAAATTGACAAAATTGACAAAATTGACAAAATTGACAAAATTGACAAAATTGACAAAATTGACAAAATTGACAAAATTGACAAAATTGACAAAATTGACAAAATTGACAAAATTGACCAAATTGACAAAATTGACAAAATTGAGAAAATTGACAAAATTGACAAAATTGACAAAATTGACAAAATTTACAAAATTGACAAAATTGACAAAATTGACAAAATTGACAAAATTGACAAAATTGACAAAATTGACAAAATTGACAAAATTGACAAAATTGACAAAATTGACAAAATTGACAAAATTGACAAAATTGACAAAATTGACAAAATTGACAAAATTGACAAAATTGACAAAATTGACAAAATTGACAAAATTGACAAAATTGACAAAATTGACAAAATTGACAAAATTGACAAAATTGACAAAATTGACAAAATTGTGAAATTGACAAAACTGACAAAATTGACAAAATTGACAAAATTGACAAAATTGACAAAATTGACAAAATTGACAAAATTGACAAAACTGTAAAAATTGACAAAATTGACAAAATTGACAAAATTGACAAAATTGACAAAATTGACAAAATTGACAAAATTGACAAAATTGACAAAATTGACAAAATTGACAAAATTGACAAAATTGACACAATTGACAAAATTGACAAAATTGACAAAATTGACAAAATTGACAAAATTGACAAAATTGACAAAATTGACAAAATTGACAAAATTGACAAAATTGACAAAATTGACAAAATTGACAAAATTGACAAAATTGACAAAATTGACAAAATTGACAAAATTGACAAAATTGACAAAATTGACAAAATTGACAAAACTGACAAAATTGACAAAATTTACAATATTGACAAAATTGACAAAATTGACAAAATTGACAAAATTGACAAAATTGACAAAATTGACAAAATTGACAAAATTGACAAAATTGACAAAATTGACAAAATTGACAAAATTGACAAAATTGACAAAATTGACAAAATTGACAAAATTGACAAAATTGACAAAATTGACAAAATTGACAAAATTGACAAAATTGACAAAATTGACAAAATTGACAAAATTGACAAAATTGACAAAATTGACAAAATTGACAAAATTGACAAAATTGACAAAATTGACAAAATTGACAAAATTGACAAAATTGACAAAATTGACAAAATTGACAAAATTGACAAAATTGACAAAATTGTCAAAATTGACAAAATTGACAAAATGTACAAAATTGACAAAATTGACAAAATTGAGAAAATTGAGAAAATTGACAAAATTGACAAAATTGACAAAATTGACAAAATTGACAAAATTGACAAAATTGACAAAATTGACATAATTGACAAAATTGACAAAATTGACAAAATTGACAAAATTGACAAAATTGACAAAATTGACAAAATTGACAAAATTGACAAAATTGACAAAATTGACAAAATTGACAAAATTGACAAAATTGACAAAATTGACAAAATTGACAAAATTGACAAAATTGACAAAATTGACAAAATTGACAAAATTGACAAAATTGACAAAATTGACAAAATTGACAAAATTGACAAAATTGACAAAACTGACAAAATTGACAAAATTGACAAAATTGACAAAATTGACAAAATTGACAAAATTGACAAAATTGACAAAATTGACAAAATTGACAAAATTGACAAAATTGACAAAATTGACAAAATTGACAAAATTGACAAAATTGACAAAATTGACAAAATTGACAAAATTGACAAAATTGACAAAATTGACAAAATTGTAAAAACTGACAAAATTGACAAAATTGACAAAATTGACAAAATTGACATAATTGACAAAATTGACAAAATCGACAAAATTGACAAAATTGACAAAATTGACAAAATTGACAAAATTGACAAAATTGACAAAATTGACAAAATTGACTAAAGTGGCAAAATTGACAAAACTGTCAAAATTGACAAAATTGACAAAATTGACAAAATTGACAAAATTGACAAAATTGACAAAATTGACAAAATTGACAAAATTGACAAAATTGACAAAATTGACAAAATTGACAAAATTGACAAAATTGACAAAATTGACAAAATTGACAAAATTGACAAAATTGACAAAATTGACAAAATTGACAAAATTGACAAAATTGACAAAATTGACAAAATTGACAAAATTGACAAAATTGACAAAATTGACAAAATTGACAAAATTGACAAAATTGACAAAATTGACATAATTGACAAAATTGACAAAATTGACAAAATTGACAAAATTGACAAAATTGACAAAATTGACAAAATTGACAAAATTGACAAAATAGACAAAATTGACAAAATTGACAAAATTGACAAAATTGACAAATTTGACAAAATTGACAAAATTGACAAAATTTACAAAATTGACAAAATTGACAAAAATAAAAAAAAATAACAAAATTGACAAAATTGACAAAATTGACAAAATTGACAAATTGGACCAAATTGACAAAATTGACAAAATTGACAAAATTGACAAAATTGACAAAATTGACAAAATTGACAAAATTGACAAAATTGACAAAATTGACAAAATTGACAAAATTGACAAAATTGACAAAATTGACAAAATTGACAAAATTGACAAAATTGACAAAATTGACAAAATTGACAAAATTGACAAAATTGACAAAATTGACAAAATTGACAAAATTGACAAAATTGACAAAATTGACAAAATTGACAAAATTGACAAAATTGACAAAATTGACTAAATTGACAAAATTGACAAAATTGACAAAATTGACAAAATTGACAAAATTGACAAAATTGACAAAATTGACAAAATTGACAAAATTGACAAAATTGACAAAATTGACAAAATTGACAAAATTGACATAATTGACAAAATTGACAAAATTGACAAAATTGACAAAATTGTTAAAATTGACAAAATTGACAAAATTGACAAAATTGACAAAATCGACAAAATTGACAAAATTGACAAAATTGACAAAATTGACAAAATTGACAAAATTGACAAAATTGACAAAATTGACAAAATTGACAAAATTGACAAAATTGACAAAATTGACAAAATTGACAAAATTGACAAAATTGACAAAATTGACAAAATTGACAAAATTGACAAAATTGACAAAATTGACAAAATTGACAAAATTGACAAAATTGTCAAAATTGACAAAATTGACAAAATGTACAAAATTGACAAAATTGACAAAATTGAGAAAATTGAGAAAATTGACAAAATTGACAAAATTGACAAAATTGACAAAATTGACAAAATTGACAAAATTGACAAAATTGACAAAATTGACAAAATTGACAAAATTGACAAAATTGACAAAATTGACAAAATTGACAAAATTGACAAAATTGACAAAATTGACAAAATTGACAAAATTGACAAAATTGACAAAATTGACAAAATTGACAAAATTGACAAAATTGACAAAATTGACAAAATTGACAAAATTGACAAAATTGACAAAATTGACAAAATTGACAAAATTGACAAAATTGACAAAATTGACAAAATTGACAAAATTGACAAAATTGACAAAATTGACAAAATTGACAAAATTGACAAAATTGACAAAATTGACAAAATTGACAAAATTGACAAAATTGACAAAATTGACAAAATTGACAAAATTGACAAAATTGACAAAATTGACAAAATTGACAAAATTTACAAAATTGACAAAATTGACAAAATTGACAAAATTGACAAAATTGACAAAATTGACAAAATTGACAAAATTGACAAAATTGACAAAATTGACAAAATTGACAAAATTGACAAAATTGACAAAATTGACAAAATTGACAAAATTGACAAAATTGACAAAATTGACAAAATTGACAAAATTGACAAAATTGACAAAATTGACAAAATTGACAAAATTGACAAAATTGACAAAATTGACAAAACTGACAAAATTGACAAAATTGACAAAATTGACAAAATTGACAAAATTGACAAAATTGACAAAATTGACAAAATTGACAAAATTGACAAAATTGACAAAATTGACAAAATTGACAAAATTGACAAAATTGACAAAATTGACAAAATTGACAAAATTGACAAAATTGACAAAATTGACAAAATTGACAAAATTGACAAAATTGACAAAATTGACAAAATTGACAAAATTGACAAAATTGACAAAATTGACAAAATTGACAAAATTGACAAAATTGACAAAATTGACAAAATTGACAAAATTGACAAAATTGACAAAATTGACAAAATTGACAAAATTGACAAAATTGACAAAATTGACAAAATTGACAAAATTTACAAAATTGACAAAATTGACAAAATTGACAAAATTGACAAAATTGACAAAATTGACAAAATTGACAAAATTGACAAAATTGACAAAATTGACAAAATTGACAAAATTGACAAAATTGACAAAATTGACAAAATTGACAAAATTGACAAAATTGACAAAATTGACAAAATTGACAAAATTGACAAAATTGACAAAATTGACAAAATTGACAAAATTCAAAAAAAATTGACAAATTTGACAAAATTAAAAAAAAAAAAATGACAAAATTGACAAAATTGAAATTTTTTAAAAAATTTAAAAAAAATTAAAAATGGATTTAAAAGCAATTTTGGAATATTTTTTTTCAATTTAGTCCATTTTCGAATTTACGTAAATTTCTCAAATTTTCAATGTTTTCAAATAACTCGTTTTCATCATTCATGTTTTTGTATAATATTAGTCATTTGTGCCGATTTTATCAATTTGGTCACATTAAAATTTGTCAGTTTTGCTATTTGAGTTTGGGTTAATTTTGAAAAATTATGTTAAGAAAAATTCGTTTTTGCAATTTATTTGATTTTTGTTTTCAATATTCAATTTTTTTTTTATTTATGCCATTTGAGTCATTTGGGTCTTTCTGTTAAAGTTTGTTATTTATGACAAATTGCATATTTTGTCGTTTTTTTAAATCTTGTTATTTTAATCAATTTTGTAAGTATTGTCAATCATCAATTATGTTAACTTTGTTTATTTTGTTATTGAATTGCATTGCATTGCATTGCCATTGCAACTTAGATAAAAATGATAATATTCATGACAATGCCAGAATACATACATAATAATGTATGTATTTAAAAATTTGATACCATTACGGAATTTAAAAAAAACACAAAATTTACCAATACAAACTAAATTGACATATATAGATAACTAAAAATAACAAAATAACAATTTGGAAGAAAAAAAATATCCAATCATTGGTCTTTGCATGGTACATCCTCTCTACTCACCTTACTCCATAGGTTACCAGGGACAAAAATTTAATTTTTTTTTTCATTTTGAAGCTTACATATGCTGTGGTGTGACTCTAAAAAGAGTTCAATGAAATTGTTCTTATTTAAGAAAATTAAAAGAAATCGATTCAGTCATCCAAAAACCATCAATTGATTTAAAATTACTCAAATTTAATGTTATTTTAAAATACTGTTACCCTTTAAAATATTTAAATCTTGTTTTTATTTTAAATCTTTGTATTGGATAACTGCAATCAATATTTTTTCCAATTATATTGTGTCATATGAAATAAATCACACACCTTCAAAAAGGCTTCAATCCACTGTCAAGGTGTATTCAATCGGGCTCTTAAGCGTTTCTCACAATTCAACACGGTTTCTGAAGGAAAATATTCAAAGCCCGAAAAAAAAAATATTTACAAATTTTTATTTCAAAGCAGCCTCTTAAAATCGTTTTTGGACGTAAGAATCAAAACATGACAAAGAGGATTTTTTCCACCAGGTGGCAGCACGTGCCCATGAGTTGTATATGAGCTTGTTTTTTTTATTGAATTAACCAGAAAGAATAAAAAAAAAGGTTTAACTAAAAGTTTGTTGGGGTTCTTGAATTTTTTTTTTATAATTTTGATTCATTATGAGTATGGTAATAAAGGGTTCTAATCAGATTTCCAGCTGGTCTGATGACCTATCATCCGGTTTCATTGACCAAAAATAACAACTCCTCGACCCTTGGTCAAACATTTCTGGGAAGCTTCTGGATTCGTAATAGAGCAATTTAACTCCAGCGGCGGAGCCCCCACGATCGCTTGTCCGCCACGGCTCATCAAAAAACATCTCGGGTGACTGATCAAACAAACGAGAAACTTGTTATAGCGATTATCATCGCCTAAACTGCAACCTGTATTCCAGCAGGGTGAAGTTGCACCCGGAGTTCATCCACGATTAAAATTTATACGACAAAAGAAGGGGGAGAGAGTCTAGGGAAAAAAATTATATCTAATTCAAATTTTCCTCGAAATCTCACCACGCGCATTAATGATGAATGACGAACGACGACCAGCGCATGTAAACGAGATATCCATCAGGTGGAACTCTGCGTCACCTGAGCCTTCTCAAGTCTAAATTTTTCAGGCAGTTTGTGTGCTAGATGGGAAACAACAATAGGTAGCTTATCATAAATTAACTTTTCCATGAAAATAACAACAAGAATCAGAAGCTGCCGAAAGTCGAGAAATGAGTTAGATTTCAAAAACAAAGTACACACAACTTAGAATTTCAAATTACAACCGGAGGTCATCTGAAGAAAACATGAGTTTTGTTGAAGCGTTCTTTCTGTTTTCCCTTTTGCTCCTCGCGTTCCTACAAGTACGCTGCGCGCAAGTAATAGCGCAATCAACTTGAATAAACGGTTGGAAGGAAAAAAAAAACCTCAAAAAATCATGATCACCGTCTTGTTTTTTTGTCTGTTTTCTCTGGAAGGTTTTGATTTGTTAATGAGAACGAACGGACGGCCGCGCGATCGTTGCCAAGGGAAAAAATAAGATTTTTTCTTTTACTCTGTAAGTATTATTGTTATTCGAATGGAAGGAAAAGGGCAGCACACACTGATTATGCTGCGGTGCAGCTGCAGGTGCAACTCTCACGACGCGACCATAAATTGTCGTTTTCTTAGTGATTTCGTTGGTTTTCTTTGCCACGATCCGAGATCATATCCGTCCAAAGCGAATCGGTCAAAAAGGAAACGATCGAAACGTGCGAGGATCGCGTGGCCTCTTCGGGTTTAGATTTCGGATGATGAGACCTTAAGTTCGGATCGCTTCGGTTGGTGATCGTGTTTCGATGAGTGACGCGATCGTTCTCAGTGAGTTCCCTCGGGAGAATGAGCAACCGATCTAAGATGCACCCGAGTTTCGAACGAAGATATACGATCATCGTTAGCCCCTCATTCGTTTTTGAGCTTCATTCGTTTTGAACAGGACCCTTGTTCGTCTTCGGTCTTTAGAATCTCATCTTCAAAGAAGAATGCTTCGGCGAGGATGAGTACGAACGAGAGTAAAAGAGAGAGAACGCGATCGGCTTTTGTTTTGTTGTCGTTGCCTCTCTTTCGAGCGAGGTGTTCTTCGAGATGCACCCCTTAAAAGGAACTGCATCTCGTCGGACAAGTTCAGTTTCTAGTTTGATTCGGTGCAGTTGAGATCTGCATTTCAGAGAAGAAAGTTTTTAATTTGGAAAACTTTTTCCAAGTGACAAACCAAGAAAAATCCAAAAGAAACAATGAACCAAGTGATTTTGTGTGTGTTGGTGGCCGTTTTGGCGCCACAAGTTTTGACAGTGTCGTTCTGCCCGAATAAGTGCGTTTGTGACGATGTTAAGCTGCACGTGACTTGCAGCGAGGGTGAACTGGATGTGTTGCCGATCGCGTTGAATCCCGCCATCCAGCGGCTGGTGATCAAGTTCAATCGGATTAAGGCGATCGATTCGTCGATCCAGTTCTACACGGATCTGACGATGTTGGATCTAAGCTACAATCATTTGTTGGGAGTTCCGGAGCGGATTTTCCTTTATCAGAAGCGCTTGCTTCAGTTACATTTGAACAACAACAAAATTGGATCGATCAACAACAAGACCTTCCATGGGTTGGAAGAGCTGCGTGTCTTGAATCTGCGGGGAAACTTCCTGAACGAACTGACCTTTGGAATGTTCAAGTCGCTTCCTAAGTTGGAGGAACTTAATTTGGCTGGAAACCGCATCGAGAATTTACATCCGGAAACTTTCGAAGGAATGACCAGCTTGAGGATCTTGTATTTGAACGATAACTCGATCAATGTAATACCGACTCCATCTTTCCGGCCGCTGAAGATGTTGGCGGAACTTTTCCTGGGAACGAATGCCTTGAACCAGATTCAACCGGGAGCTTTCGAAGGACTTAGTCAGCTGCGTCGTCTGGATGTTCGAGGATCGATGCTAACGAATGTAACCTTTGATACCTTTCGTGGGCTGGAGAGTATTCGTTCGTTAGACATTTCGGATAATCATCTGCTGAAGGTTCCCACGGTTCAGCTGAGCGGGCTGAAGCGTTTGGAGGAGCTGAAAATCGGTCAGAATGATTTTGAGATTATCCCGGAAGGCGCATTCTTCGGATTGTCCAACTTGAGGAAGATCGATATCTCTGGAGCTTTGAATTTACGCCGCATTCAAGCTGGAGCTTTCTCTGCCAACACCAATCTGGAAACGATCGTGATCACTTCCAACAAAATTTTGTCCGACATCGAAGAAGGTGCTTTCTCCGGACTGCCTCATGTGGAGAATGTTGTGTTGCGAGATAATGCCATTCGAAGTGTCCGCGAAGAACTTTTACCGTGGAAGCAGCTGAAAAGCTTTGATCTTTCCGAGAACCCATTGATCTGCAACTGTCACCTGCAGTGGCTGCACAATCTTTTACGTCAAAAGCCCATGGAATCGGAGCAGAGCCAGATCATTTGTGAGTTCCCAGAACGCCTTAATGGAGAAGCCCTACGTGAAGTGAATCCGGAATTACTAGGATGTCATCAGCGTCACCAATCCAAAGATCGTGCCGTTGTTGGAGCAGTCCTGGTAGCTTCTGCAGCTTCCCTAACCAGCTTCATCTTGGTTATGTATCGTCTTCGTCATCGTCTGGTTGACATGTTGGGTCCAAACTGGCACAACAAACGCAACGCCCTGAAGGAGGACAAGGAGTTTGAGTTCAGCAAGTGCTTCGAAGAGATCGAGTACCATCAACCGAACTTCAACATCTACAGCTATCATCATTATCAGCACAGCTTCCCGCAACAACCTCTGCCACCTCTACCGTGTCCCCAGCAGCAAAATTTCGCCCACCACATCTACGAAACTCCAATCCCAGTTTCGGACCTTTGAGCTTCCGGAACCAACCTTCTAGGGACTCTCCGTGGTCCAAGTGAAGCTGATTAACGGGCACGCAAGGCCGCACGCGTGCTAACCCTCCGAGCACTCTTTCGGGACGTCGAATTGCATGCTTGACAACGTCGCAACGCCACCACTCGGTGGCATCGTTTCTTCTCCACCGCAGGAGAAGCTTCTGCATGTCATAGAAGCTGTAGTTTGTGCATTTGTCGGTAGGATCAACCCCAAATTGCCCCCGGATCAAACCGGGCTGAAACAAAAGTGAAACACGACAAAAAAAAAAAACAGAACAAATAAATGAGTTCATTAATTTAGTTTAAAAACAATCATAAACTTTTTTCTTGGCTCTCGCTGACCCTATCCGAACCTTCAGGCCATCAGGTCCAATCTTTTCTCCGTTTTCCGTTCATCATTCTCTCGTTTCGGCTTTGTTGCCTGTCCCCTGCGGTGATTTTAATCTGCTCTCTGGCAGCCTTTTTCTATTCTTTCTTCCATCGGAGCTTCCGACCGCTTTTTTTCTTCCTCAGTCTCCTTCGTTTATTTTTGCCCTCCGAAGTCTACCTCGAAAGTGTGAGTCCTTTTGTTCGGCCCATTATTCGGACAAGATTTATGTCCTTCTGTGTTGACCCGCTGAGAATTTGACCCGCCATTCTCCCCCCTCTGCTCCTCTCCTGGTGCCGCGGACTTGAAATTTGTCCTGTGTGAATTTTCTAGTTTCGCTTTGAAATCTGCTGTTTTTTAACAACACTCCTTTCCCTCGATTGGACCATGGACAGTGGTCAAACGATGGAGGAAAAATACCTCCCCGCGCTAAGATAAAACACAACTTAATTCCTCCTCGGAGCCGGACTTTTGAGTCTTGTGAGAAAAATTCTTCACACGCGTTGTTTTTCCTAGGTTCTTTCATTCTCTTTTCAGATCACATTTGGCTTAGCAAGCTCACTAGGCTCACTCATTGTAGTCTTCAAATCGTCAATCCCTTTGGACGATGTTTGGATGTTTGGTTTCGGCTTTGACGGATTCGCATTTCAAGAATCTTTTATCCGTTTTCCTTTCGAAAAGAGCGTAGAGATTCCCAATTTTGATATTGGACCAAATCCTTCGGCTCGGCTCCTGGGAAGATTTCTTTTCATTTTTTCTACGAATGTGTACACATTCGAATAGAAGCATCATTTCAGTTGTTGTTGTCTTCCCTAAAAGTGGGAAATAATGCGAAAAAAAATCCAAAAAATTGGTACCGTTGTTGGTGTTCTGGTGATCTCGGGGCTAGGGTTTATTCTGTTTTATCATTCTTTTTTTTTCCCATCGGTTTTGTAACCCGTGGAAAACAACCTGTAGGGAACTACCTTCTCCATGACCGAGGCTTAACAGGGCTTTTCAATTTAATACGGGAACCTGTTCCGATGGGAAAACGGCGTGTGAGAATCCGGGATTCTGGATGGGTATTGTGTTGGCTAGGTTTGCGGAAAAGTGGAAATAATTTGAACCGTTTGATTGAAAAAATAAGAGGAAAATCCATTTCGATGCTGGATTTGGGACCGATAACGTGTCTGGGATAGTTGTGCCCTTGAAGTGATGGTTTCGATTGTAAATCTTGAATGCTTTTATCTTATTTGTTGTATACTTTATTTTAATATTGAGTGTTTGAAAAGGATTTAGGCCATTTAAGTTATCTCTATCGATTGTTAGGTTATATTTTATGCATAGCTTTGTTGCCTTCCAAAATAAGCAATTTGATGATGTACACACTTTTGTGTACGAATAGCATAGACCCTGATCAATTATGGCAATACGCCCGAAATCGAACGGGTTTTTTTTTCAACGTGTTTATCACTAATTTTTTCATGAAATTTTTTGTTGTTGTTATCATTGACATGATTTTATTTCTACCTTGAAGGTTCCCGTAAATAAAAATCACAATTCCAATTACTATTATCATCTCTGTATTAAATTTATAATTTTTCTTGTTTTGTTTAAAATGCTTGTTTTTTTCATATTTGTAATTTTTGTCATTCTTCATCATTTTTATTTATTTATTAGCATTTTTAGTCTTTTGATTGTGTTTGTTGAAATATAGGCTCACCAAATAGGCGCACAACACAATAGAGTTGTATTTTTTTTTAATTTAATTTAATATGAAATTCATCATTGTTGTAATTTTTGAGTGCTTTAAATATTTTTTAAAATTTTTGTCTAAGATATATTTGTCTTGTTGTAGCGAAAACTATGAGATTATGTCGTTTAAAAAAAACCGTTGTTGCCAAAAATGAACGGGTTCAGTATTTTTAAATAAAGTTTATAGGTAACAACAAAAGTACTGAGTGGAGATTTTTGAATTCTTAAGTATTTATCGTTTGACTATCATTTACAAAAAAATGAGCGAGGATGAATAAGTTATGCGCTAAATTCCTTGAATAAACAATTGAGACACTATTTAGCAATAGTTATTATGTTCTCCATTCAATTTTCAGAAGATAAATATTTAATTTATGTTTTCCAATTGTTGTATCTTCGTAGGTAGGTTGTATCTTCGGCATAAGGTTATCTAGACAAAATCTGTATCGTATTTATTCGGAAAATTTTCCACTTTGTAGCATTTTTTCTATTATCTGTATCGTTGAATGAATGAAGGATCATAAATAGATTCAAACTAATTTATTTTTGTTCTAGACTGAGTCGATTTGGGGTCTTTTTTGAATTTCTCAAACCCTGGGGTCTAAAACGCTTCGTTGTGGTTCAAAAATCATTCATCATTTTTCGCAAAATTTTCAAGTAACGATTACATGAGTAAATTTGAAATTTTAGGTTTGTATGAAAAAATTCAATATTTTGTACTGAAAAATCGACATTATTTCTATTGCTTCTGTGGAGCCGAGCCTGATCATGGTATTTGTACCAATTTATGAATTCTTCAAAGGAAATTTTCCGCTGAACAACTTTTTCGAAGACCTCAATTTTGTATTTTATTACTCTTATAAGTTATTAGCTGTTCATCAGGGGTATGTCTTTTGAAATTAATAAACAATAAATTAAATTGATATCTTTTTAGATCCCAGGGTTTGAGAAATTCAAACATTACCCCAAATAGACTCAGTTTATTGTTGTTCATGAGGGTTAGAAATTTTCATCAGTTATCATTGATCGATTCAACTTTAAAATGATAAGTTTTCAAATTTCTAAACGCCACAAACTAGGAAAGATAAACATAATCCGATAAAAAATCGAGTTAGGGACGCAAAAATTTTTCAACATCAGTTTGCCTTTGTTTTAATTTTCCACTTTGAATAAAAATTATCCCAATATCAGTCGACTTTTAAGTATACACCACTTATATCGCCAAAACTGCTATCAGCTCATCTACACAAAAATGTTTAAATTTTTAGTTTAAATTTAGTTTATGGTTCAATACTCTGCATCTGAAAGTTTGGCTTTTTCAATTATAATTGACTCTTCACTAAAGAATAGTATTTACTATCAGAATGAACCCTTCATTTCATGATTATTTATTACAATTTTAAATCATTTAAAAAATTTGGAATTATGTGTATGTACTAGAGTGCCCTAAATGACCCGATATTTAAAAAAGTTATGCGCTGCAGGCTTAAATTGATTTTAGTGCAAGTAGGGGAACTGGGGGTATAATTATTTTCGAAGTGTATACTGCTCGAATAATGTACCAAGTGATCAAGAATATCAATTTCCAGAAGAAGTTATTTCTGAGCTAACAATATTGATTTTAGATGTCAGAGAGAAAATTTTAAAGCTCGATGAATCCAAAGGTAGTGGTCCCGATGGCTTACCGAACTCGGTCCTTAGAAAGTGTGTAAACGGACTCGAAGCACCCTTACATCGCCTGTTCTCAGGCTCACTTCACGAAGGAATTTTTTCGAAATTTTGGAAGATTTCGCACATCGTACCGATACAAAAAAGTTCTTCTAAGCTTTTAGTTGAAAATTATCGTGGAGTGGCAATACTGTCTGACATACCAAAGCTTTTTGAGAGCATCGTTTACGACCAAATGTACCCTTGGCTGGAGAGGAAAATGTCGGACGTTCAACATGGTTTTCTGAAACGGCGGTCGACCGTGACAAATCTTCAAGTCGATACTACATATATATACGGACATGTCGAAAGCATTTGATGTGGTTGAAATCAATGCTCTTCTTTCCGTACTTTGCAAGAATGGAATTGCTGGTAACTGCCTTAAATGGATACATTCTTACCTTATTGAAAGAGTTCAGTACGTGAGACTGGGAAATGTCAGATCTGGTGCATTCTGGGTTAACAGTGGTGTACCACAAGGGAGTCACTTGGGACCCCTTCTTTTCATCACTGTTATGAACGAGTTTCCCGAAGTTCTGCACGACGTTTTCGTGCTGATATACGCTGATGATTTGTAAATATTTCTTCCTGTTCGTCACCAGAAAGATTGTTCGATTCTGCAAAACGCATTGTACCGATTTTCAGAATGTTGCAGAAACTATGGATTGAAAATTAATGCATCGAAATGTAGCGTTATTTTTTTTTCTCGGAAAACATCGAACATAATCTATGAGTATAGCCTCGAAAACAGCTTGATCATTACTAGGAAGACGTCGGTAAAAGATCTTGGAGTGGAGATAGATACAGAACTGAATTTCTCTAAGCACATAGAGCAAATTCAATGTTTGGAATGGTCAGCAGAATTTGTAATGATTTGAACGACCCGTATACTATCGTTTCAATTTATGTCGGGTTGGTGCGGACTTCAATTGAGTATGGCAGCATTTTTTGGCAACCGTACTACAACGTTAACATCAATAGACTGGAGAGAGTCCAAAAGAAGTTTTTTTAAATACGCGCTAAGAAACATTGGATGGCAAGAGGAAATGCCGGTTTATCGAGCCCTGTGCATGCTGGTCGGACTGGATTCGCTTGAGAATCGCAGGAAGTTAATTGACGCGTTGTTTTTGAAGGATTTGACAAGTGGAAGGTATTATTCGCCGTACTTGTTCTCACAGATATCTCCCAACGAAGGACGCAATAGTTTGCGCAGCATAAGGCCGTTCCAGCTATCAAACAGGATCCAAAATTACGCAAGAAACGAGCCAATGTACAGGATGATGGCGCTTTACAACGCATATGTAGAAGAAATTAACTTGAATATGTCCAGAAACCAAATTAAAGCTAGTATTAAGAAGTGTTTTACTACAAATTGAAGTGTGGTCGATGTTTTTTTTTTTAAGTTCAGACTCAGATAAAAGGCTTAGCCTAGGATGATTAATAAATAAATAAAAATATGCCCAGTGAGAGCAAAATGCCACACTGCGATATCTAGCTAGATATACACTTATTTTAAGAATTCTGTACGTTATTGCCTTCTTTTTAACAGTAGAAACCTCTTGTACAAAAAAATAAGCAGCAAACATGTGATAAATCCCTGCAAAAATCTAAAAATATTTTTCAAGCCTTATTCCTTGCAATTTGTGCCTTCATTTACGTAAGGAATTACGGCATCTATCAGCAAAAAAAAAATTAACTGACATCTTTTTAAATGATAAACATTGGTTTTGAAAATCATCACAAAACGAAAAATTTCCTTATTCAATTATTTTTTCTGTTATTTTGAACGATTTTTAAAAAAAACATGTCTAGGTAGGGCAAAACGCACCATGTCCGTTTATCTTTAAGAATGTTTGAAAGCAATCGAAAGATTCTTTTTAATTCAACCACGGTAAATGAAAAGTTTATATACCAGTTTTTCGATAGCAACATACTACCTTCTTCAGTGAACGTTTTCGATTGATGAATGTGTATCATTTCCCTCCCATATATTATCCGAGTTAGGTTAGCTACTACTAGGTAGCAGAAACCTCCGAATCACTGAAAAAGGTAGTAAGTTGCTATCGAAATACTGGTATATGAACTTTTCATTTACCGTGGTTGAATTAAAAGGAATCTTTCGATTGCTTTGATTCAGTTGAATCATTCAACCAAGTAGGCTCACAAACACAACAGAAAGAATTCTCATATTTGTTTAAATTTACATGTAGTTTCATCACAACAGTTTAAAAGATATTTATATGATGAATTGGAAAACATAACTTGAAAATAAACGAATATATTTAAAATTCCTAAATTTAATATAGATTTAATTAACTATTCACAAGAATTTCAGTATATCTGGCAGCACTGGACGTAGCAATACATTTTTCCAGCTGTGAAGTAGAATAGAAGTGTTTTTAACTGGCAAACACTTTCGGAGGCATATGAATCAATAAACACTTACTAAAGGTTAAACGGAGCGATTGGGTACACACATATGCGCATATTGCACCTACTGAATCTGAAATCCAATTCTAAACCTGCTCTTCAAACTTCATTAAATTTGTGGCCTTTTTTGACCTTCCAGTTTTGCTCACTATCAGATTCAGACAAAAAATTAACCAAACTTCCAAACACAAACAAAAAAATAAAGTTAATCTTTTCAAATGTACTCTAAAACAAGGCTTTCTTCTTAACGTGGGCATTATGCCCCCTCTTCCCCTACAAGGCCTCATGCCAAATTTGGGCCGGATCGGATCACGGGAAGGGGTCGCTCAACGAGCCTAAAGTTTGTATGGAATTTTGGGACCTTTTGTTCGGGAGGAACATGAAAATCCAGTTTTCCATGAATAACTTTGGTCTTTTTCGTTCGATTACTTCTGAAAACAATTTTTCTTAAAGCCTAAAGTATGACAAATATTTCATCCGAAGGCTGCATTTCTGACTGATTTAAAAAAAAAATCAGCAGAAGGAGACCAAAGTTGGATGGTTGGATTTTCATGTCCTTCCCGAACAAAATGTCTATAAATCCAATACAAAGTTTAGGCTCGTTGAGCGACCCCTTCCCGTGATCCGATCTGGCCCAAATTTGGCATGAGACCTCGTACTAGGCCTAGGATCAATTTAAGCCTGCAGCGCATAATATTTCACAAGCTTGATATTTCTCATACAAATTTGAGGCAGTCTAATGGGCACATACGAGTTCGACTGCACAAAATTATGATCTATTCTCTTCAAAAACACAAATTTTTTCGTTGAAAAATACACAAAAGGAGTTTTAGGATTACAAACCACTTTTGATTCATGAAAACTTTATAGACGAGAAATATGTTTTGACAATTTTCACAAAAAATCCATAAGACCAGGCTAAAGAACTTGTTTTTCAGCTTATTACACACTTCAATTATTTTCTCCAAAATTTTGAAACTTATACACTCATAGAAGAAGTTGCAAAAATGCAATCCCAATTTAGCAAATCTCTCTACCGAAAATGCGCTGTTTACTGCGCCAATGTTGATGTAATTGGAAAAGCACTACTGGCATAAAGACTCGAGTTCTCAAGCAAAATGATACATTCGATCGAAACGGAAGGAATATTTTATATGCAATGTGATTGCGCTGAGAAGTTAAATACCGACGCGACGGTCTCAAATCGAATCATCGCCGCTTCCGTTCTTTTCTTATGCCATTTATGCTTTTATTTTGATTGCTCATGATTGGAGTAAAAGCTGTATTTTGGGTGTAGATATATTTTTAATTTACTTTCTTTATAATTGTTCCACATATAACTTAAAATTTAAATTTGATTCAATCGACTCTCTTAAAACCCTATATGACTATGGGTGTGCGAAAAATAATTTTCTTTAAATTGAAACAGGACAGGAAAAAACCTTGCAATTCAAATAAAAAAAACCAATCATACAAACACCTACGTTTTTCACAAAGGCGTTAACCTGCCAAAAATTATCCGTGTCGCTCCATGAAAAGCTTCGAAAAGGGGATTTCATCTATTCAACTAACGGAATTTTTGAAATTTTCTGATCATAATTATATTTTTCAGTAATACCTACTGATATTTAGGATTTATTGCTAAAAATGTTTGATACAAATTGTAATTTTGAAATATCCACAATATTTATTCCGCAAAAAGTTTTTTTTTCAATTTCGGATAAGAATGAGTAGTTGTAAAACAACTATTCTCATCCAGCTTTAAAATTAAGAATAAAAAAACCCCCGATAGGGGGTGACAGAAAATCACATAAAAAACCAAAACAACCCACTTCAATCCGGGAAAAAAAGTGGAAGAAAACAAATAGGAAAAAATGACGACACCAACCAAGCGGTCTGAATGATAATGCAAATATTATGTAAATTTCGGCTCGAAATGAAACAAACCCCGGAAGAAGCCCCGGAAGCTGCATGGATGGGCGCTAGGTGAACGCGAAAGGCGGAAATTTTCAGACCAAAGAACAACACGAAAAGCTTCGCGCAACGCTTCTGATACACAACAGTTTGAAAGCTGCGAAGCATTCGAAAAAAAGAGAGCAGTCTCGCGGGCTGACTCAAATAAAATGAGAAAAACGATCACTGGAAACCGTCCTGCAAAAAAAACTCAAAGGTTTTAGCCCAACAGGACGACTTGCGAATTCAAGAGAAGCGCTCGTCGAAATTGAAATCAGTGAAAAGTAAGTTGCTACCCCGCGCGTTTTTTTGCTGCTTCGAATGGAATCGGTTGGCCAGATGATGTTTTCGGGGGTGACAACGAAGACGAAGACGACGACGATGGTGGACTCTTTCGCTTGTAACGAAATAATTTGCTGAAGCTTGGTGGCACTTTGCTTGCTGCTGCTATTCCTTGATGAAGGCTGCCCGCTAGCTGGAAGGTCCTTTGAAGTACCCGAGTAGATTTGTAGTAGCAGGGAAAATTTTTTTGCACTGTGTTATAGATTTTTTTTGTTAAAATGTTAATATGTTTTAAATTTAATTATTTTCTGCATAGGTCTGCTTTCATATTAATACTGCCCACAGACGGATTCACGATGCGAATTTTGGTATGAACTCATTTTTATATGTCTGCTAGCTTCCAAAATAAGGTTATTTTGAATAAAAACTTGGTTACCCATACTAAATGCTATAAAAGTGGTCCCTACTGCACCCCGGGGGGCATTCAGAGCCTTCAAGAGGGCGATAAAAGAGCTCAAAATTATCAATTTTTGTTATATTTCTATAGAAATTTGTTCGAAAATAATCCTAAATAGGGGGCGGTAAGCTTCAATATATCGAGATAGGGGGCGGTGAGTGAAAAAAGTTTGAAAACCACTACTAAAGATTACTCTGAGTGCAAATAGTTTGAACACTCAGAAATATATAAGTTCTTTATAAGATTTAAATCAATAATGACATTTCTTTAATTTTTTTAACTCATACTCAATGCTATACAGTGGTACGGTGTCTCTGAGGAAACTTTATTTTTGAAGATAAACATCGCTAACTTTTACACCAATCGAAAGCAGGGACTTTCCGCTTTCAATTGAGCCCAAATTTGAAAAAATCCAACGGGGGGTCTATAACAATTAATTTTTTGAAGATTTTTTTAACCTTTTAATGGATTTTACAAAGACAAAATCAAACTAATCACTGTGAAAACGTTTGTCTTACCTTCGGCGTTAATCCAACTCCATTTGTCAATAACATGATCTAATAGGAAATTTCCTTAGCTACAACATTGTAGAAGTACTCAAGGTGGTAAATTGAGAGAAAAAGAGTTGTAATGTAACAAGCGGAGAGAATATAACTTCATTTGATAAAATAAAAAAAATAAAACTTTTCAGGAGTGATTGAGAACAACACCAAAAATAGTATTCTTTCAACTTAGTTTATGATTGAAGAGTGCATAAATGTAAAGGAAAAATAAATCTTGTACATAAATTTGTTCAGGATCATCTGAAGTAGGATGCATTTATGGGGTATTATTATGAAAAAAAATGTCTCCTGCTTTTCTTCAAAATTTAAATAGTTCTGTATATTTTGAGCTAAGTTGAAGTGATGACTTCATGGACAAACATTTGGGACTAGAAAAAAAATGGACTTTCTTCTTGCATTGAAGCACATGTTTCAAATAATGTATCCATTTTTTTATGATTTCTGAAGGTTTTCATACTTTTCACTGTTAATCGATGGTAAAACCTTAGACACGGATACTATAAAGATGGTAGATAAAGCCAAAAATAAATGTCAACCTTTTGATAATGTTTGATTGCATAAGTTAGCCATTTTGGAAGCATTCGTGTATGTAGAAATGTGGTCGAATTTGAGTTTACAAGCATAAATAAGTAAGTAAGTAAGTAAGTAAGTAAGTAAGTAAGTAAGTAAGTAAGTAAGTAAGTAAGTAAGTAAGTAAGTAAGTAAGTAAGTAAGTAAGTAAGTAAGTAAGTAAGTAAGTAAGTAAGTAAGTAAGTAAGTAAGTAAGTAAGTAAGTTAGTTAGTAAGTAAGTAAGTAAGTAAGTAAGTAAGTAAGTAAGTAAGTAAGTAAGTATGTAAGTAAGTAAGTAAGTAAGTAAGTAAGTAAAGCAGGAGCTATTTTTTTATAAGGCAAAAACAAATTTGAAATCCTTCTTTATCTCTAGGTGTTGAAAAATCACGAGAGGGGAGGAACAATGGAAATTATTTCAAATCTATATATATAAAAATGAATTTTTGTCTGTCTGTCTGTCTGTCTGTCTGTCTGTTCCCTATAGACTCGGAAACTACTGAACCGATTTGCGTGAAACTTGGCAGGTGGGGGCATTGGAGGCAGGGGAAGGTTCCTTTTATGGTTTGAGACCCCTCCCTTTATCAATAAGGGAGGGAGGGGCCTCTCAAACAAAAGACAATTTTTTGCATAACTCGAGCAACCATCAAGCAAATGGTATCAAAATTGGCATGGGGTGGTATTTGGGTACGAGGAATATTTCTATGAATATTAGGTGCCCCTCCCTCCTCTCAGTGGGGTGATAGGAAGGGGGAGGGGGGCTGCCTTACAATTTTTCATGTAACTCGAAAAATAATCAAGATATTGGAACCAAATTTGGCACGGGAAGGTATTTGGATACGAAAAATATTTCAATGATTATTTGAGACCCCTCCCTCTTTCCAGTAGAAAGGGGGTAATATAATTACAAAATTCTACAGCTTGACTTTCGCTATTCAACAGTTTGGATTTTCGAAGAATTTATCAATTGTTTGTTATAATACCTTGCACTTTAATATGTTCCTTCAGAAGTCCGAATCAGGTACATTTAAAAAATTATTTTCATTTCTTTCAAGTACCTTTAATTCAGCCAAATGATAAAGCGTACAAGGTTTAGTAGCTATGTGATTTTTGGCTTTCTAAGATGATTTAAATGAAGGGAAAACATGGTTGAAGTGGAAAAAACCTAAGTCGAAAAGTACTGAGAGTCACGTTTGTTTACCCCTGTGCTTATGCAATTAAAAAAAAAATTTAAAAAAAAAAATTCTCATCTATGAAGTTTGTCGTAGAACAAAAGTTGTTTATAATCGTCAAGCTAATCATCTGTGAATTTCTCAGTGAATAAAAATTTTGGGTTCTATAGGGTTTAAAGCATCCATTCTTATTTCTTTCGATGAAGCCAAACCTAAATTTTCACGTTTTTGAAGAATGTCGTCTGACGACAGTTGTCTAAAGACAATCGCCTGAAGACAGTCGTCTGAAGATTATCGTTCCAAAACTGTCGTCCGAAAACTGCCGTTGAACCCTGCCTTCTGAAAACTGTTGTCTAAAGACTGTTAATGAAGACTGTTGTCTGAAAAATTTTGCCTGATGACTGCCGTCTAAAGAATGGTGTCTGAAAACTGTCGTGTGAAAAACTTTGCCTAAAGACCCTTCTGAAGACTTTCTTCTGAAGATTGTTAAGACTGTTGTCTTTTAACAGTCGTCTGTGGAATATCGTCTAAAAACTGTCGTCTGAAGGCTGCCGTATGAAAACTGTCGTCTGAGGGCAGTCATCTAAAGACTGTTGTCTGAAATCTGTCATCTAAAGACTGTCGTCTGAAGACAGTCGTCTGAAGACAGTCGTCTGAAGGCTGTCGTCTGAAGGCAGTCATCTGAAGATAATCGTTTCAAAATGTCGTCCGAAAACTGCTGTTGGAGCCTGTTCTCTGAAGATTGTGATCTGAAAACTGTCATTGAAGACTGTTATCTGAAAAATTTCGCCTGATGACTGCTGTCTAAAGAATGTCGTCTGAAACTGTCGTGTGAAAAACTTCGCCTGAAGACTGCCTTCTAAAAACTTTCTTCTAAAGACTATTTAGACTGTTGTCTGATGACTGTTGTCAGTGGACTATCGTCTGAATAATGTCGTCTTAACACTGCCTGCTGAAGACTGTCAACTGAGGGCTGCCATCTGAAGACTGCTGGCTGAAAACTGTAATCTAAAGACTGTCGTCTGAAGACTTATGTTTTATTCGATAAAGCTCGAAGATCCATCACTGCATAGCGTATGGGTCGCTTTTCTAAGCTTAGGCCTTCTTTTCGGTTTTCTTGGGCAGAAGCACGACCTGGATGTTCGGCAGAACGCCACTTTGAGCGATGGCCACGCCCGCCAGCGGCTTGTTCAGTTCTTCATCATTCCTGATGGCCAACAGCAGATGGCGAGGGATGATTCGCGATTTCTTGTTGTCACGAGAGGCGTTTCCGGCCAACTCCAGCACTTCAGCTACCAAGTACTCCATAACGGCGGCCAGGTAAACCGGGGCACCATCTCCGACTCGCTCGGCATAGTTGCCCTTCCTCAGGAGCCGATGAATTCGACCGACCGGAAGCTGGAGAACAGCCCGACTGGAACGGGACTTAGACTTTGCCTTGGATTTTCCACCTGATCCGCGTCCAGTCATGATGATGAGATCGAGTCTCGTTCACGGCATACATAGTACTCTTTCTGTGGATTGGTGGAGTTAGCATTAGTTCTAGCCATTATATCCTTGAAAGATGTACGCTTTAGTCTTAAGTAGAATTTAGATCTCTTCAAAGAAACATGAAGTTTCACTGAGATCCTATATGTGTGTGTTCGTTTTTTTAGTCGTCTGAAGACAGTCATCTAAAAACAGTCGTCTCAAGACAGTCGTCTGAAGACAGTCATCTGAAGGCAGTCGTCCGAAGACAATCATCTGAAAACAATCGTCTGAAGACAGTCGTCTGAAGACAGTCGTCTGAAGATAGTCGTCTGAAGACAGTCGTCTGAAGACAGTCGTCTGAAGACAGTCGTCTGAAGACAGTCGTCTGAAGACAGTCGTCTGAATACAGTCGTCCTAAGACTGTTGTTTGAAAACTGTCATCTAAAGACTGTTGTCTGAAAACTGTCATCTAAAGACTGTCGTCTGAAGACAGTCGTCTAAAAAACAGTCTTCTGAAGACAGTCTTCTGAAGACAGTCTTCTGAAGACAGTCTTCTGAAAACAGTCATATGAAGACAGTCGTCCGAAGCCAGTCGTCCGAAGCCAGTCGCCTGAAAACAGTCGTCTGAAGACAGTCGTATAAAAACAGTCGCCCGGAGACAGTCGCCCGAAGACAGTCGTCTGAAGATTATCGTATTAAACTGTCGTCCAAAAACTGTCGTTGAAGCCTGCAGCCTGAAGATTGTAATTCAAGACTGATGTCTGAAAAATTTCGCCTTAAGACGTGAAAACGTTCGTGTGAAAATCTTCGCCTAAAGACTGTCTTCTGAAGACTTTCTTCTGAAAACTGATGAATATTTTATTTTTTATTAAAATTAAATCAATAAAGACATTTTTTCGAATTTTTGTTACTCATATTCAATGCTATACAGCGGCATGGTGTCTCTGAGGGAAAACCTTTTGTTACGAAAGAAAGCATCGCTTTTTTAAGCTTTTGTGATTTTATCAGCGAAAAAAATAAAGGTTCTAGAGGGTTTGAAGCATCAATTTTAATTTTTTTTTCTAACCAAACTTAATTTTTCAAGATTCCTTTCAAAAATAATTATTCTGAAAAAAAAACTCAGTTAACGATTTATCCACAAAAAATCGGCAGATTTTTTTCAACTACAAACCTATTTAAACTTAAACGGTTTTTTTAAATAACTCAATCAACAGACTAACCGTCAATAGAAAATCACAATTTTTTTCTCATTTTGGAAGAATTCTTTGTAATTCTGAATAGTTCGAAAATCTTTTTATTTTTATCAAAAGTGATATTTCAAGGTTTTTTTTACTGTGAAACAAGAATATCATTTATCATTTTTGACAAAAATCACTTATGACTATTGAGAAGAAACATTCTTCAGCATTCTTCACCTAGCTTATTATCAAATCAATCCATTTTTGAATCAATACTGCTGCTATATTTTTTATAAGCTTTTAATTATTTCCATAAAATTCTCCCAGGGCTTGTGATATAGCTCAGTCGGCAAGTCTGTTGTCTCCTGAGCCAATGTCCACGAGTTCAAGCCCAAGAGTAAACATCGAACACAGTTGTACCGGATAAGTTTTTCAATAACGATCCGCCAACTGCAACGTTGATAAAGTCACGAGTGCCATAAAGATGGTAAAACGACTATAATCGAAACAAAAAAAGATGTTTCCAAAGGATGGTGAACACACACATTTAAAAATACTTTATAAAGGTTATTTATTTTTTAATTTTTTTTTTTTTTTTGATAATTTAAACCGATTGAAGTGGAGTGTTTTAATAAATGTTTAAATTTCTCGTGTGCTAAGCTCAATAATTTTTGCGACAAATAGGATTCATTTAATCATGTTCATTGACACGTGCGGCGAGATGAAAATGCTAGGTAGAAATTTGTAAAAGAATGAAGAATAGGCGGATAGGCAAGCATCAGATGAGCTTCGTAGGATAAAGTTTGGATAGGTGTTGAAACTGTAAGTCTAGGGCATTTTTTATTGGAAAGCATGAAAGTCCGATTGCGTATTCACAATACACAATCCAACTGGCCTGCTGTGTTTAGGAATGTGTTGATCAAAAGTCGATCACGCTTCCTATACAGAGTAGTCTGTTGTACGGCAAAGGCGTACCACCACACTTTCATGCTTTCCAATAAAAAATGCCCTAGACTTACAGTTTCAACACCTATCCAAACTTTATCCTACGAAGCTCATCTGATGCTTGCCTATCCGCCTATTCTTCATTCCTTTACAAATTTCTACCTAGCATTTTCATCTCGCCGCACGTGTCAATGAACATGATTAAATGAATAAATTCATCGGCGATTAAAACTTATCATCGACAAATAGGATTGTAACCTAAGATTGCCATATTGCTTGATTTTATACGGGTTTGCTCGGATACTTAAAATGAAATTTGAAAAAAAAATCCGGTCCGGCCCGGTTGCCTGGATTTTATTGGAAAAGCCTGGATTTTGCCCGGGCTTATTATCATTTTCATTCACATATCATATTTAAAAAAAAAAATTGTGTTAATTTTTTATTTAACATCCAAAACGAATCTTTCAGAGCAAGTTTCATGAAATATAATCAAGAAAGATTTCTTGAAAGCCTAAAAAATGATTTAAATTTTGTTGATAAATTTTCGTGAAAAAAATGTATATTCAACTTTTATTTTTCTTGATTATTGATGAGTAATTTATATATTTTGACCAATTCGCCAGGATATTGTAAAGATTTTGGTTAACCATTTTGAAATCAAATGGATTTTGCCAGGATTTTAAATAAAAATAGCCCGGTTTGTCTGGCCCGGGTACGTGCTTTAAAAATTCTTACAATCATTCTCGCACGCTTGCAACCTAACCTTTCCAAAAAAAAATCCTTTTGGGGAAAACGTTTTACTTCATCTTGGAAATGTAAAAATAGCAGGAATAGTATCATTCCTATCAAAAAATTTATTTGAAAAAAAATCTGATAGAATTTGATGATGGGAATATCGTATGTTTTTAAACCAAGTTTTTAAATTCGTTAAAAAATGTATGAAGTAAGTTAAAGTTGGATAATTCCTTAATTTTCGTTTTTCCAATAAACATTTTAAAATTTCTACGAACAAACTCAATCAGTTTAGATCGCAATGCAATTGTTTTATATTTCGATTTCAATTAACAGCCAGTTGAGCCTTAATAAGGTAAAGATTTGAAATGGATTGAAATTTGTTTTCTTCGAGGATATAGTTGAGCAGATCATTCTTAAACTTAAAAAATAAAAAATAATTCGAAAAATAACTAGTTTACATTTAACAATATATTGATTCAGAAAAAACCTTCAACTGTCGATTTTTTAATGAAATTTATTTTTATTCATTTTTGTTGGAGAACGTTTTTCTTAATAAGTGATCATTTTTAGTAATCTTTCCGATGTTTCGTTTGTTCGGGTTCCTTCTGCTATCTTTGTCTCCATATTTGCTGATAAAGTCCAACCAAAGGAACCGTTCGGAATGCTGATGATCTACTCTTCGGTTCCTTTCTTCATTCACCCCTTCCCCAAAACGACTGCGACAACGACCACGATGAAAGATTGTCCCACCATGGCCTCCTGATATGGCGCTTGCTGGCCAGTTGGTAGTAACCGACTAGCTACCCGGGTGGCATCGCTAAAGATGGATTTCATGGCGCTTCCATGGTCGCGCGAGCCAAGCTTACAGCACGAAGCAGCAGCGGATTCCCTCGAAGGAAACGGATAAGCTTTTTTGCGAACTAGCAACTGGCAGTAAGTGGTTTCTCCTGTGGAATATGAATCAAGCAAAGCTAAGGCGAATCACGCATTCACTCACACAAATAGCAAGTTAGGTTGAGAAAAAATCCTGGTGGACTTTATTGGATTCGGAAATGACAATTCTCGGGAAAATTCAGCGCGAGGAACTGCAAAGAAGATGTGTCGTTTTTTTTTTTCAAAACATGATTCGAGAGGAATTTTTTTGTTTCGGTTTTCTGTGATTTTATCAGTTTGCTTGACACGGTTTAAAAGTTTCGAAATACAAAGTTTGATGTCTAAGCTAGCTTTAGAATTTCTGAATCAGATTAACTTTTTGTTTTTCTTTTAATTTTCCTGGGAAAAATTTATTTTTAACAACTTTCAAGTGTATTGATTCTAGAATTTTAACTTAAAATAACAGATTCTCTTAGAATATAAGAGACCAGTGGACAGAATAACTTGCCAGGCGTGAGAATCTGAGACTTTTGATGTGAGGATTTGAGACAGTAAGAATTTGAGGACGTGAGGACTTGAGGACGTAAGGACTTGAGGACGTACGGACTTGAGGACGTAAGGACTTGAGGACGTAAGGACTTGAGGACGTAAGGACTTGAGGACGTAAGGACTTCAGGACGTAAGGACTTGAGGACGTAAGGACTTGAGCACGTAAGGACTCGAGGACGTAAGGATTTGAGGACGTAAGGACTTGAGGATGTAAGGCCTTGAGGACGTAAGGAATTGAAGACGTAAGGACTTGAGGACGTAAGGACTTGAGGACGTAAGGCCTTGGGGACGTAAGGATTTCAGGATGTAAGGACTTCAGGATGTAAGGATTTAAGGACGTAAGGTCTTGAAGACCTAAGGCCTTGAGCACCTAAGGCCTTGAGGACGTAAGGACTTGAAGACGTAAGGACTTGAGGACGAAAGGACTTGAGAACGAAAGGACTTGAGGACGTAAGGACTTGAGGACGTAAGGACTTGAGGACGTAAGGTCTTGAGGACGAAAGGACTAGAGGACGTAAGGACTTGAGGACGTAAGGACTTGAGGACGGAAAAACTTAAGGACGTAAGGACTTACGGACGTGAGGACTTGAGGACGTAAGGATTTGATGATGTAAGATTTTGAAGGCGTAAGACTTGAGGACGTTTGGCATCGAGGTAGTAAAGACTTGATGACGTAAGGAATTTAGGTCATATGAACTAAAGAATGTGAGGACTTGAAGACGTAAAGACTTGAGAACTTAAAAACATGAAGACTTAATAACATGATGACCTAAGGATTTGAGAGTTTGAGGACTTAAGGAATGGGAACTTGAGGCTTGAGGATATAAAGGTACGAGGAATACAGGACCTAAAAATTTGAGGACTTATGTTCTTAAGGACTTAAATATTAATAGACTAAAAGATATAATGGTTTGAGAACTCAAGAACTTAAGGAATCGAGAACTTGAGAACTCGTGGACTTGAGTATTCGAGGATTTTAAGGCTTGAGAATTTGATGACTTCAAGACTAAAGGATATGATGATTTGAGGATCTATAAACTTGTGGAAATAAGGGCTTGAGACTTATTGGCTTGTAGGCTTGAAATGCTGAGGATTTAGGGACATGAGGACTTAATGACTAAGTGACTGAAGGATGTATAAAGTTATGCACTGTAGGACGGTATGGTTGAAGTATGTTAAAACAATTTTATAGAGGGACAAATTTAATATTATAATGCAATTTTGTAAAAAATATTGTTGAAACCTGGGCACTGTCGCCGTTCGTGGCGATAAGGATTTTTTTTGTATTTTTAGTTGGTAATCACAAGCGGAAAATCCGGGTTTACAGATTTTAATCCATGTGTACACCTCCTACTCCCTAAACTCTAACTCAGGCCGCAGACCTAGTTCCTACCGCTAACTGTTTAACACACTATCCATCAAAAGTGGGAGGCTAGTGCGCTCCAAGGCTATACTCTTAGACCAGACCACTTTTAGCAATATATCTCATCATTTCGATTTAAAGTCTGAACTCTTTTATAACGACTTAATAACCGACATTTCCTCGCAATGACTAGAGATTCCCTTATAAAACTTGCTTACGACTCGAGATTCGATTCCTCCTCGCATCGACTCAAGGTTGGCGTACACATGCGCGACTCAAGGCAAGATCTCTCCTCTAGCGACTCAAGATCTGAATTCTCCTCGTAGTAACTTGAGGAAAACACTTATACCCTTTTCTTGTTGATTAAAGGCCTTATCTTGAGACGCAAAATCCGACCTCTTATTGTACAGACTCGAGGATGACCACATGAAGTTCTTCTCCTGAAGACTCGTGGCCTGACATCTCCTCTTACGACTCGAAGCCCGACCCCTTATCCCTAAGATTCGAAATTTTGCCAGATCGAGAACAGCTTATTCTGGACTTGCGTCTGTCACGGCACACATTAGGGACTTTGAACGCTCCGACTCGGATGTTTCCCAACAGTGACGACATCCTACACCGACTCGAGAAGTACGCCCGGCATCGAAAACCTCTCTACCCGTGGGCAACCCTCGACAGTGGTTCATCCCCTTCCTATGAGGTCTGCTACGAGGAAGGTAATGTCTTATCCCCGCAGTAAGAAGAAGGCGTAGAAAGCGGTACTACTCAGATTCTATCCGGCGTTGGGGAATCCTACAACCGTTCGCAGCGTACCCATGACCTCCACTACTCAGAATATCGTTCGCGGACTGCCGATTACTCCAACTCCTCCGCAAGGCAGTCATGATCTGGGTGAACTCATCGCAGACCGCATGCCAAATGCTAGAGTCCTTACAAATCCTTTGCACCACGTTGCCTACTGTCGTATCGGGCCCACAAACGGCAAATATGGTGGTACGTACCACAGCAAACCTCGGACAGCAAACACCACGTGTTCAGGTGTTTCCTCTTTGTCATCACAATCCAAACCGGTAGTGGTACTTCTTGAAGCATCCATGATCTGTTAGGAATTGCGTCAAACAGAAATCCACTTCACCGTGTCTTCTTCCGATCCAGCTACCTATGTGCGTGGTCAGACAATGGGTCCACCTTTCTCTCGCTGAGCTGTACCACAGCTGCTGACAATTTGACATCGAGTCCTCATTGGTGAGGTCTCGTACGTTCGGCGTGTCTTGATTGTCGCAACAATAGACATCCTCCTCTCACAAAACCGAGATGGGCATGGCCACCACTATGTAGGCGGGTATCCACTGCTAACCCGCAGGTTCATCAGCCGCTGAACGCTGCTTAGTCTCTGCAGGCTACACTGTCTTTCCAGGACCTGCCTCCAGACCGCCGCTCCATACCGCCGGATTGAAGTGGTCACGCTTGACAGTATCCTCCTCTTGCTACTACGGAAAACCGAGGAAATCGACATCATTCGTGTGAAGGCGGCCGTGGCCATTGCCGCTATCTTTCACACGTAGTCGACCTGACTCGTGAAGCTGAGTCTGTCTGCGATCATCATCCCTAAGTGCGCGTTTGGACACGATATCACCCGGTCCAACTGCAAAAGTATTTGTTGGCTCGATTTTGTGGTGGGCTAGGCACATCTGGAGAGCATCAAGCTTTCTACTGCCTGGATAGCTACTGTGGCAAGTAGCTGTACCTCCGCTTTCTAGGAGCCTCTTGCCAAGTAGAAAATAATCGCTATACAACTGACGCTGTTGAAGGCTTTCTTCAGTGTCAACCGCACAAAAGTAGAGCCCTCTTCTTTTCATTAGCCTGGCTCTGTCCGCTGTCTCAATGACAGAGCAGATGACTTCTACGATGCTACGTCCTTTACGAAACCAAACTGTTTCTCTGAGAGTCACTTTCGCTGTACCTCTGAAATTGCTTCTAAATCACTTTCTCCAGGACCTTACACGCTGTGTTCAGTAGACAGATCGGCCGGTACGCTGACCGGTCTCCCGGAGGATTACCCGGTTTTGGCATAAGGACTTAATTCTGACACTTCCATGTATCAGGGATCACCCGTTTGGTCACATATCGTTGCAATTATGACCAGAACATATTGGATAACGCCCTTATCGCGGCCTTCACTGCGACATTCGGAATTCGGTTTGGTCCGGAGGCTTTCCATGGTTGGAGAGACTTGGAGATTTTGCGAAGTTCAGCCACCGTAATAGTCTCCTCTATGTTGGTGTCTCAGTCGTACGGGACTGTTAGCCAGCGGGTAAGATCGTGCTGGGGGAACAGTTCGTTGATAATCAAATCTAGGGGATAGCGTTTAAGTTCTTGAAGCCAGAGGTCATGTCCGGGTCACGGCATAAATAGCACACTTTCTATGAGCTGGTGGTGTTAGCATCAGTTTGATGTTATCCATTATGTATGTTGGTAATCCACCATGGGTGCACGGATTCACCGCAGTTTCTGCCAAAGTATGTGCTCACATGCATTCTTTAGATTATTATGTTCGACAAATCTCCAATGCAGCGCGCCTATATACCCGGACCCCATGGCTTCATGTGAACTGTTATGGAGTGAATATATTGCGTTGATGTAGGTATATTTTGGAAGAACGAATCAATCAGGTGGGCTAGTTTACTTATAGATATTCCGGCATCCGTGTATATACCTGACCAGCTGGCAACTGATTGAACATTCCTATTATATAGTCAGTTATAGAATGAAACACATCTTACCTGTCGGCAACTTAAGGGAATCGAACCCATAAGTTTTCTTGCCGACACCGGGAATCGAACCCAGTACGCCTAGCATACCAATACCAGAGTCGCGCCAGCCTATCCGCTAGACCACATCGGCGCTTAGTTTGATGTTATCCATTATACCTTTAAAATATGTACGCTTTAGTCTTAAGTAGAATTTACAGGGCCCGGCAATTGAACTGCTACATTACTTCAACAGTAATTATTTCGTTGCGCACGAAACAGTATTGAACTACCCCTCGTCGCTTTGTTTACATTGAGTCATAGCTATCATTGGATGTAAGTTTTACTTTTGCAATCAGGTGTTATCCGGAAAAATGTATCTCGAACAGAAACGTAGCGATCTCTGGAGACCGGAAGTGCCAAAAAACGGTATGGTGGGGGACGCCGTCCTACTGTGGTGACAGCTGCCATGGCCAAGATCGTCAAGAAGCGCCTTAAGAGAGAAATCCTCATCGTAGTGCCACTAAATTGGCAGAGGATCTCAACATATCGGATTGAAGTCTCTGTTGGATCCAGAAAGATAAACTTCAGACCAAGCCCTACAAGATCCACCAGACCTTATAGCGAAGCAGAAACAAGAACGGTTAAAATGAGCGAAGGCACTGCTGAAGAGGGCCGCGGAAGGAAGGTTGAAGAATATCGTGTTTACCGACGAGAAACTCTTCACCGTACAGCAGTTTGTGAATAAGCACAACGACAGAGTTTGGTTCCCAGATAGATCACGAAGCCATGCCAATTTGCTGACGGCTATCCGGCGACAGAAACCAGCATCGGTGATGGTTCCATGATGGTCGGACTCCGCTGGTTTTTGTCCCTGAAGGATCAACCAAAATACATATCGGGAACTAGTTCTACAGAATGTCGTCGAATCGTGCTCACTCGACATTTTGGTTCCAGGCATTGGGTTTTCCAACAGGACTCGGCGCCGGCTCACAAAGCGAAGAAAACCCAACTTTGGATTGCGCAACATTTTCCAGGGTTCATTTTGAGCTCCGAATGGCCGGCTGAGATCCTGTACATATATGTTCGTTGTTAAATATATTGCATTAAATTTTTAAATGTTAAGTTGCTTTATAAGAGTCCTAGACAAGGTGGTTCAAAATAAACCCCTGGCCCTAAAGATCTTACCATTTTTTATATCAAACCTTAAATTTGATTAAACTTTTTGAAAATTGATAATTTGAATTTTCATAACTCATAACCATAATCAGAATTTGCCCTATAGAGTTGTGTGGGTGTGTCAACCTACCAATTAACCGTCTGGCAGCTTCATCAAACTTTCAACAACCTTTTCCATGTATTTTCCTGCCACCGGCCTTGGTCCAAACAAAAGTAACTTGAAGCTTCTAGACTCTAGTCCAGAGAGAGGCCATCATGTAAAAATTTCTATTCACGATGACAAAAACAACGCCATCCGAGGGTCATTATACTTCCATTACGGAGAACCGGCCATAATGCTGCTAGTTTTTGTTTTTCGCCGGCTTCAGTCGGCTATAGGGGTGGACAAAATAGACCGCACAATATTTTTGTTAATTTTCCTGAACTTGCATAGCACATATACCGATACCAGTTGTAGCATTAGCAACGAGCTTTCGGAGCTCGAGGATGGAAAAGTTTTTGCGACCCATATGGTGCCTCTTTGCTGCCTTTTGGTGGGTCGTGTAGCTTGCTTGATTGGTGTTTGTTGATTGAAACTTTTGGCTTTTATAGAGTTGTTGGTTAATACGTAGACTGATAAAAAAAAAAACAAAACACTGCTAATGGGATGCAAATTTAAGCTTAACCAGAAGACTGAGTCAATTTGGGGTTATTTGAGATTTTTTTAAACCAGAGATCTTAAAAGCTTTGTTTTGGTTAAAAACTCTTTCAATACCACTACAACTAGAATTGATTTACAAAATCTGGCAAATGTTCCGAATTAAGATCGATAAGTTCTTCTCCATCGATATTTTAACCATGAGCCATTCAACCATATTTTTCTCCCATCTAAAAAAAAATCGATCCATGAATTTCCGATTCGTTTGTTTATTGCTTCCATGACCTTATTTTTTGCATCAATCATATCTACACAGCAAAAAAAAATGTAACTGTGGGCGATGTAATTTCAGGTGATGTTAGCCAATCTATGTATTATTTTTGATTTTGGTTAAAATATTACGTCTAAACGATGTACACAATCTGAACGCGTCATGCAGTGTAATATTATAACCTGCTCTGTAGTATAACATCAAGTAGTCAATGTTTATTGCAAATGACATTTTAAATTTTGTTCGTATCGAAACGGAAGAAACGGATTGTGAAACTCAGGAGCATTTTTTCTGCTGGTAAGTCGTGTCAATATTCATAATACAACTAAGCAAAACTATTGGTGATAGTTTCTTGACATAATTCTTCGTTTTCAGGAATTTTGACCAATATTTATCGGCGATGCTAAAGATATTCATAGATTTTAAATAGCTGGATCTGAAGATGAGTATTTTATGTTAAACTTTTTATCCTCCTTGTGAACTATTTTATTTGATGTTTAAACAGGAATTGATTGGCGTTTTCAAAAGCGGGATGACATAAGCCATCCAAGGGAAAGAACATTTCCAAGTCTCGAAATGCGTGCGAAAAGCTGGAAGATTAACGTGAGATCGTTCAAATCCCAGAAGAACGAAACAAAGCTGAACGTGGGATGCCCAAATATCTTGGGAGTTCGTGTTCAAGTAAGGCAGTCCATGATCAAACATACGAAATATTTCAAAGGGATTCTGGTGGGCTCGCCGGAGCAGGATTTACTGGATCTGTTTTTCACGGTTTCTCTTTCTAAGACCTTATCAAAAAAACTTCCCGTATTCAAACAGTCCCAGAAGAGAAGTGCTGTTTCAGAAACAAATCTAACAATGAATTTTGTGATTTTTTTTATATTCATCATTATATTAAATGAATAAAATCATCTCTTTAAACTTTATTGCTGTGTTTAAATCTGATTAAATTTTCCAATCTCGACATGCACATAGAAATTCCAACCTGAAGCTGATTCCTAGTTGAATTCTTACGTCGCATAATATTGTTAAAAACGAATGTGTAAGAAATTTAGCCAAATTCAGAAAAAAAAACATTATGGCAGCATGATCTTCGTGCTCGAGTTTGTCTGCTGCAATACATACTTTTAGTGTAATTTTTTACATCAAAATCGTGTAGTAGCTTGTACATCAAAACAATGTAATATTAGATACCTTTAGCGACTCAAGTTAAGTGCAAGTTTTTGATGTAATATAGCAACACTTTTTTTGCTGTGTAAGAAGGTCCAAAAGATGATGTCTCAATACGAACAGATGCACACTAGAAATGATTTTTTTTTCTTTTACCGGACACACCTGATTCCCATTTAAGAGATCGATTAAGAGATTTATACGTTTCGGAAGGCATGGGAAACGAAGGAAGAATAGAATATTTGCAACCCACAAAACAGACAAACTGCATCCGTTTGTTGCGAGAGAGTTTCATCATTTACAGGCTGCATCCCGAAATCCCGCGAGCCACATTTGCCAGCTGATGCACAATTCCCACGCAAAAACTGGAACTCGTCCATATGGAATTGGATTTGCAGATTTTTTTTCGGTTCGGTTTGCTATCCTTCCGATTTTAACTTGGTATTTAGAAGATTTTTGCATCGATGTTCATCCGGTTTTTGTTGCTTTTGAATTGCTAGCTTATCTATAGTAAATGTTCATTTACGCCTCGATTTTAAATGGGGAAAATTGGCTCACATGATGCTAAAGTAATTTTCCTAATGAATTCAGCACGCGATCGCTGTCTTGCATTAGAAGACAGTCCATAATTATAGCCAGTATCTGGAAACAATGTTTCAAACAAACATGTTTTCAAAACAAAGACCAAACTAAGCAGAAAGATGAGGAGAACCAGTCATCATTTCAATCATTCATCAGGTTTCATTGCGAATTTGTGGTCGTTACAAGCTATTCTGGAAACCTTCCTAAAATGGTAGAACGAATATCAATTACGTCTACAAAACTGACCCCTAATCAATGTGCAAACGAGAGAGCATAATGAAGTACAAAATTGAATGTGATTATGTACTTGCTTTTCCGTTTTACAGGATGTGCTTTTCGGCTTTTCCAGTTAAGTCAGTTGCAATTCACAGAATCA
This sequence comes from Uranotaenia lowii, assembly GCF_029784155.1. Taxonomy (NCBI): domain Eukaryota; kingdom Metazoa; phylum Arthropoda; class Insecta; order Diptera; family Culicidae; genus Uranotaenia; species Uranotaenia lowii. The sequence goes on along the minus strand of NC_073692.1, from coordinate 345,944,778 downwards.
TTAAACACAAATGCACAGGATTTCAAAACCACAGTCTTCTTATGCATCATTATAGAAAATTCAAAAGGATGTTTCATCGATGCAGGAAAATAGCTGTGATTATCTTTCATGTCAGGAAGTTCCTTTCAAAATCGTTAATATATTGGATCAGTCCTCCAATTATAAGTATTCTCAGAATTCAAAGTAGTTTATAAAGGTTTAACCTTCCTTTGTGGTGATGGTCTATGTGACCCAAACTATGTTTTCTCAAAGCGATATCTCAGGAATAGTTAATGCTAGATACCTACTTGAAATTATCTGTTGTTCATCAATTTCTCATTTTCAGATTTTTAAACTTGGTTGCCAGAATCATCCAGCAAATAAAAGTTCAATTAGCCGGTTGGAGTCATATAGACCCAGATTATTGTTTTGGTTAAAAAATCAAAGCGACTAAACCGATTTTCATTAACTTTACCATTTTAAGTTCGTTCAAAGTCTGCTATTGGCTGCCATGATATACCTCATCCTATACAAGCTATAATTTAACCTAAATTTAACAGAAGGTAACATGTCAAACTTAAGCAAGAGCTGACCATTGGAAAGAATTGGCTTTAGCCTCAAGCGTGCATGGAATTTATAGATATTTTACTAAAAATGGGTTTTTCATTTTAAACTTAGTTTCTTTGCAGACCGATTGCTTTTTTATTTGAATTATTTTATTTAAGCCTAAATCAAGACAAATATTCAAACTCAAACCGCATCAATTTTGGACATTCAACAAAAAGTTAATGCAGTTTAAAGATTTAACTAATCCTCGAGAGTTGTATGCAAATCTTTGAACTGCAATTCCCTTTTTTAAGTTAAAATGTGATGTCTTCTTCGATTTGAATATTAATCATGATTTCGGCTTGAATAAATTTATTTTTTGAAAACAACCGGTCTGTAAAGAAAAAAGTTATTAATGAAAAACCAGTATTTTTTGATTCTCTTGAGCCAAATAATTCAAAACTCCTTTCACGCTTGAGGCTCAAGGCAACTCCTCTCCACGGTCAAATCTTGCTCAAGTTCGAAATGTGCGAAAATCTTCAAGTGAGCTTGTGATCAATTTTAGCTAAGCGAGATTCAACATGTTCAATTCTTCCTATACTTAGATTAGTTACCTTACTGTAACATCCCAAGTAACCGAAAGTCGCTTAACGTACAAGTTCCCTAGAAACTTTTAGCACCTTTTGAAAGGTCAAAAAGTTTATAACGGAAGCACTTCGAGTGCAAACACTCTTCTTAGCACCTTTTAGTGAACGATATCAGGCCCAAATTGGTAGCGTAATAAATTTGTTTGGGAATTTCTAAGATACATGTATGTATGTATGGGTGCACAGATTCACCGCAGTTTGTGCCTAAGTATGTGCTCACATGCATTCTTAGATTATCAAGTTTGACAAATCTCCAATGCAGCCATTCCCAGACCCCTTGGCTTCGTATAAACTGTTTTGGATTTAATGTATTGTATTGATGTAGGTTTATTTTGGAAGAACGAGTCAATTAGGTGGGCTAGTTTACTTACAAGTATTCCGGCATCCATGTTTATACCTGGCCAGCTGGAAACTGATTAAACGTTTTCATTATATAGTAGAAGGTTGTAGTTGTTCCCATAGGGGCTGAATAGCATTCTCTACAGCCACTGAAATAAATTTCCAAGTACCCATGCAACCAAATGTCCCAAAAAGCAGGTACAAGAAAGCTTACTCAGCCCGATCATGGATATGAAGTACGTCCTATGCTGCTTTTAATTTTAATTCTTATTGATAATTTTTAGTTCCAAAAAAGTCTTAATGATCTTCTATTTTGCTTCAAGCGGCCTTTAAGTTAAACCTCCAAAAAATCGTTAAGCTAATAAAAAAAAATCTCTCTCTATCTCAATAGTACGCCCATGGCATCGATTCATCTCAACTTCTCTTGATTATTTACTATGCCGCCTTGATGCCACGCGGCAGATTCCAAACTCACCAAACTCAACAAATTGCACAATTGCTTCTTCCCTACATTTCCCATATACATATCGCATCAGAATGGTCACTCAAGTATCAAATTACTTATTGAAAAAAAAAACTTCCCGTCTTGGGGATCAAACCCCGACCTTTGTGGTGAGAATCGAACACGCTACCACAAGACCACGTCTAGATGTTATCCAAACTGAAACTAAAACTCGAAGTGGGGATGTGATTTTGAAAGCATCTTAATGTACTTTTTGTGGCTTAGTAAATCTCGTTTTGAGCACTTTTGTTCCCTTTATGTTACTTAAGTCTCTTACAACGTACATATAAATCACTTTTGTAACTTTCAAGTTCATTAATGAGTTTATAAGGTTCACTTTAGGGAATTGGGCAGTTGATTCACTTTGTCAGTCAATATATTACTTTCAAAGCCTTTAGGGGCTGTTCATTAATTACGTAAGCACATAGGGGGGGAAACCATATTACTCAGGTTTTTTTACTCCCTACCTATTAGTTGGTTAATTTTGATGTTAAAAATTGCAAGTTCCATAAAATTTATAGAGAACCAATTCAAACCATCATATTTTGAAAATGACTCCATCCAGAAAAAATCTTTCAAAATACATATAAGGCGCTTTAAATAATGAATCTGTAGACAGTATTTACAGTGATAGACACTATCAACTCTACATTTTACAAAAGGTTTACCAAAAAATCCTAAAACTAAATCTCTTACCGCTGGATGAGTCTGAGCTTTTAGGTTAGATGACAACGTGATTGTTGTTAAATTTTTTTGCCCAATCTCTAGTAGTATTGAATGAATTTTTTAAAGATTTTTATGATTTTCAGCTAAAAAATACCTTGTGCTAACCTGATCTCTCTTTTTAAAATCGGAATTCTGATTTTATATTGTTTATTCTGTGGATTATTTATATTGCGGAAATTTATTGAAAATTTTTGTACCCCAAACCCCCGTAGCATACGTCTTGAATGATGTTTTCTTTAATAGTTATGACATTTCCTCTGTTGTTTTGTATAGATTGTGCTTTTCAAATACAGTTTTTAAATTTTACTTAAAAAATGCTTTGCTTTGAAGTCACATCTATATATATAAAAATGAATGTTTGTCTGTCTGTCTGTTACCTATAGACTCGGAAACTACTGAACCGATCATCGTGAAACTTGGCATCTGAGGGTTTTTGGGGCCGGGGATGGTTTCTGTAATAGTCAAAACTCCGTCCGATTTAAGGGAGTGGGGGCTTCCATACAAAGTTTGTAGTTTTTCGGAACAAATTAAAGTCATGACATCCATTTTCTCGAGATTTTTTCTTCCTTTGGACGGTTTGTTTTTCGCCTCCAAGGTCGAGGCGTCGCGAGCCAACGTCGTGAGAGGATAGTAACCATGGCATAGCATACTGTTCAGAGGGAATATTTTGGCGCGTATTTCTCAACCAAGCATATTTTCAGTGCAAGGGGTGGCGATATAAAGCCTTGATGTGATTTTTTTTTTTCTACTTGATTCCTAGCTCATTTGTACAGCACATTTATGGTTATGAATGACGCCTAGATGTGACCCAGATAGACATTTTGCCGATCAAATAAAACATATAATTTTTTTTTTTGACAAAATCTGAAATTGAACAGTCATGGCATCCAATTTTAGAGACTTTCTTTTCTTTGAGGGGTGTGTTTTTCGTCTCTATGGTCAAGCAAATGTCGTCGTAAGTGGATAGTAACCTAAGCTGTTCGTTGATCGCTAGAAAAATTGAACAATTATTCGCCTGTTTCTCAAACAAGTACCTATATTTCTTATGCACGTGGGGGCGATATGCAACCTAGATGTGCATTTTCTGCTTAATTGTACACAACACGTGGAAATAAAAATTTAAATTTAGTTCTGATGCTAATGAAATAATGGTATGACACTTTGTGGATAATTGAAAAAAAAAATGAATTAAAAGAATTTACATACAATTTTTTAACCCAAGGTTATTTTTGAATCATATTGATAACAGAAATATGAATAAGCTGTCTACATAGGTAGATCGAAAACATTTTGTTGATCATGTAAAAATGTACTTAACTGAAAAAGAAGATAAAAAAAATCTGATCCGACACATGAACTGATCAAGAGCCTTTTCTTTAAATTAGATAAGATAGGACTGACGTGTTCATAAGTGAAAAGTATCAGTGAAATAAACTGATTTTTATTGACCAAAAGTGAAGGAATTCATTTTTCGAAAGAATTTTCATTCAAGTAACACTGGAGCATGTTCAAACGTTCAACTTTTCTCTGTTCCAAAAAAAAAAATAAAATTATGTTTTCTTCTAAAAATTGTTACTTCAGCCCAAATACACTACAGAAACGAATTAAGAAATGAAAATGGGAGCTTTTTATTTTAAATAATTCTGAAAAAAAAACATCGTACTTTTTGCTTACATACCAATTCAAGTACGTACGTACGTACATAAAAAGTGTTTTTGTGTTATATGGCTGCATAAAAGAGACTTTTGGTCCGCTTCTTTTTTGAAAAGTGAGACTTTAAAACTCATATTCAACTGGAAGCAAATTTTTATGAGAAATTTTAAGTATACTTTGAAAGTGTTCAAAACAATATCCCCTCCTGTCAACTTACACGATGGGGCAAGGGCAAACGTCGAACTTTTAAGAAATTCATCTTTAAAATGATTCAATATGTTGAAAAGAAGGGGTATTCCGAAAGTTTAAACTGAAGCGGACATTTAAAATTCTTAAATTTCTTTGTAAATGAAGGTCATTTTCTTTGAACAGCATTCGTTAAAAGTGGAATAACAAACATAAATTTATACTGCTGGAATACTACAGATATATAAATGAAACTTGATAAAACAAACAAACAGATATACGTATTAAATCCATTTTAAAGCCATTACTCTGACGCATCTGAAAATAAGCTTTGCATCTACACTTGCCCCAATATACGGGACAAATTTTAACTTAGAAATTTGTTTTTGCCAACTTTTTTGAATATTTGACTTTCAAAGAGAAAATAAAAAAAAAAGGAGAATTTATTTAGTGATGCAACTGATATTTTTTGCTTTAATAAATTAACTAAAAAGAAAAAAATTGCACTGTATAAAATCGATTATTTTCATACCATAATAAGTGTTTTTTGGGAAAACTTCAAGCTATAATGTCTCATGTCCACGAGTTTGGCATATGGCGAAACATTTTTTTAACATAATTTTGACGCAAAAAGGATAGATATTCAAACTGCTTCGAAGGGCGAGGATGGTGAAAAAAGCTGTTTGAAATGTTTATTAAAAATCCTTTTCATCGTTTTTTTTTTTCAAATGTCGATAGCTTATTTTTTTTATCTTAAAAAAATACATCATCTAATCAGGGGCAGGAAGTGCTCATAATACAGAATTTGAGGAATATACTATACAAACTGTCCCGATTCACGCGATTGATTGGTTTTCGAAATTCTATTTCCATAAAGTACAATGTGCAATAAATTCCAATATGCGAATCATTTTCTTTCAATTAGAAATTTATGTAAACTCGAGCCGGGTAAATCAGCCTGCCTTCTTCAAGCAGTGGGGGACAAAATTGGAAAAGATGGGGGAGCTTCCATGTAAGTTTATGATAAAGAGCTTTTAAAAGAAGGGACCAAATTTTAAAAGAGGGTTTTTTTGCGTACGGAAATTAAGCATAACTCAAAAATAGATGTGACAAATGTTTTTACAGAAGTTCGTTACTTCCCATTTTGGAGAAAAAGGTGGAATATCCATAAATATTGTTATTATTTGAGTCATTATGAAGCTTTAAAAACAGAGTGCAAATTTCAGAACTTGAAAAAACAAGTTTAGAGATCAAGCTTCAGTAAATAATGTATACCATCTTTGAATTGCAATTCTGAACTCCAGCTGCAGCTCTCATCTCAAAGTTGTTGGTTCTTATCCATGATGAGGTTTGATTAAAAAAAAAATGCTTACAAAAATCTAAATTTGAATAATTTTTTACTAATTTCATTTATTTTTGCAAGGTGTAGCAATGCACACCGGGTCAGCTAGTTTTTAATATTTTCAAGCTAGTTTTGAAAAAAACGTGTCAATTTCTTACTAGGGGGGGAGGGGGGGTTTTGAAAAATCTTACTTTGTCTTACCAGGGGGGGAGGGAGGGTTTAAAATTTCCAAAATCGTGCTTACGTAATTAATGAACGGCCCCTTATTCAAATGAATATGTAACTTTTAGTTGCTTGGATAGCTTTTGGAACTTGAACTTTGGCTGATAAGCATTCTCTTCAGACAGAAACGAAAGCTGCTTAAGCATCCATGAACCCTTTTCAAGAGAATACCGGTTGGTTCAAGAGAGTACTGACGGCCATAGCGCGATCCCGGAGGCTGTACACGACGATGCTGACGAAGTTTGACTGCGTGGTAATGGACGACGAAACCTACGTCAAAGCCGACTATAAGCAGCTTCCGGGACAGGAGTTTTGTACGGCAAAAGGAAGGGGAAAGGTAGCAGATATTTTCAAGCACATGAAACTGTCAAAGTTCGCGAAGAAATATCTGGTTTGGCAAGCCATCTGTACCTGTGGCTTGAAAAGCAGCATTTTCATAGCTTCCGGGAGTGTCAACCAAGAAATTTACGTGAAAGAGTGTTTGAATAAACGTCTGCTGCCTTTCCTGAAGAAACACGGTTGTTCCGTATTGTTTTGGTCGGATTTGGCATCTTGCCATTACGGTAAAAAGGTCATGAAATGGTACGCCGCCAACAACGTGCTGGTGGTTCCCAAGGACAAGAACCCTCCCAACACGCCAGAACTCCGGCCGATTGAGAAATACTGGGCTATTGTCAAGCGTAACCTAAAGAAGACCGAAAAAACTGCTAAGGACGAGCAGCAAATCAAGGCAAACTGGCTTTCTGCGGCGAAGAAGGTGGACAAGGTGGCTGTACAAAATCTGATGGCAGGGGTTAAGCGTAAGGCCCGACAATTCGGATTTGGAAAAGCGGAAGCCTAACTGAATATTTTTCCTGAATTTTATACTTAATAAACTAGAAAATGAAATTTGATTTGATTTTTGATAAACGATTTCACCGATTTACACGCGTTTTCCCTTGACCAAATTTTGACCGTAAATATCACCCTTTAATAGCAATAGGTACGAAAAAAACAACATTTTGACTTAATAATAATAAACATGGCGCAATGAAAGGATTTTACAAAAAAAGGAGATACATTTTCCAACTTAAAAATTGAAAATATCACGAGTGCGGATATATGCGGAAGTTTTTCTTCTGAACATATTTCATGAAGTTATGAATTTATACATGATGTAGAATGCGTTGATGGGACTTGCTGGGAACATAAACAAAAACACTTTTTAAACAAAAAAAAAAAAAAGATTTGATAACTGCCAACAATATAAAAAGTTTTTAAACAGCAACATATACAGTATCTTTTTTTAAGAATTTTCATCCTTCAGGATGATTCATCCCTTAGAATTTCGTTTTTGCAATCACTTATCCTTAAATATAACATTGTAACATTCATTTTAATTTTTCATTTCAAAATTAGTTGTTAAGTCTCCTTGAAGACCCTCTATCATATGTTGAAGAGTAACGCAATTTTTATACGGTGTATTGTAAATTTCCATTGGATAAAAATATTGATGTTCTGTCTGCTGCTGTTTTTAGAAAAAAATTAAATATCGAAAAACTGACTGGTATATTGTGCCATATGTATTTGACAAGCAAAAAAATATAACAATCATAGAAATTGATTATTTGTGAATTTTGAAATTTTGGCCAGGTTTATGGGTGAAATACTCCTGTGTGAGTCGATGATAACAAGTCCTTTATTTTGTTACATTAAACTTATTTTTTCTAATTCAGTTTATCGTTTTGAGCAATTTAGGGGGTATTTTCAAAACTCATTATTTAATCTGATGAAGCGATAATGAAAATAACCTCAATATAAATTATTAACTGTACCAATAATAGAAAAAATATAGGTAATTCATGCACTGTTTGAGTACAAATTTCCAGTGTTCGGCACGAAAGCGCTAATCCGCTATTCGCTAGTAAGTCCGCTAACTTTTTGTTAGCGGTTTAATTTTGCCGCTAAGTTTGCATTGGTTTAGCGAATTTAAAAGTTCCGCTATTTTTTGGTTCCGCTAAGTGAAGATCGCTAACTCCCATATATTTGTATCATTTTTTCGAATTCTCTTAGTGATAGAATAAACTTTTTTTCATTAATCAAGTCAAAGTGACATTGTGCAACATTCTGATTGCTTAATTAGATTCATTGGAGGAAAGCGTGCTAGAGTTAGAGAAAAGATGTATTTAGTGTCATTTTTCTCTCTTTAAGCACTTTTTTAGGAACTTTTACAGAGGAAGATAACAAAAAAAGGTGTTAAACAAAATAAAACTATTTACAGCATCTCTTCATCAGCATTTGTTTTCAAGTGGTTGAGCTATTTACTTTTCACAATACAGTTTTTTAGAGATTTTACAGATCAGTTCATATAAAAATAAGATAAAATCACTATTCTAGCCTTCGTTCTAAGTTCAAATAGAAATTGTATGAATGTTCACGTTTGACAATGCTTCTGCAAATTTGAAAAAGAGGAAAACAGGTTAAAGATTTTAAATCAGGATTCTGTAAAATAATGCCAAAACAAAGCAAATGAATAACACAAAATAATATTTGCAACAAAAATGCATACAATCTACTTTGCACAAAACCGATAAATCGAGTGCATTTTTAACCAAAATTTAAATTAAAAAAAAGAAAGATATAGCCCCCATTTTCCACATTCTGTTCTTTTGCTCTTTCTTTAATTGTTCGAAAATCGTTTGTTTTCATTTATAGAACACAGAGACTCGTTAAAACTCCTATCTTTGGCAGTTTTGGTTTTGTTCATAAAATAAGAAAATACAATCAATTTATCTAATTTTAAATTAAATACTTGAAACTTTATTAATTCCCTCTTGAGGAAAAATCGAAAGGAGGAAGTGCCTGACTAAAGAAAAATTTGATATTTTTTCCGGCCTTCATGTTGGTAAACAGTTAGCGATTAGCGATTAGCGCTTTAAGCTTAAAGCGATAACTTTTTTGGCACATTTAGCGTATTTTATTAGCGATCGCTAACTTTGTTTGAGTTAGCGATTTAATTAGCGGCGCTAATTTTTCAGTTAGCGATGCCGAACACTGCAAATTTCATAAAAACCAGTCACCAAACCAGACATGTTTAAGTCACTCTTAATATATCCCAAAAATTTATTTCAAATGGTTAAAATCTATAAAACACTGCAACCAAAAAGGAACGAAAGTCAAGTTCCTTAACAAAATTGAAAAAAATCGTTTTCTAAAAAATATTTAGAAGATTTAAAAAATGTTAAGAATGTTAACCCTAAGCTTCTGCGAAAAATAATTAACTCTGAAAATCAAAATATCTTTTGAAAAAGAAAAGAAATTTTTGTCAAGTCTAATTCCACTCTCCCCTACGTTTTTTTTTGATCCAGTATAACTATGCTGCTGTTGATTGCAATTAAGTACCGTCAACTGGAGCATCATGTTACATATTTCAATTTCAATGGCTTCAATGCCTTTGAATATTTAAAGTTTTTTGTTATACTTGTGATGTCATAACGCATAAAGCACCAGTTTGAGTTATTTTTGGTTTCGTTCGAATTATACAACATTTTTTCTATCGAAAGTCTTTTTTTTATGAAAAAGCATAAAGACACTGCATACATTTAGAGGTAAAAAATATTTCGTAAAATTGTACTAGCTACATTTTAGCCCAGACAAGTAACCGGGCTATAAAAATAATCATTTACAAAAAAAATGGTGGTTGTCGGAAAAATATTTTCACACTAACAGTGTTGGTATAGGATATTAAAAGCAATATAAAGTTTTTAGGTGATATCATTAAGCCAATCCGTCATATTGGGTAAAGACGGCATCGAAAAATGTCAAAAATGTACATCTATTGCTCGTTTTTTTAAATATTCTATGAGAGTTAAAACTTTAAAAAACAATCTCATGATGTGAAAAACTATGTCATCCATCATCAATTTGTTATCAATAAATCATCATTACATCAATCATTACATCAAATGAAAATGAAAATTGAATAAGTGTAGTGCTATGCAAATGTTGCATCGTTTGACGGTATGCAGTTTTCACAGTCATTTTTATGAAATTTATTCAAAATAACTCTCGTTGGTGATCACTTAATCATATGCAAATTTGCTCCCTCAAAGAACATCCGATTTCCAATGTCGTTTAGTGTATTCCAAGTTTCTCCAAAATGGTAGATAATTATTTCGTTTCATATGACAATTATGACCCCATTATTTTTACCGGGCGACGTACAAATTCGCCTGGAGTTCTGCTTCCGAGAAACATTACGCCATTCATATTCGGTTCCGAAAAAACCTCTCATCATTCATCGCTCAGGCAGCCGGCCGGACCTTTTCAACTTCCACTACCTCTTGGAACCTCCTTGGTCCTTGGTCGTCCAAAGTCATCTATTTTAATTAATTTTTCATTTGTCAGCGCCGCTAACGAGCGTATCCAAAAGTTGTAACGGAATTCATTTTCCCGAGCTTTCCTTTTTCGAGGAGCTTCTCTTTCTCTGTTGCTCGCTGGAAGCGCCCTAAGTGTTGGAAAACTAAAAGTACCCTGCCCTCTCCTTTCGGCAAACAACTTTGCACCCTCCCCCGCGCTTCATTTATGATTTCATTGTGAGCCCTCTGCAAATACCCTAAAGCCCCCAGATGGAGTTGGGGCACACTACAAGACCCCAGCACGGCATAACTATTTGAACTAGTTCTTCGACGAGAAAGAGCAAAAAGGAGACGAAAAAAGCTCTTGTTTCATTTGCTTGTTCTACGCTCCCCAAGGGAAGTTATTCTTCCCGCCCAGAGAAGAGGAGGAAAAACACACCCCAAATTATGTGTCCCGAGCATAAAAGTGCGATTTTTCTCCTGATGTTTTCCGCACTACCGAAACGAGCTCCATGAAGCTGTGAAATAACAAATTGAAAAAGTTTTCCTCTTTCTCTCAGTTTCAGTCTCTCCAGCAGCAGCACCAGTTGAACTGTTCCAACGCTTTTTCCCAGTTTTTGGCGGTTGCAGCAGAAATTTTCCTACCGAGGCTGCTGCACCAAAAGCAGCGCAATCTGAATGCAGAAAGATGCATTCTGACAAGTTTTCCCTCTGCGCGCCCCGAATGGAAAATGGGATTGTATTTTTCACACTTTATTTTTCAGTTCCGTTCAGTTTGGGTTAAGTTTTGACGAAAACAATTGGCGGAATCAATTAATAAGCACACAATGCAGATGGAAGGCGCGCGCTTGGAAACTTTGGCTTCGGTTGGTTCGGAGTCTGCGGCTGCTTGATGGAAATGTTCCAAGGAATAACAGAAGCGGAATGTTTTTGATTGAAAACATAAATCAAACAGAAATTCTACGAAGTTTTTGTTTACCGTTCAGCAGTCTCGCTAAGCGCAAAATGGTACACTTGAACTTTGTAAAAGATTTAATTGAATAAGGGTATTTTTCAAACTGAACTATTTGTTGTTAAATATTAAAATGAAACTTAACAGAATGAAGGTACATAGTTGGTGAAAAGTGTAGAATACAAACTTGGAACTTGTATGTTTTTAGACCGCTGCAAGCTTTGTATGAAAATTTCAAATTCTTAAATATTTACACCTCCCATAACTTTTTTTGGTTGTTTTTGCAACCAGAAATAGTAATAAAAATTTTGGAAGCGATCAATCCAGTCCTGAATTAGCGCAACGAGTTTTGATTTTGTATGGAAATTTGTATGGGAAATCAAAATTTTTCATTCAAAAAATGCCAGAGCTGTACTGAAAGTTTCAAAAAATATAACTTTAAATGAAAATTATTGCTTGATTCTTACAGTACAATTCATGTGAACAAACCACAAACCTAAGTTTAACCCCAGGAAAGATATTCGATGTTATACAAAATTTTTGTTTTCAAAATTATTTTTTTTAATTATAGCGTTTTTGACTGCTTATTTAAAAGCTGTGTAACCGTAGGATGAGAATAACAAATCTCAAAAAATTGCTTTGCATAGCCAGAAAATTTATTGAATTGTATAACATTTGCAAAAACATTTCATGAAATTATTAAAAGCTCTAGCAAGCAAAGTCTGCCATTTTTAAATACTTTTCAATGGATTCAGATTTTTTATTTTGAAATGGTTATAACTTTTTCCATGAAATGCTTAGCTGCTTATCATGTTAGCAAAAAATGAAGCTTAAGAATAGTCAAAACGAAAATATAAAGACCGACTTCATTTAAAGCTTATTCCAATTTTCTGGATGATTAAATATGCAAAAATTTCTTCTTCCATACAAATTTCCATACAAAATTGAAACGCGCTGACTCAGGAATCAACTAAATCATCTCAAATTTTACACTGATGATTGGTGACCCAAAAGGCATCGAAAAATCATATGGGAGCAAAAAGTCATTTTTTGCAGCGGTCTAATGTATATCATTCGTGCATAATGAGAATCTGAATAAAATAAAGGTCGATTTGTCTCTATTATTAGAAACTAATGTTTGATCAATTCGAGCGATGAAATGAATCAAAATGATAAATGGACATTATATCGGTTCGAATCTTCGAGGTAAGAAGGTAATATTTTTGGATTGCTATGAACGAATATTTTGCAAATATTTTGGTATTTTTTTTCAGAATGTAAATAAAGAAAATTAAATAAGGCCGGAACAAATTTCAAATCCTTCTTTTGTCACTTGGAGTTGGAACATCGAAAAGGGGATAGTGAAAAAAAAGGGGAAAAATAAATAAATTGGAATAAATTGCACGAAAGCTTGTGAGCAAAAAATTGTATACTACATTTTTGAACACAACTTATAAATCAAATGAATTTTTATCGTAAAATTCAATAAAATCCAGAATACAAAAAGTGAAATAGCTTACATCTTCCAAAATTTCTTTTTTTTTGTGCTGTAATCTTTCGGAAATTTTAATTCCTTTTCTGATTTTACATAAAATACGTCAAACTATATTTATTTCCCTCTTTCGGGTTTTTCAAAAATTTTTAAGAGGGTGGGGGGATGACCAAAGAAGAAACAGATGTTCCAGCCTAATTGAATCAATTCAAACAACCATCAGTGAAAATAAAAATTCTTCTGATATTTCCTTGGTCGTGGTGAACTTTAAAAAAAAACATGCCATTTGGCTCAAATCAGCTTTAAATACCCAAAAACTTTGAGCACAGTTTTGTACAACAAATGCGGCTTAATTAATCGAACCCTAAACTAGCGGTCGTGAAACCGGAGTTAATTACTCCAAATGGAGTTACAATTAAATTTTTGGGAGTTACAATGAAACTATCATGAGTCATAAGAATATATTTTTTATTTTATATGTATTAAACTAGTTAGTATTTATTCAAATTACAAAATTTAGAGTAAGTTTCCTAGAGTTTATTCCCAATATATCCGGATCAGGCAAATTCGAACATTTTTAGCCGAAAACCTGTCAAATTCTAGTCATTTGATTACCTTATTTTAAGCTCAAAAACTGGGGAACTCCGGCTGGATTCAAAATATTACTCTTTTAAAAATCAGGAAAAAATAAATTATGAAAGAAAAACACATTTTAAATAATGTTTAAGCGAGTAATAACATCAGCTTTCAAATCTTTTTATACTATTCCTAAAAACTGTTTAATTGTTGAATTTGAACTAAAAATATTAAATTAATGAAATTAATTTGGAGCATTTATGTAAAGTGAAAAAAAATTGTTTGCTTATAACGATGTTCTAAAAAGTTTTAACATAGTCTTCGTAATTCTAAAGCGTACTTTAATCATAAAATATTGTATCGAAGAAAAAATATTTAAGTAGATATTGAAAGGTTTAAGACAAATAGAAAATTATAATAAAATGAATGGTGTTGAAAAAAAGCGGAAGGAAAATTTTTATTTGAAAAACTCTATCGTCACCTGAAGTTCTCTGATTTAGAAACCATCAAAGAAAGATATTAAAATGATTTCTTTTAATGATGGGAAAGATTGAAAGCAGAATAAATATTTTCATCATAATATTTGAGAAAAAGAATAAATATCTTAAAATTTAAAATTTAAAAATATATAGATAAGTTCAAATGTAATAGACACTGTATCTCTATAAGAATTCGAGAGTGAAATTCGAAACCTAAAATCGGATTTTATTCAGAACCACAATTCAGTGTCTCAAGTTTAAATCATAACTTCAAATCAAGATTCGAGAAACAGAAAATAAATGAATTCCTAATTCGAAGTTGAGAAAAATAATCGCACACTGAGCCAAAGCAGGCATTGCAATAGTTATCATTTAAATCCAAACAAATCGAAACAAATATTAAATAACAGAAACTTCAGTCAAAAAGTTCTTCTAAATGTAACAAAATTTTTAAAACACAGAATCATAATTCTGGAAGAATGTTAGATTAAAATCATATTCATATGAAGAGAATCACGCAATGAAATTCTTAGCTCCACTTTGAGTTATGATCAAAAATAATTTTATATTGGTCAACTAGGAAATAATACGCTGATTTCCGATTATTTACTTAAGTGAAGGATAATTTTAAATAATAAGTGCATCAGAATCAATAGTATAAAACTTGGATTAGTTTAGTTGAAAAATTTGATTTAGTATTTCAAACCATAGATTGTAATTGAATTGGAAAATCACTTGAGCATTGTCGATTTGCCTACAGTAGTTTTTTAATGTTTGATTTTTAGAAATAAATTTCATATTGGGAAAAGGGTGTGGAGTGTTTAAACCTACGCAAATTTCAATATTCATCGCAAAGCTTACAATAATTTTGCATTATTCTTCTTCTTCTTTTTCTTCTTCTTTTACCAACATAGCCGAAACGTGTAAGCATCCTGGAAAATGAAAAGACTTGCGTCCTTCATTTTTTTTTTCAACGTTATCTCTGTTACATAATACATGCATTGCAAAGATAACTACGGCCAGGCCAACCATGTGGTAATTACCGCAAAAGATTCTGGAGCAAGGGGAGGAATAAAGCGTGGAGTTCCCTACCAAACGCTTCATATGGATTACTTAAATACCTACAGCATAATTTGAAAATGGCTACACTAACCTAATGACGATGTGTAATAGGAAAATAACGTTTAATATAATAGAAAAGGTTTGATCTCACCAAATCAGTCTTGGAAGCTTTCGTCAGAAAACTTTTCCTCTAGTCCGGAGCAGCTGACTTTAAAATTCCTTCCGAACTCCCCCAACCAGGATTCAGCATGCCGAAACAAAGTACGAACCACTCCGGAAACAACCACCAGTCACTTAATCTATCATTTTCCACTCTTTAATTTTAAAATTTTTAGTTTTATTGTAATTTAATTAAAAAAAAATTATGGACGAAAACACAAACGCGTGCGATGCCAAAAAATCATGGCTTACTCCTCTAACAATAATTTTGCATTATTCATACTTATACTTACGCTTATAAAGCGAGAATTCCAGATGATGTGGTTTTATTAATTTTGTAGCCTCCGTTATTCTAGCTTTCGTAAGAATCGTAGCGCTTTTTTAAACGTGGAAAATTAATCTCTTTGTAGAGAAATGAATCCAACTTTAAGTTGAAATTCAGGGACTAGACAAGATGAAAATTGATGTAGAAAAACATGTGAAAAAAATTATAAACCATATTCGGTGTTTGGCACCGCCTTATTTTCTATTTTTAAACTGTGACCCATAGATGGGTCTTGACTCAAACATTCAGTCAGCGAAACTTTTTTGTAGAGAAATGAATCCAACTGTAAGTTGAAATTTCAGGGACTAGACAAGATGAAAATTGATGTAGAAAAACATGTGAAAAAAATTCGCCTTGTCTCCCGGTAGGACTTGATGTCTTGCGCCTTGAGTCAA
This sequence comes from Uranotaenia lowii, assembly GCF_029784155.1. Classification (NCBI taxonomy): domain Eukaryota; kingdom Metazoa; phylum Arthropoda; class Insecta; order Diptera; family Culicidae; genus Uranotaenia; species Uranotaenia lowii. Next base: position 345,928,859 of record NC_073692.1, on the reverse strand, counting down.
GACCCATCTCTGGGTCACAGTTTAAAAAAAGAAAATAAGGCGGTGCCAAACACCGAATTTGGTTGGATATTCAAATACGGCAAACGCATCATTTCTCATCATAACTGACAACCCGTGCAGTATATGAGAAGGCAATCCAAATCTTGCCGTGCCTAAAATATCCAAACTTGAGTCAAACTACCGTAAGTTGAAATGATGAGAATAGAAATAGACTACGAAAATGATGATGGTCACATGGGAAAACAATTCCCTTCATTCCGATAGACATCGACACTCGACCAGTATAACTTTCATAAGCCAGGTTGTCTCCTGTAGTAGAATGTGAATACATGGGCCCCGGAGAGGCGCAAGATGTGGGTTCAAGTCCTACCGGGAGACAAGGCGAATTTTTTTCACATGTTTTTCTACATCAATTTTCATCTTGTCTAGTCCCTGAAATTTCAACTTACAGTTGGATTCATTTCTCTACAAAAAAAGTTTCGCTGACTGAATGTTTGAGTCAAGATCCATCTCTGGATCACAGTTAAAAAAAAATAAATAAAAAAAAACTCATTTTTGTTTGAATATGTTTAAATAAGTAATAAAAAGTGATATTGTTTGTATTGTAGGCATTGCAGATTTTCCGGATTTTTACTGACATCAATGGGTTTTCAAAAAAAAAACGTGGACTGGACAATTAAAGTAAACTATGATCTGGCTGAAACAGAAAACTCAAATTGGAAAATTTTTTCTTAAGTTTTCTTTATTCTAATTGTTTTTTTTAGAAAATTTTAAAATCGATTCGAACGATATTAAGAGATTTCGATTTAAATTAAAATCTAACGTGTTTGGTGTTGAGCACTTTGTTATTTTATTTTTTCGAATAATCACTGGATTCTGTTAGATTTATTTGGAGTTTGTTTAAAAGAAATCAAAACTAAATGCCCAGGTTTGGCTAGGTTTTGAAAATTGTTGTACTGATTTGCCCAGCCAATTAAAATGTGGGAAAAATTCTGCAATTCTTATTCTAGGGGCTCTCTTTAGCTAATACTATAGTGAAATTATTAGATATTTTATTTTACTGGAGCCTTGTTATATACTTGTTATATTTTACGATGTATTTGCAATTTTCTCATTTCAATTATTTTTTTACTAGGTTTTTAGAGCTAAAGGCAGTATGATTAAGGTAATTTTTAAACTTTTTCTCCCTCGGGGGTCCCCCTTGAGCCGGGGGTCCCTCATTGCCTCTTTAATCCGGGTTTGATTTTTTCACAAAGAATATAACATTTCACCGAGAAAACCGATTAAATGATTCATAAAATAAATTTACGATGATCAACTCTTCATTTTTTGGCGTATTTATTTATACACATAAGTTTACTAAATAAACGGTCTTCAAAAAAGCTATAAAAACTTTATAAAACTATCTAAGACACTACCAATATGGTCTCTATTTAGGTTCTTTGTATAAAATTTTGTACTCACATTTGCATGCTTCCTGAAAAACTTGAATCAAAATCCACAAAAAATCCTCATTACTTTAATATATAACAAATTGCCTGTCAAATTACTTGTATATACAATGTTTATGTATAACCCTTATAAAAAAATCAAATCGGTATTGAGATTTAAGTCATTACATTCCTGTTCTGAGAAAGACACGTTCAAAGTATGATAGCTCCATAAGCTCCCAGCCAAGATTTTGTTTTGTTTTCTTTATTTCTTGTAAACCAAATATACAGCGCAAAATACTTGCTTTACTTGTTTGAATCTCAATAATAATATGTTTTATTTCCTTTGAGTTGTGTTACACTTTCAACATATTAGATTTTGATCTGTGAAGCGATCTGTTCTATAAAATGCACAACGGATTTAACCAAGTAAAATTGTTCTTTAAAAAGTATTCATCAAGGGAAGTCAGTGTCATAATCGATTCATAAAAAATAATTAAAACCTTCTTGATGGATCGTCATTTCCTTTTGACAAAATTTGAAAACCCATTCATTTACCATTAATTGTAATTAGAATAACGTAGAGATGAGAAGAGATATTTGCAGAAAATAAATCAAATTGAACATTTTTGAAAAGCCTGCTAAAATAATATTTTGTTTTGGAGATAAACAGAAGTATCTATTTAGAAACGAGATGAGAAGGAATGCTAAGATGAGATAAAGTATGTTTGCAGAAAATAAATCAAATAAAATTCCAATAAAGTAAAATAACAGTTGTATTCGGTAACAAGTTTTTTATTGCTTCTATTCTTAAGAGCAACAGACGAGTCTGAGTGAATTCTTGAATTGAGATTTGTAAGAATCGTGAAATCATGAAGTTGCGTAGTTGGTATATTGAATAAGCACAGAGAGTGCAGATTATCAAGGCTGTTTCTACGAAAAATGTGTTTCTAATTTTGCCTCCAATAGAAAGATGGATTGGCACAGGGGTGCAGTTTTTAAGGCTGCTACTACGAAAAAATTGTTTCTGATTCGGATTCCGGAAACAGAAGAATTGGCTGTTGCTTCTTATTGTTTGTTTTGATTAGACCTTCCGGCGGGAAGAAGACGGATTGGCTCAGGAAGCGCAGCTTTTTAAGACAGTTGCTGCTTATTGTTTGTACTGATTTAGCCTTCCGGTGAAAGAGAATGGATTGGCTAAGGAAGCGCAGGTTTCTCAGGATCGTAAAATTACGATAGTTTAAAATAATATTTCCAATCAATAAAAAAAAACATGCAATATCAAGTAATGAATTAAGACACTATAAAGAGGACGAATACTACGGTCCTAGATTCGATTTTTTCAATTTGTTTCCTCAATTTTGATGGAATATTGTGGGGAGCATTTTGAATGCATTTTCAGAAATGAGCAAAGTTTAACAAAATCCAGACCAAGACATATAAGAGGATAGAAAAAGGAAATAATTTGAAATTTAAATAAAAAACTCTACGTATTCAGCCTATTCAGCCGAATACTTAGCTCAATTACTTGATGAGCCGAACATTCGGCCTAACGTTTTTGAGCGGTATTCGTCGAATTTCTAAGAAAAAGAAAAAAAATGTGTTTCTAATTTTGCCTCCAATAGAAAGATGGATTGGCACAGGGGTGCAGTTTTTAAGGCTGCTACTACGAAAAAATTGTTTCTGATTCGGATTCCGGAAACAGAAGAATTGGCTGTTGCTTCTTATTGTTTGTTTTGATTAGACCTTCCGGCGGGAAGAAGACGGATTGGCTCAGGAAGCGCAGCTTTTTAAGACAGTTGCTGCTTATTGTTTGTACTGATTTAGCCTTCCGGTGAAAGAGAATGGATTGGCTAAGGAAGCGCAGGTTTCTCAGGATCGTAAAATTACGATAGTTTAAAATAATATTTCCAATCAATAAAAAAAAACATGCAATATCAAGTAATGAATTAAGACACTATAAAGAGGACGAATACTACGGTCCTAGATTCGATTTTTTCAATTTGTTTCCTCAATTTTGATGGAATATTGTGGGGAGCATTTTGAATGCATTTTCAGAAATGAGCAAAGTTTAACAAAATCCAGACCAAGACATATAAGAGGATAGAAAAAGGAAATAATTTGAAATTTAAATAAAAAACTCTACGTATTCAGCCTATTCAGCCGAATACTTAGCTCAATTACTTGATGAGCCGAACATTCGGCCTAACGTTTTTGAGCGGTATTCGTCGAATTTCTAAGAAAAAAATGTCAAATTTAATTCGAACAAAACCAAAAATTACTGCAATAGGCGTAATATGCGTTTTGACATCTCTACTTTATTAAAAACAATAAATTGATTTCTCATTAAAATTCAAGTTTCTAGCTACTTATCCCCTTTTCTTAGTAGGGTGAAAACAGCATGTTTCTATTGATTTGAAAATAAAAATGGTGGAAACATACTATTTTTCAATCAACGTTAATTTGATGTCCCATCTGTTTCCCATCCATGATTTTCTGTGGATATTAAGTATTTAGAAGCCATTGAAGTTGAAAAGTGTTGCATGATGCTCCAGTTAACGGTGCTTTCAAAATTATTCCGCAAAATATTTTGGAAGAGTTTATTTCAAAAGATTTTGTAGTGGTACTAGTAAAGGTGCTATTCTCAAGGTAAATGACCAAAGATAATGGTGCACAATAATCTAAAACATGGAGTTACAATTTATTACAATTTATAAATGGATTCAATTTATACTGCATTGATTTGAATAAATAAGGTCATTAAACAAAGCAGTTCAAGATAAACATAGAATAAAATTCAAATAATTGAGCCTGATTTGATGTACGCTAACATTAATAAAAACTTGTACTTATGAGAAGGACAAAAGATAAATATTTAATAAATTATTAAAAAATTTTATATCAATGAATCATAATTATGAAATTTAAACATCATGAAAAGTTTCTAATTCTGAAAACAGTAATTCAATCAATACAATCTTAGATAATAATTTTCTTCCATTAAACTTGAACCAAGCGATTGGTTTTCATTTTTGAAAATTTCAGAATCACTATGAAATTGTTAGTAGCTCATATAAGTTTCTTCAAATGTTAATAGGTAATCATCTGGCACCTGGAAACAGATAAAGAAAGAAACATTACTCCACACGTGTTCTTGCAGCTGGATCGGTTTACCTTCAATCGAATCGGCAAACAAGCTTTAAACCATTGTAGAAACCGATCAAAGCCAGACAATTGAAACCGACAGGAAAAAATCTCGTCAGGGAGCACTCTAGTACTTCGTTTCACAAAGGTTAAAGAAACTTTTAGCTTTTGCCCCCAACAGGGTTAAACATCCCTTGAAAGATCCCTATTTTGCTCTGGTTCCTTTCGGAAGAGCTCCCTTTGACCAAACCATGCAACCTCCGAACAAACCCGGGTGAACTCAGGATTCGCAATGAAAGGTACACAACAGGCATTCCAGCTCAACAGGAATTTGACCCTAAAGCGCACTGTGCTCTTCAAGACTCATCATGTGATGGTTCACCGACTTGCATCATACGCTGCATTTGGGGACTCCAGCAGAGTTTTGCAACTTGTCGGCCCCGATCTTTAGGACATTCCTCTTCTGTCGTGCTGAAATCATACCGGAATGTCGACCAGATCCAAAAGGAATTCTTCAGCAGATTCTTCGACCTTGTTTGGAGGAATTCTATACATTTTGAAAGTTCTTTTCCCTTTTTCAGTTTTTTTTCGGGGGGAACCCAACTTGCTGTTTCAGAGTTTCGGAACTGCTGCTGAATGGAAGAAAGCATTCAACAAACAAATGATCGCTACTTTTAGAACTCCCCATGTCGCATTGCCATTAAGGAGAACCGAAAACAAGTCGTTTTACGCAGCTCTAAGCGATGCCATTGGCATTTGCGTTTGCATTTCGGGGTGATGAATAGCGCCTAAATAGTTTGACGCATCGATAGGGAGCCAAAATCAGCGGGATCTCTCAGCGTTAGATGTTTAAAAGCTGCCCACATGCTCGTCCGTCCGGATGCTGCTTGCGTTTTGATGCTGTTACTGCAGTTTAAAGGTTCCGATTAGTCTTTTATGGTTTGCTACTAAAACCAGACCGAACATAAAATTTACGATCGTCTTTTGGAGTCAATAGGTAGCGTCTTCATGTGGCTGGTGCTAAGCAGGGGCGTCTTGCAAAACGAACGAAGACGCACCATCACCGGGCCCGGTAAAGTGATATAGTTTCAAATTTTAAAGAAGGTCGATCGCCCTGATTTTTTCTCACTTTTCCTCTTTGGCTCGGGGTTGATGAGCTCCCTAAGTTGATGGGCCCATGCTCAGGATGCTGTACGGTAGAAGATGTGTGATACGTTACTCGTGGCAGGCAGATGAGCAAAGAGCAAGAACGACGCTCTAATAATAAAATAATTACGTCTAAATTATAGCTTCGGGAGCAGCTGCACTGATTTTTTCACGTTGATTTCTCGGCGTTTTGCTCCGGTGTGCAACATGCACCTGGGTTGCCAGATTGAAAACAGGATTTGACGCTGGAATTTAAGATATAAAAAATTAAAAGATTTTTTCCTTATTTCAAATTAAGCATATGCAAGAGAATGGTTAGAAAAAATCAATTGATATGCAAATTAAGTGGTTTGTGTAATGACAAATACTGCAAAAGGTTTAGCAAGTGGAAAGGGCCTGGTCTTCAAATTGCACACAAAATTGGTATATTCAAATCAGTTTTTTTTTATAATTTATTCCATTATCATAGAATATCCAGCTTTCGCTGATTTTGATCATCAAATCGGAACCAACCGTTTTATATTTAGGAATTTTCATGATTACATCTGCTTTGACAAAACACGCACCTCAAGAATAGACAGTAATCTCTTTAACTAAAAATTATGGGGGGGGGGGGGGGGGGGGTGGTAGGGTCTAACACTTACAAAAAATCGATTTTTTTTATTTGCTTATTGTAAAACATTTCAAGAATGTTGTGTCAAATTTTCAAGTCAATTGAAGCAAAACTGTAGAAATTATAGGCCTTTATCTCCTCCTTTCAAATACTGCAAGAAAGCAAGAGCAGAAACTTCAAACGCGTTTTTCTCGAAAGCACATTTTTAAAGTCCGTGGACATCGTCATTTGAAAACTACTTATCCGATTCTTTTCAAATTTGGAACATATTTTCTACATATAAAATACCAGCCCCAACGTTTTTTTTTTACTTTGGGGAGATTTTACAGATAAAAAATGGCGAATTTTTTCGTGAAAAATCGTAGTTTTTACTTCAAACAGCTACAAAAATTTCATAAAAAATTTTTTAAGCTAAAAAAAAACGTTGGGGTCCAGAAAAACATCTATTTGAAATATTTTGCTCTGATTTTTTGACTTCAGATGATTCTGTGCTGAGATACAGTGTCCACCGCAAATCCCGTTTTCTAAAAGGCATCCTCGAAAGTGCTCCGTCACCGGCTCATTTTTCAATATTTTTCTACGAAAAAATTACTAAATGTTCTTTTAACAATGGTGTTTTTTTTACCCGTTAGACCCTAACCCACCCCCCCCCCCTAAAAAACATTGTTTTAATAATCTATATGTGGTAGGGATTCACCAGACCAAACTAAAACCCAACTTGAAAAAAATGAGTTATCTATTATAACGGATGCAAATCATGTTAAACTACCTACCCTATGAAAATCAGGATATTTTAAAAAAAAATTCAAAGATTTTATAGAAAAAATTAAATGTTGCTGGCAGTGGAAATAGCCAAAATGCGTTGCGCCAAAGTAAACTGAGAGCCAACTCGAAGGGAAAAATAAAAGCACGTTTTGGTCAAAAAAATTGTTGTTATTCGAAACTTTCTTTGCTTTGTTCGGTTTTTCGGTTTGATACTGTTCTTCAATGCGTTTTGATCTTAAATCTGATAAATTGATTGACACTCTCGTGGCTTAAAACCACGTGTTGCAGAATTTTAGCATTTGAATATAATTTCGGTCAGCCAGACCGAACTGAGTCCTTTGAATCTTATTTTCCAAACTATCTATTAGAAAAGTAGCATTTTTCTCAGTGCAAACATATCGTTATTATAATCCGATTTTTTACTAAATGTGATATCAGAAATCAACCAGTATAGCCTCAATGTCTTGATAAAAGTCTAAATTTGTTGGATAAATGGAAAAACAAGGAATTTTTTGAAACGGTACTAATTGGTATGGCTGTGAACTTTGAACTTAATTATCTCGGAATCAAGTTTATGGTGTTCAGTTCGATCTGGTCGAATCCCGACCATATAAATAATCAAATTGCTGTCCGTCTGTCTGCCTTTCTGTCTGTTCCCTATAGACTCGGAATCTACAGAACCGATTTACTCGAAACTTGACAGGTGAGTGCTTTTGAGGCCTGGGAAGGTTTTTATTACAGTTTGAGACCCCTCCCTCAAACTGAAATGGGGGAAGGGGTCTCTCAAAGAAAAGACAATTGTCTGCATAACTTGGGAGCCATTAATGCAAATGGTACCAAATTTGGCATGGTAGGATATTTGGCTACGAGAAATATTTCTATGAATGTTTGGTAGCCCTCGCTCCTTCCAGTGGGGAGATAGGAAGAGAGGGGTGCCGCTAGCTTATACTTTTTTACATAACTCGAGAAATAATTATGCTAATGGAACCAAATTTGGCATGGGAGAGTATTTGGGTTCAAGAAATTGTTTTATGATTTTGTAAGATCCCTCCCTTCATCCATACCTTTTTTATTGCATAACTCGAAAACTATTCGAGCAAATGGAAACAAATCTGTCTCGAAAGAGTTTTTGGGTATGAGAAATGGTTCCATGAATATTTGGTGCACCTCTTCTTTCAGTGGGGAGATAAAAAGGGGGGAGGGGTTGCTCTAGAAATTTCAGCATAACTGGAAATCGAACCAAATTTGGTATGGGATGGTAATTTAAAACGAGAAATGTTACTATGATATTTTGAGAACACTCTGTTCTTCCATTGGGAAAATTTTAAGGAGTGGATGCTCCCATACAAATTTTTACATTACTCGAGAACTTATCCAGCGAGTGGAACTGAATTAGCTTGAACTCAATTTTGTCATGGAAGGGAATTTGGATACGAGAGTAGATTATATGCTTATCTGATACTTCTTTCTCCTTCAATTGGAGATAAAGTTAGGAAAGAGGGAAATATCCCATACAATTGTTTTGCCTGAACCAAGAATTTATCTAACATATGGAACTAAATATGACATGAGAAATCATTTGGGTACAATAAAATACACCCCTCTTCTTCAGAAATTTGGGAGGGGCCCAAAACACATTTTTGTTGCTATAACTGGAGAAGTAATTTTGCAAATAGATTCAAATTCGACATGGGAAGGTTTTCGCATACGAGATATGCTTCTATGAATGTTATAGACCCTTCAGCCTTGCAATGTGGGAAAAGGAGGGACGGAGGGATTGCTTCAGAACTTATCAACCGATGGCACCAAATTTAAAATTAAAGTATAGTATTAAAGGGTTTTTGATCGCAAAAAATGGAATCTTTCCAGCAATTGCAGGTCGGAAGGAGAAAGGGAGGCTCCCATAAAAGTTTTTTGCCATAAATCAAGTACTTATTAAGCATTGTAGACCATATAGGTTTAAATTTAATACGAGAGAGGTACGCAAACCGTACGAATAATTTTAGACCCTCACTTTAACCTTATCAGAAAAATGGAACGAAATGTGACGTTATTTAGATATTAAAAAATTTTCTTTTATAGTTCGTGATCCCTTACCCCCCCCCCCCCTCTTCTTAGAAACTGGACAGAAGTCTGGAATCCATTCCAGTAAAACAAACATTTTGGCATAACTAAGGAATCAATGTAAAGCTTTTAAAAACAGAGCAAAGATTGCAGATCTTTGAAAACTAATTTAGAGATCAAGTTTAGAAGAAGATTGAATCATCTTTGAAGTGCAATTCGTAGCGCCAGTTGAAGCTCTCACTTCAAAGTGAATCAAAATGATGACAACAAAAATTCAAATTTAAACAATTTCCTACGAAATTTATTTTTGGAAGGCGTAGCCTAGCACACCGAGTCTGCAAGTCTATCTATATATATAAAACAGGGAGAGACACAGCCCATACAGAAATGTACAAACACGCAAAACTCTTCACTGGATCATCCGATTTGCATGAGATTTTTTTTGTTGTGTTCGTCTTCACGCGAAGAATAACACAACGGAGAGATACTTTCGAAAATGTTTTTGAGGAATTTGAAAATTAATTTTTAGTTTTTATTCGTATCAAATAAAAGTCATGGCACCCAATTTCCATTATTTTCATTCGAATCACCCAGAGTAGGAAGGCGCCAAAAGCAATCAAGGTTTACTGATGTTCATCCATCTCTCCATGATTTCGTTGCAAGTGTACTTTTCACGTGGCACCAGTAAAATGGATACTTGGATGTAATTGTTCACCTTCCGTATGGGGTGAAAAAAAAAAAGAACGCAATAAGCCGGCATGGAGTACACCTATTTTCGAGAATTGTCATTTTTGCTTCAGCATCAAGGCAACTTTAACATTTTTAAAGCTGATTTATCCAAAGCTAGCCGGATTGCCCGATTTTACCCGGACTTGACCGGATAATTGATAAAACAAAATTTAAAGGGCCCGGTTGAGTCGTCCAGCCCGGTTGTCCGGATTTTGATAAAAAAAACCTGAATTTTCCGGATTTAGTCATTTCATTTGCCAAATAAAAAAAATTACTAAGTTATTTTTTTAAATTTTGCGTACTGAAACGGAATTTTTTGAGCAACTTTTAACATAATAATCATGCACGGTTTCTGGATGCTTAAATGCGATTCAAAATCTCTGATGTGTTTCGAAGAAAAAAAAATATTGAAGTGCTTTTCGTTTTAATTTTTTTTTTAGTAGTTTCTGAATATAGCTCAAATTTGTTTGGTATTGCCCAAATTTTGGATTTACAATTTTGAAATCAAATGCCCAGATATTGTTAGGTTTTTAGATCAAATAAATTTGCCTGACCAGGATACGCTCGGGAAAAATTCTGATCTCTTTAATTTACTCCGTTATTTTGTTTTGTTTATTTTCCGGTTAAATGAAAGTCTGTCATATTATTTGAGAAAAATAATATTCTACGTATGACTGTGGAAGTTTTGACATATCCAAAACAACTGAACAGATAACAATGAAATATTCCATTACAGAATCTTCTGTTCATATTTATGGTATAACACCAAGAGAACGTCTTATTTTTAATAAATAGAATAAGACGACCATAAATTGATTTACTTGGTTTTTGTAAACGTCAAGCATGTAATGAGTTAGTTCGAGAATAGATTGATATTAACTTTGTAATTCTATGTGAATTTCATCAGAAAACCGAGGAAATGTTAGATACTATCCACTTCTTCCTTTCATACTAAGGTTCTAAAAAACTTAACAAAATTAAGGATATAAATAGGGCTGACTTTGTAAAAATTAAATTCATAATTTGATCCAACACTCATTATCAGAAATCAAGAACAGATAATTAGTTCAATAACATCTTCAAATACAAGAAGCTTGGAAAATAAAAATTTAAGTCTCGACGAAAATGTGATTCAAGATCCATAACAGTGATAATGAAAACTGAATTAGATTTGCAAAGACTTTTTTGAATTTCATTTCTGATTTTGAATTCAAGATCTCAAAGTAAAAATAGATTTCATAACCGTTTGATTTGAAATTGCTGTGAATAAGAATTCCATGTACATACACATATATTGAATGATCTAATTTTCTTTGTTCAGTGCTCAAGCATCCATTTCTCGATAAATATGATAAAGTTAGAGTCGATATAAAAAAGATCATTTAAAAATTAAGAGAAGATTATCTAATCCAGAGAACATATCAAATGCATGATAGATAACGAAAAACAGAATGGTATATGAAAATTTGTTAATATTTATATATTTGCAGCATAAAAAAAGATCGCGAAATTTCATACCATGAAAAGTGTTGTGCCATTTCTACAAATTTGGTACCTATACGATAAAGAAAATTTCAAACATGGTTTTGGCGAAAAAGGAAAGACAGTTGATCAAAACTGCTTAAAATGACAACACATTTCAACAAAACACTTTTTGGCACTTATCTTGGGGTTAATAAAAATTTAACATATCGGTGTCAAGAATCCTCTGTAAATGAAAAAAAAAACGGAAAAAAATAGATTTTTAAATTTATCCCAGAAGATATTCACTTTCCAGTTTTGTTGGAAGTCAATCTTCTTCAAAAATTTTTGCCCCTGGAGGTAGGCACTACCTTAATATGATAGAAGTATTACGAATAGTCAAAAAAAACTGTGTCGATTCGCTCCGTTTGAAGGTAACAATCCAGTTTCATGAGCGTAAATAATTATTTACCTTTTTCTGCTTATTTACATGTTCATTATTTTTGCGAAATTCAAAGGGTTAACGAAGTTTGCCGGGTCAGCTAGTTTTATATAAAAACGGTAAATCAAAGTTATGATATTATGTGTTGGGGAACTTAATACAAGTATAATATTGGTCATCAAGGTTTTAAAAAGTACTGAGGCGTAATTTGTCGAAAGTTTATGTTGAATTAAAAAAAGATTATCATTCGAAATACATATTTTTTTTGTTTGCCACTTTTCATCTTAATTTGTAGGCACATATTTAGTTTATATAAAATAGCATAATTCAGACAAAAAATACCTTTTTTCTTTGATCCTTCTTTGTACAGTGCCCCAGAAACGAAATTTCGAAGGAAACAATTGTCACTGCCTTAACCTAAATGAATTTTTAATGTCAATCTGACAGTTAACTACAACTAATGAATTTCATTTTGTTTGAAACAATGATTTCCTTAAACATCGTGGTGAACAAAATAATTTAAAATTTCGAAAAATAATGAATGAAATGAAATAATAAATTGATCATTGAGGAATTTTCGTTGTTTTGCGCTTCTAAAGTTCACCCTTCATTTTATGATTTTTTTTTTGTTTTTCCTTAAAAATCACTTTTCACAGTTGGAAATGATGTACATCAAGAAAAAAAATTCAAAAAGAATACGATTTTTGACTTTTTCCATTTATTAATTGTTGCAAATTTGTTACTTTATGAAACGAAGCGTTAACGAGTATCGTTATGCATAAACCACTGTTCCTATTCACTACAGGGGGTAAAAAATAGTTGTTTAAAAACTAAGAAAATAACATTCCTATCACTTATTTTTTGAATGAGTGTTGGTAAGGTACATCAAACGTCCCGTTTAACGTAAATTGCTGGCAGAGGGAGATTAATTTGTTTAATATTTTACGGAAAACTGTCCAATTTCTTCCTTTTTCGGTGCTCTCAATTTCAATCAAAAAGTTTCCATCAAAAAGTTACCTTTCTTATGAATATAGTTTTGTTTAAAAGATCTTGAATTCATAAACTTGAAATCCAAGTGGAAGGTAAATATAAAGATATAAATATTGTATACCCGGATTTATCTCTATTTGTGATAATTTTTTATTTGGGCTGGTCGAAAAAATAAGAATGCACAATAAAAGCTTTCATGAATTCGTATGTTTTTCTTGGAAAGTTTTTTTTTCTGAAGCGCCTTAAAAAGTTACAAACTGTACACTATACAGCTGCAAAAATTTACTTTTTGCTCTTAAATTTTTTTTCGTTGCCTTTTATGTCACCAAGCATGAGATGATTTTAGATGAATGGTTGATTCCTGAATGAGCGCTCGCATTTCAATTTTGTATGGAAATTTGTATGGAAGATGATATTTTTTCCATATTGAATCATCCAGGATATTCAAATAAGCTTCGAATGAAATTTGCCTTAAGGGGAGAATGGGGATACTTGATCCCTTTTATTATTTTCATCAAATCTTTTTGGAAAAATTTAGCAACTCGCCGTCTTTTGCATTTTTTGACAGCGTGAAACTTCAAGTTTATATGCTCCAAAAGTTGGAACGATACATGATCCCGTAGATGAGCTAGAAACATTGTCGTGAGACGAAAAAAAAGTGGTATTTTTTTAAGGAGACTCTTTTACTCAAGGAGTTTTAATCCTTAATACAGCGTGCCCTGCCCCTAGGCACAAATCTAGCAAAATTTAAAAATAAAAGATCCGTTGACTATTCATTGCCATAAACGTTCTCATTTCACATTTTGTAAGTATCAGACAAAGAGAATCCAAAAAGTTTGTCTACTACCCTCTAGTGATTACATACTTTAAGGCGCAATTTCATTGTTTTTATGAAAAAAAAAACAATGTTTGAGTTCTATTTAACAGATATTCACTGGAGAAACATAAGTGATTAGACAAATATCAGTAATTTCGTGTTAACCAATGATCTTGGTCTATACCGAAGAAAATACTATTTTGGACTCTAGGAATCTTAATAACATACATTTTGGAAAAAAAAATCTAAAAAAATTGAGACTATACTAATGTACTAAATACTGATAAACTATTGCTATTGGCATGATGAATTTCATATCAAACTCTAAGGATTAACATGTGGGAATACATATTTTTATCATAATTTTATCATGTGGGAAACCTATAAAAATGATGAAAAAAGATCTTCAACAGTAGTACTCATAATTGAAACATGAAGTGTCTAACGTCTAAGGTTATATCATTCAACACATTTATTGGCTATGTTTAGTAGTTTTTTGCAATTTTTTTTATTTTAATTTTACGGTTTAACAGCTTCACAATTAACAGTCGAAATTACTAAATTTAAAAACTACATTGCGAATTTCACATAAAATTTACTGCGAGAATAAAGAAGTATTTAATCTTCAAAGTTATATTTTTTTAAATTTCCAGTACATCTCTGGTGATTTTGGTGAATGAAAAATGTTGATTTACCATTCAAATGTCCCTACAAAATCAAAACCCGTTGCGATTATTCAGAACTGAATGATTCGCTTCCAAAATTTTTATCGCTATTTTCGGCAGTGAAAATCGTCAAAAAAGTCATGGGAGGTGTAAAAATTATTAAATTGAAATTTTTATCCAAAGCTTGCAGCGGTCTAATGTACACTCTTTAGAGGAGATGGGGCTTAACTGATTGTTTAAAGATGAAGAAAAAAATTTAATAATTTCAAGCTTAAAATGATATTCTAATGAATTGAACTTCATTAAAACTGGTAAGAAATCATTTTTTTTAGCTTTGAAAATGCTGAATTGTCCTTGTAGTATTATTGTTCCAAATGTTCTAATACAATATGACGTTTCTTACGTTTTCCTTTTGAAGCTTTATTTAAGTCAAATTAAAAACGATTTTTTAAGACACAAATCTGTAAGACCAGAATTTTATTTATTCCCCGCTTCGGAATTTTCGAAAAAAAAATAAAGGAGGGGAGTGGGGGTTGACAATGAAGAAACTTATATATTCTGCCGCGAAAAACCTAAATATACAGAAAATTCACTGACGTACGATTTTCTTTATAAATATCTATCAAAATATAAGTTTTCATTTTTTTAACCAAAATTTATAAAAAACGGCAAATTTGTGGAAGTGAAACGTATTTGAAGACTGAATGGCTTTATGAGGTAAAATGAATGACCAGAGAGATTGTTGAAAACAACATAAGAGTTTTTTTTTATTTAATTAAAGAGACTTTTAACTTTTTCAGTTATTCGTCTCTGGAAAACATAAAAGTAGTTGACCGAAGGCTCAAAAAAATTTTTAACTAAAATTCTTCAAGAAAAAAATCGAACGATTTACACGTATGTTTCTTGTTGCGAAAGTTATAGTTAAAATTAGTTTTACTGAAACCAATAAAAAAATGCATAAAAAATATTTTGGTTTAAAGATAAAAAAAACACATATATCCAAATCTATTATGGAATCCGGCAACGCTGCTGCCTAAACTTAACAATAACTTGAACCGCGTGTGTGGGGGCTAAGAAATCATTTGTTTTGAATGAAAAAAAAAATGCCAAAACTAGCCGTGCAGGATCCACATTTAAAGTTCGTCTCACTCTCACCTGATCGAGTTTTGAAAGAGGGCTGCTACTAGCTGAATTTTCCTCATAAAACTACACTCACTTATAGTGTGGAGGGAAGTTATATGGAAGAAAGATCGAAATTTAGTATCATGTTTGGCATTTCATGGATTAGCTTTTTCGGAAGGGAAATAATTTATGAGGATGCTGTTCAGATCGCACACCGAATTCATTGATTGGTTGGCTGGGCAAAGTTAGAAAGAAGTGCTGTCGCAGTAGAATTTCGATCGTAGATCATTTTAACACGTGTTGTTTGGCTCGTAGCTCGGGCTACAGCAAACCTAAATGAGGGGAAATGGCCTTTTACTTCGCAATTTGGTCCATTACTGCCTTCCACCGTTTTATTCATCTAGAGCCGTAGATCGGCGATGATGGAGTTCGGTTTTTGGCTATTAGTTAATTGCCAGCCGGGAAATTGGGGCTGATTTAGTTCGCTTGGTTCGTTACTTGAATTCGTTGCGCATACCAAAGCGCTCGTAAGCGGTATTCATGAGAAGAATTCATTCAAATGAGCAATTTCCGAACGAGGAGTTAAGGGCTCTGATTAAGTGCTTTGTGGCAGGAAATCTACTGTTATGCTTAGAAATCGAAGTATTTTTCTAGATGATAAACGAACGCATGGTTCAAATTGAATTTGAATTTGTTCCAGTTACAAATAATGCTGGAATGTTGCTGGTTCGAGATATGATTTAAAAATTCAAATTGGAATCATTTTCACTGATTTTTAGAATATTTTTTCTGGTTTCTCATGATAAATTGAAACTTCAGTTTCTGTCTTAATGGCTGCCTGAAAAACGACCGCAATGGTCTATATGAACCCAAATGACATCAATCATAGAAATATGGACTGCACGGCCTAAAGGCATATACATAATAAAAGCAAAATTTGTCATAAAAAAGCTTTCTTGAATGCTAATCAACCCATTTGTTCTGTTATGGTCTAGCTGTTCGAAAAGTATTTAATATTCCATTAGCACTTTCCAAAGTGCTTGTTGTCCATTGATTTTATGCTCTCCGAGTGGCCCGCCGAAAAACTGAACCATCCGTTGGCGTGGAGCTTCTAGTTGGCACTCGATGCCAGTTCCACCCGACCAAATGTTGCATCACTCCGGGATCACAGGACAGGACAATACTTGAACGACAGAGCCAGTGTGCTACCAGGACGATACCTACTAAAATGCACTATTTCATGAGCACTATCCGGTTCAGCCGATCCATACATTTGTATCTACAGACATGCATACATCCATACAAACCTATCGACTTGTACAGCTTCACGTCAATTCCGGCTTTTCCCAAACAACACCAGCGAGGAAGAGGAAGTGCGGCTCGCTGCACAATTGTTAAACATTTATTCAAAAACTTTTCACTTCACCATTCAACTCCAGTGTGACATTTGCACAATGGGGCTGTCCCTCGGACCCGTTCTCAGACTGCAGTATTTCGTGTGACATGCCAGCAGAGTACAAAAGACGGCATAGTTCAAAATTTGTTTAGTGTATTATCGGTTAAAAAAATAATATTTAGTTGATTTGATAATTCTTTTAAAAATTCTTAAAAACTAGAAAAAAATTGTATCTTTTCTTATTTACTGTTGAATATCAACGGCAGTGTTTAAGTTCATGATGCTCACATGGAAGGTTTTTTTATTTGTAAGGACTGTTTTGATACTTAAATTAGTGAACGTAAGAACCTGCTGAACTTTAACAAATTTAAATTTAAAAATCTATTCTTCAGCTTCTCTAAAAATTAAAGGTTCTTTACTTAGGTAGAGTCAAGAGTCAAGAGCTAAAAGTCAAAAGTAAAGAGTTAATAGTCAAGAGTCAAGAGTCAAGAGTCAAGAGTCAAAAGTCAAGAGTCAAGAGTCAAGAGTCAAGAGTCAAGAGTCAAGAGTCAAGAGTCAAGAGTCAAGAGTCAAGAGTCAAGAGTCAGGAGTCAAGAGTCAAGAGTCAAGAGTCAAGAGTCAAGAGTCAAGAGTCAAGAGTCAAGAGTCAAGAGCTAAAAGTCAAAAGTAAAGAGTTAATAGTCAAGAGTCAAGAGTCAAGAGTCAAGAGTCAAAAGTCAAGAGTCAAGAGTCAAGAGTCAAGAGTCAAGAGTCAAGAGTCAAGAGTCAAGAGTCAAGAGTCAAGAGTCAGGAGTCAAGAGTCAAGAGTCAAGAGTCAAGAGTCAAGAGTCAAGAGTCAAGAGTCAAGAGTCAAGAGTCAAGAGTCAAGAGTCAAGAGCTAAAAGTCAAAAGTAAAGAGTTAATAGTCAAGAGTCAAGAGTCAAGAGTCAAGAGTCAAGAGTCAAGAGTCAAGAGTCAAGAGTCAAGAGTCAAGAGTCAAGAGTCAAGAGTCAAGAGTCAAGAGTCAAGAGTCAAGAGTCAAGAGTCAAGAGTCCAGAGTCAAGAGTCAAGAGTCAAGAGTCAAGAGGCCGTTCAACAACTTCTGGGGGTCGTTGTATGATTTCACGCAGTGCCTGATTTCAAAACCATAAAATAATTAGGTGACAGTTCTCGATCAAGATGTCATAAGAGGATACGTTAAGGTTAGATTTGAATTGAAATTACCATTTTTACACATTTTTGATAAGTCATGTATGTTATTTCATGTATTTTAAAAAAATACATGAAAAAAGAAGACTTCTTATCACCGGTAATGATATGAATAACTCTACAATATGAGTATTTAGTGAAAGGGCTCAACTACTTTGAGAAAAAAAACTGCTGCTTGATGCTATTTGTAATCCAAGATAGTGGCTTTCGCTTTACTTGTAAAAGCTGAAAATATCTGAAAGTTTCATGAAACATCCACAATATGGATATGAGTTAAAATGGCTCAACTAGTAGAAGTCGTTTTTCGCTATCTGACGCTATCTTGAAATCCAAGATGGCGACTTCCAGTGAAATGCTATGAACCACTAAAAATCGCATGAAAACCTTACGATATGAGTACGTATTCATCCTTGTTTTTTGCAGAATTTTTTAGTTACGTTTACATGAGTAAATTTAAACTTTTAATTTGTATGAGGGAAATAAAATATTTTGTCTTGAAAAATCAACATCATTTGTGTTTCTTTTGTGGAACCAAGCGTGCTCATAGTTTCTGTGCCAATTTATAAATTCTTTAAAGGAAATTTTTCGCTAAACAACTTCATCTAAGACCGTAAATTCGTTTCTTATTAGACAAAACGTTATTAGCTGTTAAACAGGGGTATGGCTTTTGACATTGATAAAAAATAAATTCAATTGACACCACTGCTGAGTGCCTTGCAAGGTTTTGCTTCACTATTTTTTTATGTAATACAGCTAATAACTTTTTTGTTTAAAAAGAAACGAAGTTGCGGCCATCGACAAAGTTGTTCAGCGAACAATTTCCGTAAATGGATTTAAAAATTTGCACAAAACCCATAAGCAAGCTTGGTTGCTCAGAAGAAACGAAAATGATGGTAATATTTCTGTACAAAATATTCAATTTCCCTATAAAAATCAAAAAGTTTTAATCCACTCATACATATAAACGTTACTCAAAAATTTTACAAAGAAAACCATGCGTGAGTTTTGAAAAAAAAACGAAGCTTTTAAAGCCCCAGGGTTTGATAAATTCAAAAATGAACCCAAATCGACTCAGTCTACTGTATTGGGTGAAAGGGTTATGCTAGAGGAAGCCGAATTTTGCCTTTTGATTCCATTTTCAAATCCTATATGGCGGATTCTGCTGAACTTCAAAAACACTGAAAATTGTATGAAACTACCACAATATGAATATAAGGCATTTCCCCACTTGTCAGATGAACAGCTGATTTCTCATGTTTACATTTTCTCGGCATATCGTGGAAGGGTAAACATAACAACAACATTACGCATGTTCAATGACCAGATAGTAACGAAATAGAATTGACAATGCAATTTTAGTGGTTTTGCAAGCGTACCTTGGTGAGGACAATATAAATTCTTTATTTAATTAATGGTAAATTCATAACAAGTTAACCCGAATACGAAAATATTGTAACATAACCATTCCTGTAATAGTTATGAAACGATTAGAAACAGCGTAAAAAAACGTTTAGAAAATGATATCTGAAACAATAAAAAAACATTGCACTTATCTTGAATTCCAAAACGACGGTCTGTTGAATATGGCGTTAAGTTATGTTACTGTTTAAAACTATTAAAACCTCTATATGGAGACACTGTTCTCGGAACAGTTGGAGTATAGTTTATAAAACGCTTATGAATAACGTTTTCAGGGCATTGAACTGTTTCTAGAATGAACATATGTAGGCATATTTTAAACGTTTTACCAAACCGTCAATCGAACTGTTACAGAAACTGGAATGATTATTGTACGAACCGTTAAATTATAGTTATTTTGAGGAGTTATCATACCTAAACGTCAATGTTAAAAGCTCCGTAACGGTTTGACTTTCTTTATTCCAACGGAATGTGAACCGCTTTAGGAACCGTTCGTTAAAAGGGCACGCACACGGTTTTGGAATCGTACGTGGATGGCACACACACACAGCAATATTGAGATTTTCGGATTTCAAAATAACATTAAATCGAAAATGTTTTTCACTTTAATTTATTCGATTGGTGTCAACTTACATTTCCTTTTATTCCGGATGAATGTGGCGATTGATGCACTAGATGCTAGGTTACAATCTGAACACTCGATTGGTGTGAAATCATTCGTCCCGTTCGTCGGTCAATGATTGCCTGAACCGATCTTCCGCTCTGAAGGCAGTTGCTAGCAGCCATAACCTGAAAGCAAACAAAGTTCTCAATATTGGCCACCTACTTTTAAATATATAAATATCTCAGAATAATTGAATTCTGTATTTAACCCACCTGTAACAAACAAACGTCCAATGATTCCCGGTACTGCCTCGGTAGTCGCGATGGTGATATTTTCTCGGGCAGTTTCATTGCCTTATCCGGAAGAGCTGGTGCGGATGTTTCAATCATTTCGCCTTCCAGTTTGCCGGTGCTGTTGTTGAGCTCCTGAGTGATGGTTCTTATTCGTTCTGATCCCTTTCAGCACAGAGAACTTTCCGTTTTTTGCCGCTGGATTCCGAAGAGTAGCAAAAAAATTACCGCGAACAAAACAAATTATCAGCGGAAAACAGTCAGTGGTGCCAGATTTACCGATTTTTGGATTTATAGGCTAAAAATAACAAATGAAAGCAATTTTAATTTCTAAGATTTTTTCTTGTCGTCAAAAAAAAATCGGAAAGTAATGACAATATATTATGTTAAGTACATAATATACATTTTTTTAAAGACGCATGATTCAAAATATCAAAAAAAGTTCATAATTTGTAAATGAATGCGTATAATGTGACATGATAAACTCAATTGAATGCATGTTGTATTGCAGAGTTTAATCTAGAATAATATATCAAAGAGTTTTTCTATTATTTATATATATTTAAAATTCAAATAAAGTTTATGGAAATGTTTTCATGGACATATTTACATCAGTTTTGCGTCGTTGAATCTACTCTATACAGTTGCAATAGAAAAAAAATCAATGATTTCAAAAGTTTGTTCTGATTTTTTTCAAAATCATATGGCATCTATGATCCGCATTTCGGTCATTTTTGACGTGAGTTTGACAGAAGGCATGAACGCTATGGGCAGAGGTGCCAGGTCGTTTTGTTAAAAATCAGGACACCGCGAAGAAAAAATCAGGATTTTTCAGGACACCACTAAACTGGTGAAAATAACATACAGTTCTGCTTAGATTGCATAACTAAAGGCGAAATATAGGTGCTGAAAGCGCCCAGAATTATGCAACTGAAGCGAGAATAATCTTGGCTGACCTGTAGTTAATATCGAAAAACATCATATAAATATCATTTGAATCAAATATTATCATTGGTTTAACTGGTTACACTATTTTATTTAAATTTTTTTCGATATTCTCATCATTTTACAGTACCTTTAGTTATAATTTGGATATTTTTTTAAAAATCAGGACAAATCAGGACATTTTAAGAGCCATTTTTCAAAAATCAGGACAATTCAAGCGTTTTTGAAAAATCAGGACGGCCTCTCGAAAATCAGGACAAATCCTGAAAAATCAGGACACCTGACACCCCTGGCTATGGGTAACGGTTCGGCATCATTTTTATACGATTAAAGAAAAGTTGAAGTTAATCGTGAAAGATCGAGAATACCATTTGTTCACGTTTCTAGATACCATAATCTTTTCACATGAACGTTCATGTTTCGTTTTTAACGTTGTCGAAGTAAAGTTTAATGTAACCGCTACTTTTTCAGAGACAATCACTATTTCAGGAGCTGTAGATGTATCGTGCAGACTGTTTAAGATATAGTTTTTTAGTATGCGGGAAGACATGAAGGTATGTTGATGCTTTTGATTAAAGAAGTTTTTAAATGAATTGAACAATGCTTATCATCAAAGATCAAAATGGCGACCAGTTGATGTTTACATTTTCAAAACAAAAACAAAAAATTACCCTACCACAATCTGTCTCAGGAAATACTCTATTGGGTGAAAGGGCTCAACGAGTAGAAGTCGAATTTCGCTATCTTGCGTCATCTTGAAATCCATAATGGCGGCTTCCACTTAACTTGAAAATGCTGTTAATTATTGAAAATTGCATAAAACAACCACAACATATGGTGAAAGGGTCCAACGCTGAAAAATATCTTTAACGAAATAAAACTATATGAAACAAAATAAAAAAAAAATGACAAAAAAACAATGCGGAGCTTGACGTAACTAGATGAAATCACATACAACAAGGTTAAACTTGATGAAGATCAAGATGAAGCATCTTCAATAGATAACAAACTTAAACAAGATAAAACATGACAAAACCAGATAATTGAAAATAAAACTGGATAGAACAGGAGCAAACAGTATTTCGAACTTACGTTTAAACGGCCATCTTGATTTCGAGATGGTGTCAGAAAGGGAAATTCAACTTCTTCTAGTTAAGCCCTTTCTTTCAATACTCATTTTGTGAGGCTTTCGTGCAATTTTCAGTGATTGAAAGAATTTTAAATTTACCTGGAAACGACCATCTTGGATTTCAAAAGGGGTAAGAAAGAGAAATTCACCTTCCAGTTTAGCCCAATACCCCCAATACACATATTGTGGAGCTTTCATGCGATTTTCAGTGATTAGCAGCATTTTAAATTTAAGTGGAAGCTGCCATCATGGATTTCAAGATGGCGTCAGATTTCAAAATTTGTTTACATCATTCTAAAGTTTATCGTAAGCCGCAATCTTAAATTTCAAAATGGCGTCAGATAATGAAATTTAACTTCTTCTAGTTAAGCCCTTTTAATAAAGAGGTTCGAATTCATTTTCAGTGGGAATAAACATCATTTCATGGGACTTCTAGCGCAAGTTTCGCATGCAACGGCTCAGAATGGGATCTGCAACAGCGAATAAAAAACTATACGGGACAAATCATAAACGATGAATTATTCCCATTTTGCACGGCGGCGCTTATGGAGTGGCGTCTTCAGTTGAGGGTAACAGTGGGAAGTTTGTAATTATTTTATTTTATTTTTGAATTATTTAAAATAATTTAACAAAGAAGAGTAAAACACACAAAAACAAAGAAATAGCGTTGAACTTATCCGCCATCTTGGATTCATTTCACCGCTCATTTACAGTCAATATTTATTTCATTTGAAAAGTCTGTCCTCTTTTCTGTACTTATGATTAACAACTCAAAAATGAGGAACTCATCCTTCGCGTGTAATTGGTTGGCCTGCAATAGAAACGTCAAGTATTTATAAAACTAATTAGCCATTAAACAGACAATTGTCGCTTTTGGTAGTCGCAATTTTCTCCGTCGTACCCTTTTTTCCCGGTGCGCGTTTTTTTTCCGTCGTGCCCTTTCTCTCCGATGCGCCCTTTATAGCGTGTGGATCCTTCTGGGAACCAATCACCACCGTGGGATCCTTCAAGGAGGCAGTAGCCGTGGGATCCTTCCTCTCGGTTGCCATTTCTTTCCTGCTCTGTTTCCTGCTGATTCCTCCTAAGAGTCGAAACAGAACACTCAGCAATTCTTCATGATAAACTCTTTCACAAATCGTGAGAGTTTACCAAGTGTTCCGTTCCTCTCTTAGGAGAAACCAGTGTGTCCTTCTTATTACAATATCTGCAAACGAATGACCAATTTGTTTTTTCTTTTTTTTTTTTTCTGGGATTTTCATCCTGTAGGATGATTCATCCTTAATCCGTCGTGGCTTGTGTACTATATATATGTATTTTTTCTTTGTTGTATGTATATTTTTTTTTTGTATTTATTTTTTATTTTTTTTTGTATTTTTTTTGTATTTTTTTTTGTATTCTTTTTTTTTTTTTTTTTTGAAGAGGTAAGAAGGGAAAGGATAGTGAATATTTGGCTAAAGAGAAGATCTTGTACTTTTTCAAGAATTATGTTGAAAGGAAAGTGAAAGATAGTGGACAACAAACATTTAATCATATTTCAGTGAGGAGTTTTGATTTTTTAAGAAATTGAATTAATTTTTTCTCTTCTTCGGGGCAATTGGAAAGTATTTGGCGAAGACTAGGGGAGAGGGAACAAGAAGAACGAAGATGTTGGTATATGAGGCAAGAAGTAAGGATATGTTTAATAGTAATTGGAGTTTGGCAGGAGGGACAGGTAGGCGAATCATCTTTAGTTATGAGATGCACGTGGGTGAGCCTTGAGTGCCCAATACGAAGTCTAGTAAGAGCAGTTCTTTCAACTTTGCAAGGTCTATCTAGCCAGCTCTCGGTGGTATTTTTAATTTCACGCAGTTTAGCATGATTGTTTGAGGACTATTCCGTGTCCCAGGCTAACAAAATCTTACTTTTGACAAAGCGGGTAGCATCTTGTTGAGGGATCGGAGTTAAAGAGGGAACCATTGTGGTGCCAGCAGAAGCTAGTTTATCGGCGGCTTCATTGCCGGGTATTCCTGAATGGCCGGGAACCCAACAAAGAGTGATATCGTTCTGTTGAGAGGCTAACTCGGAGATGTTCTGAATCCAGGGATGCTTTAGGTTTCCTGCGTCCAACGCTGTCAGGACGCTGGCCGAGTCAGAAAAAATAACGGTATTTGGTTTTGAGTTTCGTATGGCATCCAGCATGGCATAAGCTTCAGCACTAAACACTGAACAGCTGTTTGGCAAAGGAAGACTTCGGTTTGATAGGCCATCGTAGATACCGCAACCAACATGGCCATTGTTGGCTTTGGAGCCATCGGTGTAGATTTGGGTAGACTCAGGGAACTTGTCCATAACCAATTTCCGGAAGCATGGAAGGATGATCAGCGACGATTCCCCAGCTTTGATCTGTTGTTTAAGCGACATATCCACTTTCGGGGCTCTATCATTCCAGTGTCTAAGAGATGGCCCGCTTCTAGGACAAACAAGGGGAAGTGGTTCACCTGTTAATGACCAATTTGTGTAACCGCCTCGTTATTTATACTTTTTCGTACCCTTAGCGCACGATTTTTTTTGCACACGTCACGACTGCATCGACGGCGTCGATCCGTTGATACACCCATAAAATTTATGAGGTGCATATTTTGCAAAAGTATTTTTTTTTTAATTTATTCAAAAAGTTATTTTTTTTGTCATCATATGAATAAAGAAAAGTTTTAAGTTGTTTTAACAATGAACTTATAATTTTATTTATTCCCTTTATTTTCTCGTCCGTACTACAACAATATTTTCGAAATATTTTCAATTTCATTTTACCCATAAAAAACATATTCATCAAAATGACCTTATTCTAAAGATTTGACGACACGCATTTTGTTAAGATAATATTTCGTACACATTTTATATAAAATCTTTCCTGGTAGTAGAAAAGATGCTCGGGTAATGATTTAAATATAACTTTTTTATTATTAATTTATCAAGTTCAATAGTTCAATCATCATTCAACAACCATCATGGTTGCTGAAAAAAAAATTAAATAAAAACTCGAAAAAAAACCTACAAAACTCTATTACAGTTCTATAAAAGCTTCCAATTAAAAAATTTTACAGTGTGATGATTTCATCGAAAATTAAAAAAATTGGTAAAATGACATTTCTAGGATAGGGACAGAAAGCTAGAAAGCCAGATTTAAGCTTTAATAGAGTTCTGGTGATGCAAAGCTTTTTATGAAGTTTAATGCTATGGTACACCCAAGATTCGGCTTCTATACCAATCGCATGTAATCAATTACATAGCATCATTGGCATGAGAAAATCCCGCGACCGGTACGGATTCGATTTGCGTCCGCTGTGAGGTGGAACTAAGGTAGTCAGGCAGTAAGTAAAACACATTTTTCATTCAATGGGTTTCCCATTTTCTTCACTTCCGTTCTCTTTCCATTTCCATCACAAGACAAAGGTTTGTTTTTTTAAAAAAAAGAGGCCAATCGCCAGGAAGCCACCGTTGTGCGTTTTTTGTGATTGATCGGTGGCAGAAAGCCTATAACAAATATCCCTCGTCCTGCATGAAGCTCAAGTAGTACACTGGTTAAGATGTCGCAGTGGCAAGACGATATAACTGGTGATGTGAGTTCGATTCTCATCTCCCTACAGTACTGTAGTTTATTTTTATTTTCTTGTTTCTGGGATGAGTTATCCAATAGAAGAAAATCCCCTCAAATGTGTTTTCTTGTTCACTTGAATGTAGTAGTCATGTAAAATTTTGGTTGGGAGCTCGAGTCCTTATGCCAGTAGTGCTTTTTCAAACATATCTTTTTTGGTACAGTGCACATTTTTGCGTGCGCATTTTCGGCACAGAGATTTGCTAAATAGATATTGGATGTTTGCAACCTCTTCTATGGGTGTTGAAAACAAAACAAAAGTAGTTGTGCTAACCATATCAAATCTAAAATTGCTGCTTGGGATGTCTGCTCAAACTGTTCTTTGACTCAAGTTTTGCGTGCAATAACAATTTCTAAGATTTTTTTTTTACAATTTTCTGTAAGCTTGGAATTCCAACAACTGCCAACGCAAGCCAACTAAATAAATGTAAATATGGATATTGAGATCACTTCCATCTGTACCGTTGAGCCGTCAACACGTACGCCGGAGCATCGTATCGTTGCTGTGTACCTGCAGGAACATTTTGCATTATTTACTTTTTTCTTACCTGTTTTTAAATCAGCACTTTTCAGTGCTAAAATTATTTTCATTTTCTTTTATTCACATTTTTCTCTTTTCTTTCCAGCATGGGGAAGTCATCGGCTGGCTCAAGAGCCGGTAGAAAGCGAATTGCCAAAACTAATTCAGGTCCATCGCCCAAAAAAGTTGAAATTTCCAATTCATTTGATGTCCTTCATAACATCGGTGATGAGGAAATATTCATATTTAATTCTGATAAGAGTTCTAAGAAACCCTCTTCTTATACTCTTAAAAACGAAAAGGTTCCACCAATTACGGTCACGATTCCTGACTTCAATGCCTTTCGAAAAGAAATCGTCACTTCCGTCAAGGATGTGAAGATTTCTTTTCAGATCGGTCGAAGGGGAACTGCTCGTATTTTGGCGGAATCTTTCAATGATTTTCAAAAAATTTTAAATTATTTGAATAATAAAAAACATCAATTTTTTACTTACGACACTAGAAGTGATCGTCCTTTTAAAGTTGTACTTCGTGGTCTCACTGGCGATCAGACACCGGATGAGATCACAACTGAATTAATTTCCTTGTTAGGTTTTTCTCCAATTCAAGTAATTCAAATGAGGAAAAGAACCAACACGAATAATATCAGTAGTGTTGGTTTTGCTCCTGAGCTTTATTTGATCCATTTTAAAAAGGATCAAGTTAACAATTTGCAAATTCTTGAAAAGGCTCGTCTTATGTTTCATTGTCGAGTCAAATTCGAACCTTTTCGAAAATCTTCAAACAATTTCCTTCAAAATATTACGCAATGTCGTCGTTGTCAAGCTTTTTGTCACGGCACTAAAAATTGTAGAATGAATGCCAGATGCATGCTTTGCGGCTCATTCGATCATGAAAAATCTAAATGCCTGTTTGGTGGTGATAAGCCACAAACAGAATTTTTCAAGTGTGCAAATTGCGCAGGTAATCACTCCTCGAATTTCATAGACTGTCCCGTTAGGGCAAAAATTATTGCTTCTAGAAAAAATCCTAAATTTGTCAGGAAAGTTTCTTCTCCTCCTTCCTCTTTTTCGTCTTCACACGTCAGGCCGGCAAACAATCTGCCTGTTCGCGGTCAGCCTCGGTCTACATTGGAATCACGGCTGGGTAATACCCGAAGTGCTTTTAATGTTACCTGTGCTGATTCTGCGCCACAGACTCGTTGTTTATCGTTCTCAGAGGTGGTTGAAAATGGGTTGCCCTCTCCAGGCATAACTAATAAAAATGGGAAAAAACCAAGTCTCAACGTTCATGCGAAGGCTTGGGAAAATCCCCGAAATTCAAATACTTGTTCTTCTCCTTCATTTTCTGATCCTAACAATTTTGTTGATTTGGGTGAGATTACTGAGGAAAAATTAAAATTTTTGCATCAAAATTTAATGGAAATGATGCAACTTATGTTGAAAGCAAATTCAATGTTTGAAGCTTTCCAAACTTCTTTTAATTATGCTAACAAAATTATTATGACTTTACGATTCCCTCATGGATCCAAATAGATGTTTAAATATTATGAATTGGAATGCTAGATCTTTGCTGGCTAACCAAGATGAATTCTTTTTATTTTTGAAAACTCAAAACATACATATTGCTGCCATCACTGAAACTTTTTTAAAGCCGGACAATAACTTGAAAAGCAATGCTTTCTTTAAAATTTTGCGAAATGATCGACTTGATCGACAAGGTGGGGGTAAAGCTATTGTCATCAATAGTCGTCTCAAATTTAGACTTCTTCCTTCTTTCAATACAAAAGTCTTAGAAACAATTGGAATTGAATTAGAAACTTCTATGGGGAAAATTATAATTATTGCCGCATATTTGCCTTTTCAATGCAGCGGTGAACAGAAAAATTTTTTGAAGGGAGATTTACAAAAACTCACCAGAAATAAATCTAAATTTTTTATTATTGGTGACTTTAATGCAAAACACCGGTCTTGGAATAATATTTCATCAAATTCAAATGGGAATATCTTATTTAATGACTGCTCTGCAGGTTATTATACTGTTGAATATCCTAATGGGCATACTTGTTTCTCTTCGATTAGAAATCCTTCCACAATTGATTTGGTTCCAACGGATTTAGGCGAGCATTGTAGTCAATTAGTTACTCATGCGGACCTCGATTCTGACCACCTTCCAGTAACTTTTTCTTTATCCCAAAGTCCCATTGAAAACCCTTTAAAATCAACTTTTAACTTTCAAAAAGCTGACTGGGAGCGATATAGGAATTTTATTGAACGTAATTTGAATGTAAACGTTCCACTTAATTCAATAGAAGATATTGATTTGGCTGTAGAAAATTTGACAACTTCAATAGTCAATGCTAAAGCCGCATCAATACCCAAAGTTAAACATAAATTTAATCAACCTTTAATTGATGATGATCTTCAGTTTTTGATACGACTGAAAAACATTCGTCGACGCCAATATCAACGTACTAGGGATCCTTATTTGAAATTTATTTATTGCGACCTTCAAAAAGAGATCAAACGTCGCTTAAATTTCATCCGTAATGAAAATTTTGCTAAAGCAGTAGAGGACATAAAACCCTACTCAAAGCCGTTTTGGAAATTAACAAAAATTCTGAAAATGCCCCAGAAGCCAATTCCTACTTTGAAAGACGGGGATAAACTTCTTTTAACGAATGCAGAAAAAGCTCAAAAATTGGCCCAACAATTTGAGTCTGCTCATGATTTTAATTTAAACGTTGTAAGTCCAATTGATGCTCAAATTTCCCTTGAATTTGATGATATTCTTTCTAAACAAAATGTATTTGAAAGTTCTATTGAGACAAATATAGATGAACTTAAATTAATTTTCAAAAAATTTAAAAATATGAAAGCCCCGGGGGAAGATGGGATTTTCTATATTCTTATAAAAAAGTTGCCAGAAAGCACTTTAAATTTTTTAGTTAAAATCTTCAATAAATGTTTTCATTTGGCTTATTTTCCCAATAAATGGAAAAATGCCAAAGTAACTCCAATTTTGAAACCTGGAAAAAGTGCTTCAGAGCCTTCAAGTTATCGACCAATTAGTTTGCTTCCTTCTTTAAGTAAACTATTTGAGAGAGTTATTTTGAATAGAATGATGATTCACATTAATCAGAATTCTATTTTCCCTGATGAACAATTTGGTTTTCGTCATGGACATTCTACTACACATCAACTTTTGAGTGTAACTAATATGATGAACGCTAGCAAATCTGAAGGATATTCAACTGGTGTTGCTCTTCTAGATATTGAAAAAGCTTTTGACAGTGTTTGGCACAAAGGTTTAGTAGCTAAATTAGCTCGATTTGATTTTCCTGTATATCTCACCAAAATTATTCAAAATTATTTGACTAGCCGAACCTTACAAGTAAGCTATCAAAATTCATGCTCTGAAAGGACACCCATTAGAGCTGGTGTCCCTCAGGGTAGTATACTTGGGCCAATCTTATACAATATTTTCACTTCAGATCTTCCTGAAGAACCAGAAGGAAAAGGTAGAAGATTATTTGCTGATGATACTTTGCTTTCAGCCAAAGGTCGGAATTTACGGGTGGTACGCAGTAGATTGCAACAAAATTTAAATTCTTTTTTGAATTACTTGAAAATGTGGAAAATTTCTCCTAACGCTTCCAAAACTCAACTTATTTTATTTCCCCATAAGCCAAGAGCTCAATTTTTAAAACCTAATGAAAATCATTCCATAACTTTTAATGGGGTTTCATTAGAATGGTCTGATCACGTGAAGTACTTGGGACTTACACTTGATCGGAATCTTACTTTCAAAAATCACATTGAAGATATTCAATCTAAATGTAATAAATATACTAAATCTCTTTATTCTCTCATCAACAGGAAGTCCCGCCTATGTCTGAGGAATAAACTACTCATCTACAAACAAGTGTTCCGACCAGCGATAATGTATGCAGTTCCGATTTGGTCTAGCTGCTGCGCGACGAGGAAGAAAGCCATCCAGAGGATTCAGAACAAGGTTCTGAAAATGATTTTGCGGCTTCCACCTTGGCACAGCACCGAAGATCTTCATCGGATTGCGGGCATTGAATCGATCGAAGAGATGGCCAACAAAATAATCTCCAACTTCAGAGGAAAATCGATGCAGTCTTCCATCGCAGAGATTCGTTCTCTTTATAATTAGTTTAATTTTAGGATAGTGTTTAGTTTTAAGTTTAAAATATTTTTGCCGTTACAGGATGTTCTCCTTCATTAAAATACTTGATTGCGCTCAGCAAATTTTAGTCAAATAAATAAATTTTTAGTGATTAATAAACTATAGGGCTCTGGACAGTTCATTATTGAACTGAACACCTAATTTAATGTTATAATGTAATATAAATGTAATGATGAATTGATACAAATAAAGACATATTTAAAAAAAAAAATAAAAAAAAAAATGGATATTGAGAAAACTGCATCCGGACTTGAACTGATCTAATGCGCTTAACAAAAAGTGACTTTTCAACACCGGGGCATCCATTGGTCCGATTTGGCCACCCCGCTAGAGAGATGGAACAGAACGGGGCCGGAAAGAAACGACACGAAACGAAACCATTCACTCAACAGATGGCCATCGTCCTGTTTCCACCGGCTCCCGTTCATAACTTTTCCATTCCTAAAACTTGTGCCAAAAACCGTGTGCGCTGAAAAACGCCGGGACCGGGAAAGCTTATTCCATAAAATTAAACAATGAAACTTATTTCCTGTTCTATTGTACAAATGGCAGAGCTTTTTCTTGGGACCAGCTACAAGCTACAGCACCGAATTGAACCTACCCCAGGAGGACTTCCACCGTTCTGTTTGCTTCTAGGACCTGTCAGAAATTGCATCGAATCGACTACAAGTAAGTATGCGAAGTTGCTTGGAGCAGCATTCGAATATACCTTCGAATTTATGGCAACGAAGAAAGCTGTTGAGTTTTCGGAAAAAAGACGACTGGTGGTGGGAGGCGAAAAATCAAAGTCAAACTGACCAGCAGCAGCAATTGGAGCTGCAGCCAGCGAGCGAGGGGGCAAAAAAGTGCTCCACAAATCAAGGAAAATAAGGACCATTAGCAACATTGTAAACTAGTTTGCGAAATTGTGTTTTCCGTGCTACGTGTTGGTGTGTATGTGTAAGTAAGTGTACCAGGAGCAATGCAGAAAATGGAAAATGTCATTCGCAGAAATGGTTAAGTGAATTGTTTTACGTGTAGAGCTGAATCGAATTTTGAGGGGAGTTTTATACAAGGATTTTTTCGCGAGCCAGAGTTTCAGTTAAAAGAACACGTTTGAACAAAATAAATGTACTACAGGCACGATTGTTTGGGCTTTGAGAAAATTATTTTAACCCATTAACAACAGTTCCATTTAGCTTAATAGAAAAGTTGTCATCAATCAAAAAGGCTTTTTCCCACATTGGAAAATTAAGAATTTTATTAATTAAAACTAAATAATATCATTGATAGCAATAAATAGCAACAAACCACTCAAACTTAATCAACTTGGAATTTCCAAGTTGGAAATTATGGCTTGTGGGGTATCACCCACATTTCAATGTTTTTTTTACAAATCATGCATGACTTAAAAAACGTTTTCCATATTTGTAAAGTTTTCTTATTCGAAAAGAAGAGTTATGAAAAATATTATATATGTTCTATTGAATGCGATAAAAACGATAGAATACAACTCTCTTTTTTATTTCCTCACCTAAAATTGCTTCCATATAACTATAAAAATTATGAAATTACGATACCAATTCATCTCATACACTTTTTATGGCTTACTTTTACTAATTTTTTTTAATTTGAAAGAACTTCTTTTGCCGAATAAAACTTTAGAATCGTTACCATTTACCATTTATCATTTCCAGGATATCTTATAGTAAAAAAATTATATAGCAAAGATAAAAGTGGCCACGATATCGCGCAAAGAAATCAACATAATTCAACAACAAAACCATAAAACTTCTATGTATTTGAACTATCAAAACTCTCAAAAATTTTAAAAAAATTGTTTTTTTCTTCATGCAAAAATATATTGCGCATCTCATTTTATCAATAAATTTTATTAACAAAAAAAAGTGCGCCCCACAGTAGAGTGTGTCATTTTGCAACATTTTTTCAAATTTGAAAAACCCTGTCATCTAAAAATTTGCTTTTTGGTTAAAAGGAACCAACTTCATGAAAAAATCACCTTAAAATTGTAAGATTTGTGTCATTTTTTTGTTTATTTTAAAAGCTGCTCTTCCATAAAGTGTGAGATTCTTAAAACTATCATTCAAACCATCCAATCAAAAAAGCCCCCTTCTTACTAACCCAATGTTAGGAAAATAACTCCCGGCACATAAAACCTTTTGAATAAAATGACTTAGTAAATCCATTTATAAATAAATAAATCCAAGCAAAAAACCAATTCTCGGATAATAATTTTCAAGTCATTCCAATCGTCCATTTTCACGTGATTGTGATCTTGTCATGTCAAAACATGAATTGACCAAACTTCCGTGATTTTGTTTTATGGTAACGCTAAAATCAGATCGTCAACATACTTTTTCAGTATTGGTAGTGGAGCGGGCGAGTGTTGAACAACATAATCGAGAAGAGATTCAGTCAAAGATCCTCCAGACAAAGAAACACAATTCTCTTACTTACTTACTTAATGAACCCGCGCCGATCCTCCGGTGCATAGGGCCGTGGTAAAAGACCTCCACTGTTGACGATCCGGAGCCAGCATCTTCACCTGGTCCCAGTCAAGATTCTCGTCGACAGTTCGGATTTCAGCGGCTAGGTTTCGCCGTCACGAGTTTCTGGGTCTGCCTCTTCTTCGATGACCTTCTGGATTCCAATCTAGCGCCTCTCTGCAAATCTCGTTTTCATCTTTCCGCAGCGTGTGCCCAATCCATCTCCACTTACGTTCCCGAATCTCGATTTCTAGCGCCCTTTGATGACACCGGCGATGTAGTTCCTCATTTGAGATCCAGTTGCCAAGCCACCAAGCGCGGATGATATTCCGCAGGCAGCGGTTTACAAACACTTGCAGTTTTCGCGTCGTCACCGCATATGTGCACCAAGTTTCGCACCTGTACAGCAATACGGATTTGACGTTTGAGTTGAAGATTCGGATTTTTGTTCGCAGAGAGATCTGGCGTGACCGCCAGATGTTTCAGGGACTCGCAAACGCAAATCGGGCCTTTCTGATCCGGGTTTCGATGTCTTTCCTGGTACCACCATCAGGCGTTATATGGCTACCAAGATACTGAAAGCACTCCACTTTCTCAACTTGTTGCCCAGCTACCATGATACTGGAGGGATTTCCTGTGTTGATCTCCATCGACTTGGTCTATCCGACATTGACTTTGAGACCTGCTGCCTTGGAGCTTTCGGTGAGGTCGTCGAGTTTGCTCTGCATATCCGGTTGTGTTTGGACGAGCAAAACAATATCGTCAGCCAGGTCAAGGTCGTTCAGTTGCTCCATTATTGAAGGATTCCACGGCAATCCTCGGTTCGGTGCACAGTCGATCGATCCAGTCAGAATCTCATCCATTACGATGAGGAAAAGTAGCGGTGATAAGATGCATCCTTGTCTCACTCCAGCAGTTACCGGGATTGGTTCGGACAAGACACCATCGTGCAAGACCTTGCACGAAAATGCCTCGTATTGTGCTTCGATGAGATTGACTAGTTTCTCTGGGACCCCTCGTCGCCTTAGAGCCGCCCAGATGTTTTCATGGTTAAGTCGGTCGAATGCTTTTTCGAAATCAACGAAAACCAGCAGAAGAGAGTCCTGGAATTCGTTGATTTGTTCCAGTATGATTCGTAGCGTTGTGATGTGGTCCACACATGATCGTCCGGATCGGAATCCAGCTTGTTGCCGTCGGAGTGTAGCGTCGATTTTCTCCTGGATCCTGTTCAGGATCACTTTGCAGAGTACTTTGAGGGTTGTACAGTATCCCAGATGTCAGCGAAAAGACGCTGCAACATTTGTGCTGACAGGGCAGGGTCGGCTTTCAGCATTTCAGCAGAGATGCAATCAGTCCCAGGTGCTTTGTTGGATTTCATGTTTTTGATTGCCGCTTCTATTTCAGCCAGCGAGGGCGCTTCCGAGTTGACGCCATTTATGCGGCTTACTGTTGGCGCTTCAAGCTGCGGGTTCTGTTGGCCATCGCTATTCGTGACTCGGAAGAGTTGTTCGAAGTGCTCAGTCCATCGTTTGAGCTGATCTGTTCAGTCGGTCAATAACTGACCTGCTCGGTCTTTCAGCGGCATTCTTGCATTAGTCCTTACACCACTGAGGCGGCGAGAAATGTCATAAAGTAATCGGATATCTCCAATGGCGGCGGCTCTTTCTCCCTCTTCGGCTAGGGATTTTGTCCAGGCTCTCTTGTCTCGTCTACAAGCTCGTTTAACTGCCTTTTCCAGCTCCGCATATCGTATGCGGTACATGCCTGCTCAATTCCGACTTTCGCCTTTCTCCGATCATCGACCATCCTCCAAGTTTCATCCGACATCCATTCACTTCTTCTTCCACACACTTTACCGAGAGTACCATGGCTCGTCCTGATAAAAGCATTCTTGATTCCACACCACTGTTCTTCGACTGTTCCGTCTGTTGGCAATTCCGAGGCTCGGGATTCTAGCTGTTCAACGTATGCCCTTTTCACCTCTGGATTCTCCAACCGGCGGACGTCGTATCGACACCTGACTTTCTCCTCGCGTCGTTGGACACGCGCAACTCTCAGTCGTATCTCGCCAAGGACGAGGTGATGGTCAGATGCAATGTCTGCGCTTCGTTTGTTGCGGACATCAAGAAGGCTCCTTCTCCATTTTCGGCTGATACAGATGTGGTCAATTTGATTTTCTGTTCGGCCATCACGAGATACCCAAGTGACCTTATGTGCTGGTCGATGGGGGAAGAGCGATCCACCGATCACCATGTTGTTGTTGCCACAAAATTCTACAAACAGCTCTCCGTTTTCGCTCATCTGTCCTAGACCATGGCGCCCCATGATGCGCTCAAGGTCCTGATTGTCGGAGCCAATCTTTGCGTTGATGTCGCCCAAATGTATTTGAATGTCACCCTTCGGAATTCTCTCCACCACGCTGTTAAGTTGTCTGTTAAACTGCTCTTTCTCCTGCAAATCGGCAACGTCAGTTGGCGCATAACACTGGACCATTGTAAGGTTTCTAACCCGTGTTCTAAATCTGGCTACAATTATTCTTTCGTTTATCGGTTCCCATCTAATGAGGGCCGCGTAGGCCTGCGGGCTTAACAGGAAACCAACTCCTCGTTCCCGAGTAGCATGTTCTCCTCGTATGCCAGAGTAATGCAGGACTTGTCCGGATTGTGTCTTGTGTTCTCCAATATTAGGCCAACGGACTTCGCTCAGTCCCAGAATTTCAAGCTTGAGGCGGCTAGCCTCTCTAGCAAGTTGTGCCAGTTTGCCTTGTTGGGCAAGGGTTAAAACATTCCACGTTCCAATTCGTGTCCGTGTTTTCTTGCTAAAAGTCGTCGCCAAAGTTCCAGGTCGGTCATTTCTTTCGGATTCCGTAACAATTTCAAGTCGGGAACAGTAGGTCGTTAGCCTAAAGTCCCTATCCCGCGATGGGGCTGCCATCTTGGACTTAGCTGGCGGGAGCCGGATTTCATAAATTCAGCCGCTCGCTGCGTGACAGACGCTGCTTGAGCCACCCCTAACCTGGAGAACAGACGCTCGGTTGTTTTTGCACGCCGCCCCTGACCTGGGGAACAGAAGCGTGCAGCCACCTTCTCAGTCTGCATGCGACCAAAGCATCCACCGGGGTTGGGTACCCGATCTCCGCTTAGGTTACTCGCATCCCAGCCTTCACCACGGGGAGGTAGAGATAGGAGTTGTGAATAAGAGGTGATATGACCACTATGGGGTCTCGTGTTGCACATTATCCACCATTTACCAGCCAAATTCTCTGTGAGTTTATAATTAACTATAATTAACTTTACAACAGCAGCCATGAAATTTAGTTTGGTTCATTTTTTGCGACTAGTTGAATATCTGGCAATCATTCATACTTAAATGAAGTATAAGACATTTATTTCAAAAACACATTTGTGTAAGAAGAATTCACTGAAAACTCGCAAATCCTCAAAATTCAATCAAAATATAATCGCTGGCATTTTATTCCACCGGAGAGCATATATTATTTCAAGAAACGACTAACAAAAGTTAAATTTGTTACACAAATTAACCAATTCAAAATTTGTTTTTTAAAACTGCTTTCGACTCCCATTCTATTGCCAGACAGAGCATCAATTTTCGACCGGTCGTTAACTGTCAGTTCATGTCGTGCTGGAAACGCTAATTTGTGACATCACACGTGCCTGGTACACAATAGCGCTGCAATTTGTGGGATAGAAAGTTTTCGCTCCACTCACTCGCTTTATGACAGGTTTCAACGGTTTATCGAGGGATAATTTCGGGAGCTTGTGGTTTTACACCAGATTGGTAGGCATGGAGGACTCCAGAAAGGGTCCTGGAGGGCAATTGGCGCTGCACAATTTGTTTATTGTTGTTGATGTTTAGAAATATTCCTTCTTTTTAACAAGTTCTTCATTACAATGCATTGCAATGCTAGGGTTGTCAGACAACCTTCATGTTAAACTATTAAAAACATTTTCTAATGAAAAATGAATAATCGTTTTCCAGAATCGTACTGACACTTAGATGTAACCTGTTTCTAAATTGATGTATGTTCAAGTTTCATATTTTTAGATGAAAAATGAATAATTTAAATTCAATTTATTTTAAATATGTAACCACTCAAATAGCTAACAAGCAACAACAAACCTGCCACGAGAATTTTATTAGCACGTGTGGCCAACGGATAAATGTCTGCCGTCCGCTATCCGATGTGGTGTGCCTGCCAGCTAGCCAAGTTGTTGCTTTCATTGACCGTGAAGTTTTCATCGGTTTCGAGGGATTTACCTTGCACCGGTGCCTGTATCCTGGAGGTCACCCTGCGGTTTTTCGGTCGAACACGCGGCTTCATTTCTAAATACAAGGTCGGTTCTTGTCGTTGCTGCCAGGTTGTTTTTGTGTATTGCTCTCCAGACTTGAGGTCGACAGCATCATCGGCAGCGGAAGCCTTCACGCGCTACCCACAAAAACCACCAACTAATATCGGAAGGATAAATTATTTCCTCTTTGGTAGTTTCGGGATATGAGTAAGAATTAATGCTTCAAACGATATTTGTTACCGTTGGACCATATTTGTAATTTTTTAAATCCATAGCCAGGGCCGAATTTTAGGAAAAA
The DNA here is from genome assembly GCF_029784155.1 of Uranotaenia lowii. Taxonomy (NCBI): domain Eukaryota; kingdom Metazoa; phylum Arthropoda; class Insecta; order Diptera; family Culicidae; genus Uranotaenia; species Uranotaenia lowii. Next base: position 345,891,040 of record NC_073692.1, on the reverse strand, counting down.
GTTGTTCCTGGTTTTAAGTTTATCGAAGCTCATTTATCGAGGAAGAATAACGTTGAGGGGTTATCAAAAAAGGAAAAAACCGATGCTCTTTGAGGCATTACTTTTTTTCTGTTTGATAAAAAAAAGCCACCCGTGGCATAGAGGATAGTTTTCAAGTCTTCAAAGCCAACGGTCATAAGATTAAATCCCGTTCACGGCATACATAAATACAGACCCCTTTCGTTTTTGGCAACATTCGATTTTGGCAACATTCGATTTGGCACATGTGCCAAAATCGAACGGTTTTTAGAAACAATATTACCTTTTACTTTTTATAACAGGACCAATTTAATTTAGACAATCACAATAAATACGTTTTTATGTTCTGAAATCGTGATAAAAGGCAACAATAAAAACTAAAGAATTTTAAAAAATTTCTAAAGTACTCAAAAAAGATAAAAACATGAAAAATTCAAAAAGTTTAAAAACAAATTCAAACAAAAGACTGAATATGACAAAAAACAACTAAAAAATGATGAAGAATGACAAAAACAGCAAATATGACAAAAGAGAACAAACATTATAAACAAAACAAGAAAAGTGGAAATGCATCAAAAACATGATGGAAAAATTAAAAAATGTCTACAAAAGGTCGAAAATTGGCTAAAAATAACGTTTTTGATAATAATAATATTCATTTTGTAAATATAACTGAAAAACAAGAAAAGAAAAAAAAAACCTTTCGATTTTGGCAACATTCGATTTTGGCAACACAAAATGTACGGGCGTGTTTCCAAAATCGAACGGGGTCTGTAGTACACCTTTTGTGGGTTTGTGGTGTCAGCGTTTGAAAGATTATATCCTCGATTATATCCTCGAAAGATTTGCAACTTAGTGTTGGATTAATAGATTCTCTTTAAAGAAACATCAAGTTATATTAAGATCCAACATGTGTTTGTTTGTGTTGAAAAAAAAAAAATAATTTAAAAAAACAACTAAGCGTTTTCGAAAATCTGAAATTAAAAAACTGAAATCCATGTTTAGTGGCTCGATTTTTTTCTAAGGAGAAATTATAACAGATTGATATTACGGTGACAGCGATTTTTAAACATTAATGGACAAAGAACATTATTTTCAATCACGTCAAATAGTCATTAGAGCAAGGGATAAGAGTAAGCTTTAGCGAAACGGTTGAAACGAACGATAGAATTTTTGCAGATTTATAAAATGAAGTTTAGGTACCCGGGTTTAGATAAAATTTTTTTTTTGGAAAAACGCGAAAATTTGTTCGAAGAATGTGACTTTGGTGAATATGGTATACTCATGAAATGCAAGTGAAATTTCAATATCTAAGGCTCATTCGAAAATTCTGGCTACAATACCCTTAATTTCCGCGGAATTTGGGAGTTCAAGTCCTGTCGGTGAGCCGTTAATATTGACGGCTTATGTTCTTTCTTGCTTTGATATTTCATGTTTCTCTTAAATTTGGCCATCACCTTTGAAAATGTGTTCATTTGATGGTGATGGTTTTGCAAAAATGAAACCAAAACTGAGAGGAACTTTTTTACTTGTTTATTAATACCAAGTTTGAAATGAGATGGTCTTTCTTTAGGTTTTCTGTCACCCCAAAACTAAAGCAATGAAGCATTTTTAGCTTCCCTCATGTTTCAAGACAGTTAAAGTTTTTGCTGCAAATCGGTGTACCTTAAAGTTCCGTCATTAGTTTGCTATTTTGAAATCAAAAGACCTTTTGTCTAGGCCGAAGGCCATCACAAATCGGCAAAAGAGCGAAAAAAAAAACTGTCTACAAAAACTGTCTTACAATGACCGTTGCTTTCAAACAGCCGGGTGTCATCCTCCTATTGAATTCGGTCGAATGATCTTCCTCTGTTAGAAGCAGACAGGATTCTATCCCATTGTGGCCGAACCATTGTGGAATTCTTATTTTATTACCCTCCGGACTAGCAGACAAAATGTATCCTTGGTCCGGCCAAGGGGAATGACAAACGACTTGGAAGGTGTTGCCCGGCTCTTTGAGGTGTCATTAAATTGTATTTCTTTGCCATTCCGAAGGTCCTTTGATTGCGCGGATGTTTTCAAAAGACCCGATTGGTGTCTTTGAAGTTTGCTCAAGGTTTAATAGTGCCAATTGTTCTATTTTTCAGTCAAATTTGAAATCGGAGGCGGGCAGGAATGACCAATTGCTTTTCACACTCACAAAAAAGTCGTTTCTTCCTTTTAAGGTTTTTTTTTTACTGGAAATTAGACCTATGGAAAATTTTAAGAACCCACCACGAACCATCTGCTCTCCCCTAATATTTGACTAGAAACAAATTAAAACTTCAATTATCATCTTTGCACCTTCAACCTGAGACCAAGACAAGCTTTTCCCGTCATCTCCCGTTCTTCATCCAGTCAGCGGCCAACGAACTCTAATGTCCATTAAATAGAAAACTCCTGGTTGATTTATTCCTCGCCAGAATCCTTTGACCTTCCCCTTCCCTCAGGCTGACTTGCCCTATGCTGCAGATTCACACAAGCTTCTTGTGCGATAAAGTTTGATTATTTATCACACCCATCGGTCCGGGAAGCTTTTCCCGCAAACTGCCACCCGGAAATGCCACCCAAATCTCAAAAAATGGGCTCCAACCATGACCAGCTTCTTAAAATCTACAACCTAACTTCAGTCAGTCTTGCGGCCGGCAACGGATTTCCCACGGGTGGTGGCCAGCCATCTTATTCCGACCAGAACCCCACAGCCTCCTAAAACTGCCATCGCTCGATTAAACTTTCCAGGCATCATCAAATTTGAGGCAAATTTTCCCCATAATAATGCTATGGCCAAAGACCGAATAGCTATAAATAATAATTAAAATTTATGTTTGTGCCATATTGTTCTAACACGCAGCCGGTTTCCTCGGCTTCTGGTAGTCGCTTCTATGTTTGAGGTTTCAACTTCTAGTTGAGGCTTCATCCATCGTCAGAGATATGTAGTTATGGGAAATAGTCAACTTATCTTTTCTTTCCCCCAATCTTCGATAGAGCTAGAAGCGAGGAGTCACGGTCACGAAAAGACTGGACTTGCATCGGAACGATTAGAAATTGCCTTGCGATTGGACCGGAGAACTGCATCTAGCAATAAATTTTAATATAGTTTTATCTAGAGAGACAGCTTCTTCAATTAGATCGGTTTGTACGTATGAGAAAATGGGAAAGAAATCTTCTCCAAAAAAACGTCACCGTTTAGCCCCTTATGAACAAAACACACGTACAAGCTTGGGTGTTCCGGAGATATCTTAGTCATGTTTCAACCTAGCCTGAGGCCTACGATCTAAGCAATACTTTCTCAATGTTTTGGAAGCTACCTCACGATTCTTGGTTTCAAACAGCTTTATACGAAATAGGATTTCCATATTGAAAAAAGTTCTGTAGTTCATGGACTATTTGAAAGTTTGGTTGTCAGTGGTTTTCAGATCCGTAAAATTTATAAAATTCAATTGCACAAAGATGTAAGCTATTTTAGAGATTTATAAACTTCTTAAAGCTTAGTTCTTTTAGAAATGGGACACTTTTTTCTGCTGTTAGCTTATTTACTAGTAATCGGACATTCAAAATTTGAACAGCATTTTGCTGCCTGTAAAAAATACTAACTAACCTATTTTTTTCAAAATTTTAAGTTTACTGGTTTCTAAAATGTCAACGATACAAGGGAAAAAGAAAAAAAAATGCAAACACTGTCAAAAATGTCCACATAGTTCAAATTAAGCATTGGATTAAAGCACATGATCGACAACTACGATTAAAGGTCATCAGGGAACTCTCATACCAGCATTTTTAAATTTTGTATAAGCAAAAAACCAAGTGTAGATCGCATAAATGTCCATAAATGCGAGTAAGATTTATCAAGTTTGATACTTTTAATATTAGAATAAGCGCAATGTGGTTCGTTAAATTGTTCAAAAATGAAAAAAATTCAGTTTTAGAGAGAAAAAAAATATAACTTCTTTAATTTTCAACCAATTTGACTAATAACCACCTGAAATCGTTGTTATGAAATGAAGTTTACGGTTCATAGAACATCAGATTATTAAAATCTTACTATCGAGCATAAAATGGTAGATTTTACCAAATTTTCCAGAAAATTCAATTTTTTAATATTTTCAATTTCACTTTTGATAAAAATACTGATGAGCATACGCAAAAATGAAGTTTATATGATCGACAGAAAATTGATTCACCTTTAATATGCAAAAAAGGGATTTTAAACAAATGTAAGGTAGTTGGAGATATTTGGTTTTGAGTAAATGTTGTTTTTTTTTTGTTTTTTCCAAAATTTAATATTTGATGCATAAGGGAATTTTTTTTTATTTTTTTGACAATTTACGCCGGGGTCTTCGAATTATCTCCAAAATTTAAAATTTTGTTCGTTTCAGCACCATAAAAAACATGTGGTTTTGTAGATTTCTAAGACTTTTATTTTTCGAGTTAGATAACGTTTAAATTTTTTTGAAAAAAAACTACCCTCTTTTCAAATGCCCATAACTATGTTAGTTTTCAACGTAGAATAGAAAATAGTACATCAAAACGCATTGAAATTTTACCAGCTATCCAAATAAAATATTAAATTAAAATAAATTATTAAAATTAAGTGAATATATTTTAAACAATGTCCAAAAGTGTCGTATGCACCACCAACATTTTTGAAAAATATTTCATTTTATAGTCCTATTAATTTTACAACTTTCATCTGAAGACACCAAAGTGGGCCAAAAACTCCTTCAAGAGTTATGAATGAAACAGTGACAATAAATCCCATTTTTTAAGCCAAAAACTAACAATTTTCGATCAACTGCACTCACATATAGGGACTTCTTCTCTTATCGTACGCATGTGCAATGGGGGTTAAAAATCTGCAAAAAAAAAATACCATTTTATAGTCAAATTAGTTTTACAACTTTCACCTGAAGACACAAAATTGAGCCAATCACTCCTTCAAGAGTTATGAAAGAAATAAGGACCATAATGCATTCTTGCGCCCGCGTCAGCAAATATCGGTTCTCGCACAGTGACGCGCTTATACGCCTGAAACGAACAAAACTTTAAATTTGGAGAAAATCCGAAGACCCCCGGCGCAAACCCGTCAGATAATAAAAAAAAAATCCCCATAACTCAAAAACTGTTATTCAGAAATATTTTCGAATTTCGTTTTCGGATTCAGCGCCCGATTAAACATTCCAAACTTTGGTCATTCGAGAAAGTTTTCGATTTTTTTTTAAATTTTGTGGAACCAGTGGAATTAATTATTATTTTATATTAGTGAACAATGTTTTCAACTTTGTTTTTAAATTCAAATGTTTTGAATCCAAATCTTGTTATATATCTGTGATTTTTAATAGGTTTGTGTTTCTAAACTGACTTTGGTTGCATTAAGAAATTTCAATTTGAATCAAGGATCAAAGTTATAAAACTGTGATTTCCTTCAATTGGAATTTAAAATGAAATTCTCTTATTAATATTGAAATTTTGATTATAAAACATAAATTGGAGCTGAATCTGAATACGAATTTTAAACTTCAATCCCGGGATAGGAATTTGCATTTTGAGCCTTAGTTAAAAATCTGAATCTAAATTCAGGATAAGAATTGCTATGCATTTCAAATCAAAAAGCGAAAATTTATGAAAACCTCCAACCAGAAATGTCTTACTTGATTCTGAACAAAAGGATTTCAATATCAATTTTAACTATGATTTACTCGTGATTGAACTTGTAAATTCGAACAAAATTTCGAATGATGATTAAAATTCGATTTTTTTTCTTAATTCTTGACCCATTAAACTATCTTATAGTTTTATTCTGCATATGAACTGAGGGTAAAAAGCTGAGCACAAATTATAAAAATGGTTTGAATTTCAGTATTTTCTTCTCATTTTCTGAAATGTTGAGTTTTGAATATGAAATATCAATTTTATTTTAGTTTGAAATACACAAGAAAAATTCAAAACCGCATTCTATCCTATTGATGATCCAAACTAAAAATTTTGAACAATAAACTGGGTATTCCCTTAGACAAAAAATCCCCAAGTATTCAGGCCGGGCAGCTCCGGGCTATTTTATGTTATAACTTTGCATAAATCAGTCATATTGTTTCCATATTTTCTCTTGAATTCAGCCAATATTCAGGCAAATTTTGTAACTTTTCCATCAAAATCAAGAAGAAAAACATTTGAAAAATTGATAATTTTATCGAACCAAATCAACCGATTTAGATTCCAAATATTCGTTTTTGTTTATTATGACCCTTCGTTTCATGATTTTTTTATTTTTCCCTCAAAATAACTTTAAACGTTTGAAAATGATGAGTACATAAAGAAAAAAAAATTAAAATTAAATACGATTTTTCCATTTTTCATGCATTAACAGTTGGAAATTTGTTACTTTATGAAACGATGGGTCTACAAAATTTTAGTAAACAATTTTTTGGACGCAAGAAATATAATTCTAAGGACCGTCAAACGGGGTAACATTGATCATCAGCGTAACTTTGATAAACATGAAATTTTTCCACATAATCATTAATAACCTAGTCTTAAGTTGAAATATCTCAAAACTTGTCTCTACGTTTTAAAAACTTACATGTTGAGTTCCAAATTGGGAAAAACCTAGATTGTTTTTGAAAATTTCAAATGTAAATAAAGTCATTTAAAAATCTTGAAACATCTATTTTTTCAAAGGATCGCAGTTCAACTATTATCCTTAGTAAATTTATAGTATTGGTGTAGTTTTTGTTGAATTTTGATATAAATTTTGGATATATAAAAAATAGGGATGTTCTCCAAGAATGAGCCAGCCTAAGACAAAAGGCTAGAAACCCTATCATATGGTAAAGTTTGAAGAAAAAAATCAATGGGGAATAGTGCGAGAATCCAGAAAATTGATTGAAGGCAAAATATCATTCTTTTGTAATTAATATTTTATTAGCAATGTTAAAACATTTTGCCCCTTAATTTATGCAGTATCATTGTCCATCTTTCGAATTTAACCCTTCTTTTCATGATTTTTTTTTAATTTTCCTCTAAAACTATTTTAAGCATTGGAAATGATGTATAAATCACGAAAAATAAAATGAAATTTAATGAAGAGATTGACAACCGTCATGTTTGTATGTTACTTTAATTTGTCGGCCTTAGCTGTGAAAAATGATGTCCTTTTTAGTAGGGACATCTAAAGATTGTGAAATTTTTATATAGGTGGATAGAAGGTTAGATGAAATGAATGATGTTGAAAATGAGCAGGTAGAATTTATTTAGAAGCATATTATATCAGAAAGCCCGTGAGGAACAATAATTTGAAATGTGATGATATGCTTCTAAATAAATTCTACCCGCTCATTTTCAACATCCTTCATTTCATCTCACCTTCTATCCACCTATATAAAAATTTCATAATCTTTAGATGTCCCTACTAAAAAGGACACTTTTCACCACTTATAGGCCGACAAATTAAAGTAACATAAAATAAAATAAAATACGGTTTTTCCAATTTTCCATACATTAATTGTTGTAAATTTGTTACTTTAACTATGAAACGAAGGGTTGTTCGGCCTCAATACATTAAAGACCGCGATGTTGTTTTTTTTTACCACGAAGAAATCTGATCAAGAAAGCTCGTTAACACCGTCAAAATAGAGACTGATCAATGTTACCCCAAAGCATCAAATTCTAAACAAAGACGAAATAGATTTTTAAATCAAATTTAAAGTAGTTTAAGAAATTTTTGCGGGACTCATATTAAATTTTATTTAATTTGGCAAGTAAAGTTACAAAAACAATCTGGCAAGCTTAGACAAATTTGCCAAGTTAGACTCATAAAGCCTGTAAGAGTCTTGGAGTCTTACTTTCAGAATTCATTATCCGCGACTTAATTACTTTCAACATGTGAAAATTTTTTTGAAAAACTGTTCTAAAATTTCGAAAATGGAATGAGATTTAGAGATTTTGGACTAAGTTCAGTGAATTGAGATTGTTGCTTTCGAAAATTTTATTCCTTTCTGAATTGTATAGAATAACGGTTTCATAAGAATGATAACGACTGATCTACCAAATTCAAGTCATCTTCCCTGAGGCTGACCAGATTCAAATGTGAATTAGGAAGCCGTAGAGAACAGGCTATCATGCAAGTAGAACTCAATAATGGATTGGAAACAAAACTAATGCAATTAGGGATGTTATTCATTCTCCAATTTCTTCCGACCGAGTTAGTGATGCGATGTGAGTTGGTCAACCGCTTCGCAAACCGAACAGAATCATATGGTTCGGAGCAAAACTTTCCGTACGGGATCGGCTGTTTTTTCATTGTTTTTCTCCGGTTTCAAATTTCAACCGTAAATTTTCTTAACCAACTCACCGAGAGAAGTCTGTCGCCGCGGTTGGTCTTCTCGTGGTCTTCTGTCTTCTCGGGGCTAAGTTGCTACAGATTGCAGGTCACACTTAGGAAGCCAAAAGGCGAGCGAGCAACCATAAAACCCGCATCATGAATCTTCAGGGAAGCTGCAGAAGTGCGTTTGCAGACACACGCTTCGGACTCGGAGACCAAAATGAATTTCGGTTGAATAGTGTGGTAGTTGGCAAATTTGAAACTTTTTCTACCGTTCTTCCCCGGTTTTCTGGAAAGGTAAGTACATTATTCAAAAGATCCTGCAGCAAAAGGATTCCAACAATGATGCCAGGTTTTGACTTCAGGCAGGCAGGGGTGCGAATAAAGAATAACAATGGCTAACCGATGAACCATCTGCTCGTTCTTTGTGTTCGAACAGGATTTGGTGAAGCGTCAAATTTGTGCACATACAAATTTGGTTTGAAACCAATCGGGTGCTTCGCTCGAAGACATTAGTTTTGCTAATGAGAGCTGCCTAAAGTCATGACGTGTCAGCAAGTTGTTGGGCATGATTTTTCAAAAAATAAATGTTTTTTTTTTTTTTTGAGTAAGATTCTTAGCGTTTCCCATTCATTCATCCCATTTAAAATCCCATTTAAAATAAAGAGCAAAATAAAACAAGAATTTGAATTGAATCACTAAAATTATGTATTTTCTTCTAACTTTTTTTGGTTAATGTGAATTAATTTTGAAAGATTTAAATATGATTTGAAATTTACTGAGGTATTTCTTTACACAAAAGTCAAGTGTTTTTAAAATTAACAGTATTGGAGAAAATGTCCCGGATTTCCTCGGCCTGGATATTGCGGAATATCTGGAAAGCTTGAGTTAGAATAATTCCGGATGATGTGGTTACGGATTTGATTATAAACATTAAATTTTGATGTCTATGATAAGAATTCCGATTCTGTATCCAGTTTATTGTTACTGAATTTCAGTTTGGTTCATCATTGGGGAAAAAACGTGATTCGAATATTACTTTTGCATTTTAAAATTTCGAACCGTTCTTAAAGCTTGAATTTTTGAATTTTAATTCTAATGCAGAATTAGAATAAAAAAATGTAATTTAATGATGATCCAGAATTGGAAAATCTGAAACAGTTTCATCATTCGCAATTTTCAGGTTCACAAGTTGAGTTTCGATTGAAAAGTGAAGAAAAAATTCATATTGAAACCTAAAAATTCAGAATCCAAATATGAGATTTCTGGTTGAAATTCTGATAGAAATTTCACTTATTGGTTTATAACAAGTAGCTAAAAAATTTTATCTGGAACTCACATTCAAAAATCGTTTTGAAATTCGGAACTCAGTTTCAAAAGGCAGTTCTCAGATTAGAAATCTTAATTAAAAGTTCAGGTTCAGCTTGAAGTTTAAATTTATAATCAAGATAAGAAAATAAATGTGAGAATTTAACTGAGTATTCATACTACAAGCGATCCCAGTTTCACAATTTTGATTCTGAATTCAAAACTAAAATTTTATATTCAATCACAGTCAGTTTGAAACACGAACCAAAAGAATCCACATACATAAAATAAAATTTTGGTTTTTGAGAAACATATGTACATTTTATTTTTTATTAAATGTCACATTATTCTTATCATGAGATAAATTTTTTATTGATTTTTTTTTGTGGCCAAAGAGCTTGTACTTTATTTTCAAGATAAAACTCAAATGAAAGCATTAAGTTTTTTTTGTTTTACATTGTTTATATTGCAGATAATTGTTATAAACAAATTTTAAACAAAAAAAAAATGATTTTAATAAAGTTTACAAGAAAAGAAGATGTATCAAATTTGAAAAGCATACTAGATCTCTTGCTTTTATTTCTTAATATTTGATAGTTTTTCTGCCAATATCTCAATTATGTATGGTTGTTTAGAAAGAATTAGTTTACTTTTTCTAATTTAAGTAAATATAAAAAATTTAAATCCCTTATTTATTATTTAAAACTTTTTTTAAATTGCGACCCAGAGATGGGTCTTGACTCAAACATTCAGTCAGCGAAACTTTTTTTTTTTTTTGTAGAGAAATGAATCCAACTTAGATGAAATTTCAGGGACTAGATAAGAGAAAATCGATGTTGAAAAACATGCGAAAAAAATTCGCCTTGTCTCCCGGTGAGACTTGAACCCACATCTTGTGCCTCTCCGGGGCCCATGTATTAACATTCTACTACAGGAGACCAACCTGGCGTATGAATATTATACTGGTTGAGTGTCGATGTCTATCGGAATGAAGGGAATAGTTCTCCCATGTGATCATAATCATTTTTCTTGGTCTATTTCTATTCCCATCATTTCATCTTACGGTAGTTAGAATCAAGTTTGGACATTTTTAAGCACGGCAAGATTTGCATTGCCTTCTCATATCCTGCACGGGTTGTCAGTTATGATGAGAAATAATGCGTTTGCCGTATTTGGATATCCAGCCAATTTCGGTGTTTGGCACCGCCTTATTTCTATTTTTAAATTGCGACCCAGAGATGGGTCTTGACTCAAACATTCAGTCAGCGAAACTTTTTTTTTTTTTTTTTTTGTAGAGAAATGAATCCAACTTAGATGAAATTTCAGGGACTAGATAAGAGAAAATCGATGTTGAAAAACATGCGAAAAAAATTCGCCTTGTCTCCCGGTGAGACTTGAACCCACATCAAACTTGATTCCAACTACCGTAAGATGAAATGATGGGAATAGAAATAGACCAAGAAAAATGATTATGATCACATGGGAGAACTATTCCCTTCATTCCGATAGACATCGACACTCAACCAGTATAATATTCATACGCCAGGTTGGTCTCCTGTAGTAGAATGTTAATACATGGGCCCCGGAGAGGCGCAAGATGTGGGTTCAAGTCTCACCGGGAGACAAGGCGAATTTTTTTTTCGCATGTTTTTCAACATCGATTTTCTCTTATCTAGTCCCTGAAATTTCATCTAAGTTGGATTCATTTCTCTACAAAAAAAATTATTTAAAACTTCTTGAAGAAAAAAATTAAAACTTCAAAGACATATTTTCGAAAGTAAAGAATTGAAATAAATACGTTACTTATAATATAAAATAACTCAAACCTGCATCATTATATAGAACCTTCAATTTTTTCTTACTATTCTTAACGTATGCATTGTTTAAGCAAAAATGTAATAGGAAAAAATCAATCACCAAACCAAAATTTTAGAGACGATTGATCATATTTGGAATATCTGTAAATAAAATAAATTGTTTGAATAAATTAAATATAATAAATTAAGTACTAAAAAATCAAAAAAATATACAAAAACATCCGATTTTTCTCAAAAGCAACACAAATGATGATAAAATGGTAAAGTTTCATTCATAAAAAGTGCTTTTAAATCAATTGAGTTAGAGAAGTGGCCATGTTCTGTAACGTGCCAACTTATTTTGTTCAACGACTGGATGATTTTATCTTCATCTTCCCTTCTTGTAATGCAATTAGAATTTTTTCATTTTCATTTTTTTTTTTTTTTTTCATTCAGGACATAAATGAAACTTGCTGTTTCCTCTTAGAGATACCACTAACTTAAATCTAAGCGCACATCTTTCGAGGATTTCGCTAGCTTCTTACAAGTGTTGAATCAACCAATCCACAGAAAGTGTACTATGAAAGCCGTGATTGGGGTCCGATCTCATGACCATTGGCTTAGAAGACTTGTAGACTAACCTCTACGCCACCAGTTGCGTCCATTGTTTTTTTTTGTGTTGTAGCGAAAGCTAAACAAATCTAATTGTTGAATCAGTTTAAAAAATTCCATTAAAAATAATGGATACATGACTATTCATAAGCCAACAAGAGTTAAATAGATTGCGTAAATTAAAAGTTGGACGAATGTTTGACAAGCTGAATAGTTGAAAACAATATTTGTACTTCATGGAAGAATGTTTCTATGCAAAGCATAACACATAAATTATCTTTTTTTTTATAAATGATGGCCAATCATCATAAATAAAATGTTTCGTTTAAAGCAAGTGTGGCTCAAAAACGACTTCTTTAACTGAGGATAAAAATATGAAACTACTATATTGTATCATGTAAAAACAGCAAAAAAAATTTGTTATTGAGATTTATTAGTGGAAAATTATTATGTAAAAAATGCAATCAAATCAGTGTCCAAATCTAACACATTTTGACATTTTTTCAAAAAGCTTTACCAAAAAAAATATTTTTGGACACTTTTTTATTGGTATGAAATTTTAAAAACCTGCATAAATTCATTATTTTAGACTAGTTGATTGAAGATATTTAAATCCGATAGGAATTCTTGGTTCCTGTTTTAAATAAAATGATTAAAATTATTCACATGTTTATCACCAGGTTTATTATCTGAGTTCTTATATGGAAAAGATGTAATGAAACAGATTCGCAATGACATAACTTGAAACCGAAAAAACAAAGCTTGTATTAATCATGCATCTCGATCGTTTTTTTTTTAAATGTATTAGATTAAATAATCTTGAGTCAAAGAAGACAATTAGGTCCATTAGTTCAAATATGTTATCTAGGGTAAATTTAAGTCATTTATTTGTAGTCCAAACTGTTGAGATGAAAAACCAAATAAATAATTCAGAAGAAGCAATAAAACCTTCAGCAAAAATTTGAGGGGTTTTAAAAACAATTCAGATTCTAAAATTCGGAGATTCCATTCAAATATTATGTGATATTTTTATTTTTCAAACATTCCGAAAACCCAAGGATTTCCTTATTTGGGAACAATGAATGTTAAACTTGAAGGTGTATTCTTATAAAGTTTCCGTTTTATTTATTTAAAAAAAGTTAGTTTAAAGAATTAAACATAAACGCGCTCAGGCTCAAAGAAAAAACAATAAATGCATTAAAGAAGCTCCATGGGGATAATTTTAGAATATAGTTCGTCTGGAGTTGAAATATTCCTTGATTGAAAAAAAAATGTGTTCATGTTATTCTGTTTTGTGACAATTGAAACTATATTTGACTTTTCCTTGTATTTTTTTTATTATTATCGGTAGGAAAGAAGCCAAGCGAGTTTTCCATTACAAAACACATACTTACATATGTAGAACTCTGAAAAGCCAACATATAGATATCGTTATCGATATCGAAGATATCGGATGACAGAAATTTTTCACCACATATCTCGGCCGGACAGATCCGAACAATTTTATCTAAAATTTAGACAAAATCCAGACAAAGCGGAGATTGCAGGTTCAAGTCCTGTCGGTGAGCTGTTGTATCTTTTTCGAAAAATTCATGATATTTACGGCTTATGTTCTTTCGTTCTTTGATAGCTTATGTTTCTTTAATTCTTTCCGTCATCTACGAAAATCCAGGCATTTGATACAAAAATTTTCGAAAAAAATTCCGGGCAAAATGCGGTAAAATTAGGTCAAGATCCAAGAATTACTAAACAAAAAAATTAAAACATATCTGAAAATAAAAAATTGTTGTTTAGGCTTCCAAAAAATTGATTGAAATTGATTGACTGAAACTAATTAAAATAAATTAATGACTTTTTTTTTATAAAACTTGCTCAAAAAATTTTGTTAAGGACGCATAAGTAAAAAAAAATAACCACACAGTTATTTGTTTTTGGAAATGGTTTTACAAATAAATCTGAGTTTTTTTTTGATAGAATTCGAACAACCGGGTTGCACCAGACTTTAACCAAATTTTGTATAATATATCCGGGAAAACCAGGAGAAATCAGGCAATCAGGTGTCCTTAGTTTTGACATTTAATTTTGGCTACAGAACTGCCAGGGATTTAAAAATAGACCGTATCAATTTTGTTTTTTTTTAATTAAACAGATATTTCCGAGTTTATGTTTTGCCTTTTGATTCTGAAGTGGGATAAACATATGTATGGTCTATGTATGTGTTTCAAGTAGCTCTTCCATAATGAATTTTAACTCATTTTCATGGAAAGTTCGGTCTTATGTAGATTTAATTTATCGGCCTAGCGGAGAAAAGTGATGTCCTTTTTAGTAGGGACATCTAAAGATTATGATTTTTTTATATATATAGGTGGAAAGAAGGTTAGATGAAATGAAAGAAAATGAGCGGGTAGAATTTATTTAGAAGCATATCATACCATAGGTATCAAATTTTTGTTCCTCACAGGCCTACTACTATGAAGCGGTAGATACAGATAGAGTTGCATCTACCACCAAACATTAGTAGGCCAAGCGTGGTCCGCCCCACAAGGGAAAACTTGCAGTGCGGACTAACAAAAAGATGATATGTGATCGCTCAGATATACTCCCTTTAACTCAGAAACGCATCTATCGATGTATAGTCTTCTCAGTTTGTTATCTTCGCATTTGTTACATCCGGGGTTTGGATGCGAAACGGTACGGTTGATAGTCTGATAGTGACCTATCACCGATGCAATGATGTCGTGTTTTTATTTCTTTTTTGGCCAAAGTAATTTAATTTTAATGAAGAAATAAAATTTTTGTATTCGCATTTGTAGTTTGATTGGTATTCAATTTTGAAATAAAAAATCATTTTCAAGGTCTAGGCTCCAATATTCTAGATAAGTTTTGCTCTAACAGAAAAGAGCAATTCGAAATCAATATATTGATTGTTGGCAGCAGCTTTCCCCAGTCTATGGTCCGGCAGCAGCAGCAACAGCACCTTTTCCTGATTTATTACCTTCCGAAGACTTCTGCTACCCAGCAGGGTTTAAAGTTTGAGACTGAAAAAAATTGCCATTGTCCGGCTGAAACTGAATGGCGCACACCTTTCGTGTTCGGTCCATCCCCGAAGAAGATTCTTTCTAGGGGCATCTTGGCTTTCTTTCAGGAGATATTGTTCTACTGTAACGTTTGCTGTATTTTGCTGCAACATCGTCACTTCCAAGAAAGGCAGACCAATCAAAACGGCAGTCGATGCACCTTTTGATCTATAGTCTCTGAACTGTTGAACCCTGAACTATTGGGAGAAATAAGATAGATGAGCTGGCACCAACCGAATTAAGGTTATATAAATAAGAAAAATTACGGTCCGTTTATTGGTTTTCAACTAGAGTTTGATGTCAGTTCGATCGAAAAGCTAGCTGGACTCTAGAAGGCGACTGCAGAACAATACGTGGCCCCGTTTGGGTCAAAAGCGTTCGGTAGGATGGTTCGGGAAATATTTTTATTACAATTTTATTGATATCGTTCGTTTCTTATGGTCCAACGAGCATTTTGATGGTTTGTTGGCCAGAGTTCTAAAATCGCAGATCGATTCTGGTCGTTAGAGACTGGGAAAGATTTAGGTTGAGCTGCCGTTTTCCTAGAAAAAATTGAAACTGTGACGGTGTGTTATGTTGACCCTCTCTAAATTTTTAATGTATTTCGTTTTGAGTTTAAAACAGACGAAACGATTGATTTAGTTCCATAACTTTAATTCGTGCGAAGAAAAGGTCAGACGTTTTGATGGTTTCGAGTAGGTATGTGTATATTTTTTTTATTGGGGGCCACGTTTTGTGAAGTGTTTTATATCTGCCTTCGGTTGGCGGTGTCAGAAATGTTCTCCTTTTTAACGACACCACAATTAGTTTTACGAGCCCCGGGTCAATCAACGGGAGATGTGAATAAATTAAGCATCGATTTATGATCTTCCGAGCAAATTTGGGACGATCTTCCAACCCTAATGAAATACGAGGAGCCCTTCTGTCCTCAAGTGTCACTCATATGATACATATCTTCTGGCCATTTTTGATAAATTCTTCAAGAATGCTAGGAGATTTAATGATCTACTTATGCTCAAATAATTTACTTTCAATTAAATAAGGTACCCCCAGCCTGTTGTTTTCTTTCAATATACTCAAGAAGAAGCAAAAAAGGGAATGAATTCAGCATAAAAATAAAGTTAAAATGGTCAAGCATTTCTGCACATCATAAAATTCGGCCCAACATCGATGAATTTCATGACTCACCATCATCTCCATCATCATCGTCGTGTATGATGGCTATTAGGTCGATTCGATCGGCTGGGTTTTTCTTTTTAATTTCGTCTCTTTTTTTCACCCATCAAAACAACAAACCAAAGGGAACGCAATTTGTCATGAATAGTCGTATAAAAATGTACCCACCTTACTGATGGACTGGGGTAAGGGATCGACGATTTCGGGATTTAAGTTCCTTTTTTACGATTCGTTAATTTCAGTGACATCGTTAAGAGCAACCGAATGGTAATCAATCGGTCGGTTCGAATCGGTTGCCATAAATTTGTCTGCGATGTTTAAAGACTGTTGGAATCTACTGACGTTTAAAGTTCTCAACAGTCTGTAGCAGGCCCGTGCGAAGGACCCGTCCATGGGGGAATTTCGAAATTCAAATTTAGCTTAAAATTATAACAATAAAAAAACACTATAAACAATGAAATTATTTTCAAACATTATTTTCTTACTCATGATTATCACAAAAACTCAAAAAAATAAATTTTACTGATAAAATAAATCAAAATTTCCAAAACAAACCACAATGAAAGTTTCAAATCAATAATATTTTCGGTAAGTCATTGATAAGTTCCTTATCAATTGATCTTGTTCCTTATCCTGAACTAGAAATAAGCTTCAAAATTATTTCTGAGCATTCTAGTTTTCAAATTTGAAATAAACAATTCCAAAATTTCTGAAATAAACGTCAGATCAGGTACAAAACTAACCATGATAAATTGTTATTGAGATGATAATAATTGTTCATATCAAAAATATTTCTTAAAAATTAAATAGCTTGACTTCAAAATTCGGTAAATTTATGGAAAAATAGAAAAAAAATCCAATATTAAATTCGATAAGTTAATTTGAAAATTAAAACTATATATTAAGGAGGGGGGGGGGGGGAAGGTAGGGTCTAACACTTTCAAAAAATCGATTTTTTATTTTCATATTGTAAAACATTTCAAGAATGTTGTGTCAAATTTTCAAGTCAATTGAAGCAAAACTGTAGAAGTTATAGGCCTTAATCTCCTCCTATCTAATACTGCAAGAAAGCAAGAGCAGAAACTTCAAACGCGTTTTTCTCGAAAGCACATTTTTAAAGTCCGTGGACATCGTCATTTGAAAACTACTTATCCGATTCTTTTCAAATTTGGAACATATTTTCTACATATAAAATACCAAACCCCAACGTTTTTCTTTTTTTTTTTACTTTGGGGAGATTTTACAGATAAAAAATGGCGGATTTTTACGTGAAAATCGTAGTTTTTACTTCAAACAGCCACGAAAATTTCATAAAATTTTTTTACAGTTAAATAAAAACGTTGTGGTCCAGAAAAACATCTATTAAAAATATTTTGCTCTGATTTTTTGACTCAGATGATTCTGTGCTGAGATACAGTGTCCATCGCAAATCCTGTTTTCTTAAAGGCATCCTCGAAAGTGCTCCGTCAACGGCTCATTTTTCAATATTTTTCAACGAAAAAATTACTAAATTTTCTTTTAACAATGCTTTGTATAATGCAAAAAATTTGAATACTTTTGTTTGAACGATAGCTCTAGAAAAATATCGTGAAAATGGTGTTTTTTTTACCCGTTAGAACCTACCACCCCCCCCCCCCCCCCCCCTTAAGATGAAAAATAAATGTTTTTTAACATTTCATGTTTTTTTTTTCAATAAACATGTCTTACTTAAAAAAAACTTATTTATAGAATTTAATTGATGTCTCAAAGGAACAGCATTTAGAAGCTTATGTTTTAATGGTTGATTCGGTAGATTTTAGCGTCCTGAACTTCAATCTTTTGTCAAATTTGAACTATTACATTTAGTTTTAATTATATGGAGTATTACAATGTTTCAGTTTTAAGTGAAATCAGTCATTGATAACTGATTAACTATCAAACCTACATTTAAGAAGAAATCGGATTCTTATTTCGTTATAAAGTAAACTTCGTTCAATTCAGGAATAATATTTTGATGAGAATGATGATGATCCACGTTCTTAAAAATCAACATACAACACTCTTTAAAAATTTGGATGGATTACTGCAGAAAGTTAAAAAAACTTGATTTCATTCACATTTTTTGGAGCCTGCAAAACAATTGGATTTATGGTTGAAAATATCTGAACTTCAATTTGGTTTGAAACCTCTTTAAAAATCCGTTAAATGAGAAAAAGTAACAAATAGAAAATTATATAACTTTTTTCGCAGAACTCGAAATTATTTGAAGTCTTGAGGAAAGTTGATTTATGATTCAGATCTTTTACTTGAAAATGTTTTATTTTCAAATTGTGTCAAAAAATCGCAGAACTTCCTTAAATAATTTTAACCTATTTTGAAAAGTTATTTCATTTAAAAAAAAAACTGATAGAAAAATGGCATATTTAGATTTAGGTCACTTGAATAAGTCAAAATTACGTTTTGAATTCATTGCAACTCGGAAATGTAAGTTATGTGGCCTTGTGTATAATTTGTCAAAACCTTTTCAAATGTGATGTTGGATATTTTGAAAAACAAGAAACACAAAAAAAATTGAGACCGAGTTTTTTTTTTCTTGAAGAATATTTAAAATTTAACATTTTAAATGACATAATTTTTTTTTAAATCAAAATTTTTAGTAATAGGATAGAGGATATTAGATTTTAGATTTGTATTGATAATTATGTTAAGTTTCGTAAGAGTTAAACGCCTATTACATGGTTTTCAACGTTTTCAACTTGTCGATGTATAAAATTAGTATTCAATTGATTAATTTTGAAGTTAAAACGGTTCGTTTCAAACTCTGTTCTTGTTTAGTAACACTTCCTAATAAAAAAAACTTATTCTATAGACAAGGTAGGGTTTTTGGATGTCTTATCTAGAGTTTCAATATAAAAGGTCAAAAAAATTGCAATTTAAAATTTACAATTAAATAATAGTTTTAATTTGTGAACGTCATAAAGTGTCGTGAAATGAAATGTAGTGTAGGGTGATTTAAGAGTAAATTCTGCCGGAGGCGAGCCAAATGTCTGACTTGCTTGTTAACACTTATTTTTAAATACAGTAATTTTCCGATACTCCGCGAAAATTGTACTTGCACAAAATCTCCATGGAGGGGGGTTAATCCCCTAAAACCCCCTCCGTTCGCACGGCCTTGGTCTGTAGTATAAATTTTATTTTGTTTGTATTTTTCAATTGATATTTTAAATTGGTTGATACACTGATCGAAAAGCTATTGATATTTTTATGAAATCAATAATAAAAAATCTTTCAGCAGTATGGCATTCCATGTTGATGAAAAATGTGAAACATGTTGTATCTAAAATGTACCAGAAAGTGGATTTTTTGGATAATTTCTTTAGGTGCTGAAAAAATGTAGATTTTCAACAAGTTACATACATACACAATTTGTTGAGGTGCCGGATAAAATCGTTGTGTTAATTTAGTTACGATACTTACAGACAACGGTTGTCGTTTTCCTAGGAAATCAAAACTTTTCGACACTATTTTGAAGCTGTATCGAAAAGTACAACTTTTAATCACTGTATGTTTCGGTACAAAAAGCAGGCCTTTACCAAACCAAATTTCGTAGCAAAAATCGTACGTTTTATTACGGGGTTTAAAATGTATTTTTTTTTTTTTTTCAAACAACACTTTTTAAGTTCATGAAACAAAGAAGCCTTTGGATATCTTTCTGAAGTATTTGTTAATGATTTCTTTGGCACCAACTTTCACCCTCAATGCTGCCAAACTTTGTGAATCGCGATAAGGAAACGAAACCTATTTATCCCATTAGGCCCGGTCAAGGATTGCCAAAAGAATTGCCCTTCCTGCCTCACTAACTCCATTCTGATCGACCAACCACTTTCCAACACGTTTTTATCAACCCCGCCAAACAAAATGATCAAACTTCCATTTCATCTGCCAACCATTTGGTTCCGGGTTTTTCTTTCTTTGCAAACTTTTACAACTCTGGGGGTGTAGAAGTGAGATCGCAAATTGAATTTGATGATTTTCAGGAAGTCCAGTTCTAGGACTAACGACACGTTTTCAGTTTTGGTAGAGAATCAAGTTTGTGTGCTGCTGCCCCGGTCTCAAATAACTTGATTTCTATCAATCAACATCTGTTCGGAATAATACATTTGGAGTCAGTTCGGAAGGAATTTCCTACATTTTCGGGAAAAATGCTACCGGAGAGAGTTCAACTTTTGCGCACTTTTACGGTTCAACGAAACTCCGGCTTTCATCAGATACCAAAGTTTGTTGTTTTTGTGTGTAAGTCTAAGAACAGAAATAGCACACGTATTTTTTTTTTCAGGGGAAGCAGTGGGTTATTGAATTTTGACTCTCGTTACGTCCATTAGTGGAAAACTGGCCGATGAGTTTCGATAAGGGCCCTCGCTAATGTTCAGCTCGGGTTCAGCTGCATTAAGTTTTGTTGGGGAAAACGGAAATCCAACCTGGACAGCAAATCTTGATGAGCAGCCTTTAGGGATTTCTGAAGGTGCTGCAATCGGTGCGTCAATCTTCCAATAGTTCAAAGTAACAACACACACCAAAAGTCCATTAGTTCTAATTCAACAGTTTTTACTTCATCTTCGGACTCTTTCTTGCTTTCAGTTTTGCGTAATGATACCATCAGGAAATTGTACGTTGGTTAGTTTTCTTTTTTACTTCCTTCTGTTGTCGCTCAACGTCCGCAAGGATTGGGCTTGTCAACTTTGAGGTTAATGTAGAAAGGATAGAGCTATCCACCTTGAAGTGAACTTTTTGAGCAGATCAATCTCAATTTTTGGATGGTCTAGATTTCTTATATAAGTTCAGATTGTCATGGATTGAAAGAAGATAATTTTTTTTATAATTTTAAACCAAAAAACATATGAATTTTAAAGGTAATTCTTCAGGAATCAATAACAACGGTTCAGGAAGCTAAAAAAACGACAAAGCTAATATCTTGCAAAAGGAAATTGGATCGCTGCTGCTGGAACCGGTTGGAAGTCCTTCCCGGGATCCTAAAGGTTTCCCAATCTCGGTACTGATGATTATGAAGACGTTTGTTGATTCCGTAAGGTGGTAGAAGATGATGATGTTGATGCTGATTCTGACAACCCGGCCTTTGTTGACCACAGGAACCCAAACTTAATCCCTTAACAGCCGACCCAACGACCGCACCAAGAAATCACATAGGAAAACAATCGCCTCGTTCGTCGTTTATCCTGGCAGTGTGGTAAGGGGATTTGCGTTTTTTTTCGTTTTCTCAATTTCAATCCCGAGAAATAGGATTAGGGGTTTTCCTGTGCTGCCGGATAGCAATCAAATGAAAAAGAAACCAAACCACTGCGATTCACCTAACACCTTGCTCATTTGGTCAGTTTAGCTGCTTGTGATCATTTTTTGCCGTCAATCAAAAAATAGCTTGGTAGACAAATTTTAAGAAAATAATTTCCGAAAAAAAGTCATGAAAATTATTTATTCGTTATGTATTCAAAATTTTCTAATAGATAGATACTATTTCATACATTTTTATTTGTTTTTAGAAATTTTTAAATCATAACTTATGATTCATAAGTCTAAGCGTTTTGCCTTCATCAACTAAGTTATTAAATTATCAAAAATCCTTAAAACTTATCTCAAACTATCAGAAATAGTAGTTGATTTATTGAAACAAATGTATTATTATAGAAGAATTTATTTTTTTAAAGCATTGTATCTATGAAAATAGAATATCGAAGTCAGAATCCCTTATTCAATGGAGGGTTAAAAAACATACATTCATAATCAGTTTTTTACTCTCTAAGGAGTGTTCATGGAAGAAAGTGGACAGCTGTTTATTTTTGAATAAATAAATTTGTATATTTATATAGAACACTCAGATTAAAGTGAAAATTGTACATTTCAGCAGATGTTTGAGAATTCCGAGCCCTACGCCTTGTCTTAAGAGCGTTCGTGAATATTTTTTTAATAGATATTGTAAAAATTCGCACAACTTTGATTTTGACCTTAGTGGCTAGTTATGACTAAATTTACTCGAGCTCTACATGATCTTGTCTTTTATTCAATGTATCCCTTAGCGTCTAGCGTAAGGTTGCCAGATTGCCTGGCTTTATCCGAGTTTGTCCGGATATTTAATATAAATTTTGGAAACAGTCTGGTTCGGCCCACTTGCTAGGATTTTAATGAAAAATGCCCAGATTTTGCCAAATTTGTTCACTTTATTTGGCAAATCAAGCAAAAAAAAAACAACGAACGCCTCCAAAACAAATTTTGTTTAGCAAGCTTTATTAAAAACTATCATGAAAGGTTCCAGCCTTAAATACGTTTTTAAATGCTTCGATGAGTTTTGATAAACAAAACTTTATCTCAATTTTTTCTCTTGAGTTTTGTTGAGTAATTTTTCGGTTTTGAGAAAATTTGCCCAGATATTGCTCGGATTTATGTTGGTCACATTTGAAATCAAACGCACGGATTTTGCCAAATTTTTTATATTAAATTGCCCGGTTTATCCGGCTGAAAAAGTGTTGAACTTTTTTTTGGCAACCCTAGTCTAACGATCATAGGTTAGTTTGAAGCATTTTGATTTTTCGTGATTCAGATGATGAACGGTTTAAGTATGTATTCGGTCAAATGCAATTAGAGATTACTCAGTTAATAATAATGAGCCAGAAATAATATGTTATGTTATTTTTCTAGTAAATCTCTTTATTTATTGTGATCAATGTCAAAAATGCAGAGCGCTTCAAGCCAAAAATACGTTATATCACACGTATATATATTTTTTCAAATGAATTGAAAGTTATAAGGAATATCCTACATATATTTGGACAACGTTAAGTAATTACAAACTAGAACGCCAACTCGTACCAAATTTGGAAAAACTTAATTTTTCTCCAGAAGCAACAATTTTTTTCTCACATTATTTTTATGAGAAATAGCTCGTATAAGCATTGTACTCTTTTTCAAAGAAGAAAAAATTACTATATTTCTTTGTAGGGCAGATTTTTTTTACAAACTATTCTAACTTGTTTAGCATGTATTTGTACTTTATTTTTATAGCTGTAAGTGAATTGTAGTTTTTTGAATTTGTCTTCGGAAAAACAAGCATTTCTAGAGGGTGGAGTGCGGTCGTGTTTTCTCGCGAATTTCTTAACGTTTTAGAAAATTATCCGAAAAATAAATTTGAAAGGCTAATTTAGGATTTCGGTGAATTATTCTTGAGTTTTCTTTCCCAACAAAGTGCAAATAGCCGGAAGAGCACCAGATGAAATTTATAAAAGTGGTTTTCAGTTTAACCAACAATTAAATTTTAGTTAGTTATTAGTCTCGCGCGTGAGACGCCGTGCGGTTCAGTTGGATCATATTCGGTTGATTGGGAAGTTGAATAAAAAAATATTTTTTAAAAGTTTTACACGGTGTGTTTCCCAGAAGGAATTAAAGAAAAAAAACACAGTAACGCTAACTTTTGCATGTGTAGAAAATAGAGCTTTTTCCGGTTCATTTCCACCAAAAATTAAAATATTTGGTCGGTGACCTCCCATAAAAATTTTTTTCAAAATTTTCTATGAAAAATCTTTAAAAAATATACATATATTTTAGGTGTTTTTAATTTCAGAGGTGCTAATTCTCTAAGTTCTAACTTTCAATATTTTTTAAATGAAATGGTAGCTCAACAATCATATCCTAAACTTTGAAAGTTTTTTAAAATATTTTCAAACTATTTCCAAAGCTATTAAAACGAAGAAAATTGCATAACAATATTTTCTTATTCTGAAATTTAAAATCAGCTGGCAAATCCTGTCAGCAGTCTTAGAGGGTAAAATTATCTAAAATTATTAGAACTATCTGGAATAATTTGAATCCATTATCTTTAGATTTTCTGATTGTGGGAAGACTTGAGGGATTTTTTATTAAAAAAAACTCAATAATTAAGAAAATCAGTTAATACTAGGTACCGCTATAACTTTTTTTGTGATAACGCTTATCGTGATGCGATGTGGAGAAGAAATGTTCGTCTCAATTGAAGCTTTTAAAAAATTAAGAAAATCAATATTCAAAAGTGAACGATCCGTAAATCAAATTTTTTTATAAGAATTCATAATATTTTACACTTCTCCTGAGTCAAATCTCTTAAAATCACATTCGCACATCAGATTCAATGCAAGTCACTACAGCAGTTTAATCTTGCTAAAATTTTGCTATTACTTTCTCTTGATAAAATGATCATTAAAAGCCTGGAGTGTTTTATAAAACGTTTTAATTCTATATTTTAAGCCCAATTTAATAACCCTCTTGAACACTGCGATTCTCCATTTTTGTTCAAAGAGCAAATATTACTGTTAAGGTTAAATAATCCAAGCTTCAACAGT
This sequence comes from Uranotaenia lowii, assembly GCF_029784155.1. Classification (NCBI taxonomy): domain Eukaryota; kingdom Metazoa; phylum Arthropoda; class Insecta; order Diptera; family Culicidae; genus Uranotaenia; species Uranotaenia lowii. The sequence continues at coordinate 345,866,358 of NC_073692.1, read as the reverse complement.
TTTCAACCCACTTTATTGTTATAATAACCTCTTGTTTTAAATTGAATAATATAGTTTAAAGTATTTTAATTTAAATAGATGAATCTAGTCTAAAACTGCGATTAATTTGAAATTATTAAAAAAAATGCATTTCTATCTTTCGTCAATCCTTAAATTAACAAAAATCAACAGTATTATTGGCCAAGTGAATTGCAAATGATCGATTGCAAACTAGCCTGAAACGCGTAAGATTCATCATAGTTTTTTCTTCCAATACTTACTTTAGTTATTCCACTGAACACTGATGTTCTTCTTTATAATTTTTTAAAACATCAATGGAGCATTAATGTAACAGTAAAAAAATCGTAATTTCTACAATTTTATACCAGTTGTGGTGAAAATTTCTAGAAATCATAAGTTTGAATTATCCATAGAAATCCATAAAAACTGAAAACTTAAAAATGCAAAAATCTGGTCAAAAACCGTCGATGAAATTGAAACTTCTCCTGAAAAAATAAGTTTTTCATCTTTAATTCTTTAATTCAAAAATATTAACAGTATTAAAGTTCTTACGCAAAAATGAAGTTCAGATAATTGATAGAAACTTTATTCACCTTCTATATGAGAAAAAATAATTTGAATTTCATGTTATATAGCCGAAGGTATACGGATTTCTACGCAATTACATACTTTTACTTTTAACTAAATTTTATATTTAAAATTCTATTGAAAACTGTCCTGCTGAGATTTCTTTGAACTTCAATCCGAAGAAAATGAAATAGGAAAATATCATAAACGAGTGGTATCATCAAAACAAAATTTTGTTTTCCTAAAAGGCGTATTCATATGCATCTGAGCATACACAGATTGTGGAATTAATTCAAAGAACAATTTAAAAAATAGGTTTTTATATTTCGTTATTTCAAATATTTTCGAAACCAATCAAAGGACTGTTGTTATTCATGTACTTTTAAATTTCATCAAACCAGAATTAGTTTTCCAAGATAGACACATATGAATATAAATTATAGTAACATTTGGATTACACCAATTTCAACGAGGATATCCTAATAATAAATTTCAAATAAAATTTTCATATAAAACAAGTTTTTAAATCCAAATCACTAATCTTTCTAGGCGTTTAATATTTTTTATGTTTCAGAAAGACAAAATCTTGAATAAAAATGTACAAATTCAATTTTTAAAGTTGATCAATGCTATTCCATTGCACTGGAATAATTTTTCAAATTAAAAATTTATAAATAATGGCTACTAATCTTCAAAAAAACAAATCGTATGGGGACTCACCGACCAAATATTTTTATTTTGCCTGGAAATGACTCAGAAAAGGCTAAATTTTCAATTTTTGAAAAAAATTAGGGTTACTGTTTTTTTTATTTTAAACGTCTTCTAGAAACACACCGTGTTTCAATATATGATTGCTTTAACACGAAGAAATAAGTTTTCAATTTTCAAAACAAGTGATGGGTATGAATTGTCAGAGCAGATGGTGTTCGGCATCGGACGATTCTACGCTGGCCTGCTGAAAAAAAAGTTTTTCACTGAAGTGCTGGGAAGGAATTGGTGCTGTTGCATTGGGTTGTGGGGGCCAGAGCTGCGGTTGCTCCCACACAATGAAAGAAAATTAACAAAATTGACACAGCAACCTAAATCGGGTATCAGCATGCTTGTTAATACCATACATTCAGAATGACGGCTATGATGATTGAAAAGATCTGACCGACCACGTTTATAAAGATACTCTAACATTTTCTATGTTACGAAAATGTGCTTTCACGAATATGTCGTGGCATTAACCATCGCTTTCCATTTATCGTACTACTGTGGCGAGGAGTATGAATTTCAGTCAGACTACATTGTGTGAATGATGGTTTTAAAAAAATCAGTCAATTTTATGTGTCCTGACATTTTTCCCCACGAAGCCCATTTACAGTTCGTCTTTTTTCGTCAATAATTCATCAACGCTACATGACTAGGTTTGTTAGCATGGTGAAATCGATGAAAATTTGTAGAATGATAATTTTTCAACCGATCTTAGTGTTTAAAGCCTTTGGAACTGTTTGGATTCAATTCTCACGCCATTATTTCCGCGAGGAAAATCGAGGGAACTTGGAAAAAATTAGAAGAACTAAGCAGAGATTGTTTTTTTTTCTCTTCAATATTTGGGCTAACTTTAATTCAAACTTGTATGATTCGATTTTCGTAAACGGAATTTCTTTCCAGAAGACCATATAGTGTTTTATTATTAATTTTTTGCAAAATATGTGTATAAGAGATATTTATTTTTTATTGGTTTGGTTTTCGATTTTAATTATGAATCTTGTTTCAAAGCTTTATAAGAATTATTGAATTGGAATATTTTCAAACATTCGCAATGTGAAAATAATATTGAAATAAGCGTCTGTATTGAGAGTCGAAAGAATCAACCCTCAACTTATGTTCACTAAAAATCATGATTGCCTGCAATTAATGATGTGTGGATAAGCAGTTTATTGTGTTTAGTACTGTTTTTTTTTATCTTCAGTGATTGGCATTTATTGCTGCTGATGCCAAGAAGTACCAAAGAAAAAAAAATAGCAAAGTTTTCAATGGACGATCAAAAATTTTGCTTCCGTCAACAATCACTTCCCAAAAGAAATGAAATTGAGGAAAATTAGTTTTTTCAGCAGTTCAGCATTTCAGCAGTAGTCACCTTAGTAACATATGGTTCAAGTTTCATTCATCATATTTTTGGTATACGACTTTTACCAAGTTGTTATTTTCAGCAGAAAATATAGCCATGACAATTTTTTTTTGTCAAATTATCAGTGATCATAGGGACTGTGATATTTTCATTTCAATAACTATCATTGACCGAAACAACACGTGGGTAGGAAGTGCAACAAAGCGACTATGATATTTTAGAAATAATTGACTTTGAATTTTTTCCCGATCAATCGCAGCTCTGGTGGGGGCGATTTTCGAAATTTTTGAGTGGTACCGTGAAAGCACCAATGGCCGCGCAGTACCAATGGCCGCGCATTTTCAACTTTAATCTTTATTTTCCCCTAAATTCAACAAAGAAAATTTCTATGTTTCGCATTTTCGGATACCTCCCTCTGCTTTTTGAGGCCAGGAAAAAATAAAAACAAACATCGTTTTTGTCGGAAGCCATTTTTTCTGTTGTCCTTAGCAAGTGAGCTAAACGGGTCCCTTTTTGTAATTCAGTTTTTTGTGTTTAATTCGAGCACCTTGGCAAAAATTTTCGAACGTAAGGTATTTGTTGCTGTATAATGAATCAAATGTGAAAAAAAGTGAACAGTTTGAAGGTTCTGTTGCGGAAAAAATGACAATTTTGTTGTGCACGGCCATTGGTACACTTGATTTTCGAATGTTTCTATTGCCGCGCACGGATAGTATTCTAGTATTTATCAGCAGTTAAACTTAGAGAACTTCTTCGGAATTTCACAAAGGTTACATAAGATTCACAGGCAAGTATTCCAATCAATGTTTTCCTTCACATTCCGGCTGAAAAAGCACAATTTTTTGAAACAGTGTCAGAAGAAACGGTTATCTAATAAAAATTGCTACAAAGTGTTGGAAATTTGAGGTTAGATAGCAGTCCGGATCTGTTTAGTTTTAGGTGGTCAGTTTCCTCGTGGATTTTCAGACAGCTCGTCGAATTTGTGATGATTTATCGAAATCGGGACCGAAAACATTGTTCCATCTTCCGACAAAATAATGCTTTGTAAAAATGGCGCCTCATACTAATTTTGCACTGTCTAGTTTCACAAAACAATGACGACAAATCGGTATTTGTTGAGTGAATCTTGAAAATCCTTACCTGAGAATAATCGCAATGAGCCTGAGAGCTATGTAAACAGCATTTTAAACTGTTTGGATACCTTATTCACTGTTTAAACCAAATTAAGAAGTGCGCGGCCATTGGTACACTTGTGAGCGGCGATTGGAACAAGCATCATAAGCGTGCGCGGTCATTGGTACACCAACACTTTTTACAAATTCGCGTTTTTTGTGACGTTAGAATGAAAAATATCTCACTTTTAATTTTTTCCCTTAAAGAACGTAAGTTTGACTAAGTGTCAGTGCTTTTGTTTTCGCAATCGCACAAAAAACGATTTTTGTACGGCACAGAGAACATTCATCATAGCTTAAATGCGCGGCCATTGGGTCCTTCACGGTATCCGAAATGGCTTGTTTCATGTAGTTGAAAATTATGAATGTGGAATGTCTGAAAATGGCTAATTTTTACCGGCTGGGAGTACCAATCGATAAGTTTTTTTTTTTTTGGTTGAGAGGGATGAAGTCAGACAGAGTGAACAAACCAACAAATTTACTCGATCACAGCCAGCGTGGGAACGAGACGTATATTGGAGGATAAAACTGATTGAAGGAGTTCCAACTCATTTTGTGTATCCCTCTGTCTATATGTCTTTGGATTCCTTTTTTCGTTTGCTATATGCTGTTCAGTGAAGACCAGTCAAGAATGCATGAAAATTAACAGTTAACGAATTGAGATCCTTGTCATACAACCGTAGATTTAAATGTTCTTATTTTATTCAGCTTTCAAAACCTACATAACAAATTGAATAGTAAAAGAAACAAAAAGAAGAATCACTGCATCCATAAAAAATCATTAGTAAATTAAAAATATTGTTATAAATTTTCTTCGGAGTTCGATTCAAGAATTTTCAACTTAAAGGATCGTTTTTGAAATCACATCAGAGTATCAGGAACTAGAATTAGGAAAACAAGTTAGTTAAAAGAAAATTCAAACACATTTTTTACTTTACTTTCAAATTTTGTTTCAATGCCTCAAAGATGGAAATATGAGTTTCCTTAAAAAAAAATCTAGGAGCATAGAAGGTGTTGGAAAACTCGATCGCACCATTCACCAAAATGGATCCTGATCTATAACCTTTCCCTTACTTACACAACCCTTTCCATGGATATTTAAATATAGATTCGCAGACGTAGAGACGGTTTCTATAGTTGGTGACATTGGCTTACTTTTGTTTCTGAGTTTTGCAAAATTAACCTTTTTTTCACAAATCTAGTAAGTTTACTCACTTAATATTATTTAATTACCTGTGTATTTCAATTTTCAAGAAAAAAAATGAACCAGCTGAAAGTCTCTATAATAAAGATATTTAAAAAAAAATCAAAAGTGTCGTTGATCAAAATCATTTAAAAGTTCTGCCAATCATTGGAATAAAAAGCCTTATTAGTTTTTTGATCATATTGACTACTTAATATGATTTATCGCATGGATGCTATATGTAATATTAGTGCTATAAACACAAATACCAAATCAATATTTTTTTTAAACAGCTTTTGTTGTCAAATAACTTCTAAACATAAAACATAAACAAAACAATGGGTATGTTGAAAAAATTTAAAATTTTTAAAATCTGTTTTAACGAAATTATCATTCGTTTCTGTTTTTTTGGTGTTTCGAAAATTTTGATTTCAAACGTGTAAGCAAGCTTACAGGTTATTTTCATACAAATTTATAATTTAAGTTGAGAAACATGAATCAAAGCAATCGAAAGACTCATTTTAATTCATTCACGGTAAATGAAAAGTTCATATACCGGTATTTCGATAGCAACTTACTACCTTCTTCAGTGAGCGATCGATTGATCAATCGAAAACGTTCACTGAAGAAGGTAGTAAGTTGCTATTGAAATACCGGTATATGAACTTTTCATTTACCGTGGTTGAATTTAAAGGAATCTTTCGATTGCTTTGATTCATTTGTATCATTCAACCAAGTAGGCTCACAACACAATAGGATTAAGAAACATCATTTTGTATAATTTTTCAATGGCTTACCAAAAAAAGCATTGAGAAAAGCAAAGCAAATCTTTTTGAGTTTGAGTGAAGGTCTTAAGAAGAATTTTTTTGTAAAAATCAACTTCCTTATTGTTTACGCATTCGTGTTATCGCTATTGTTTTAAGCAGCTTAATTTGAATTTTGAACCCCCCTACTTCCCATTCACCATGATCAAGTTCTTTAAATTCAGCAGCACTCACGGGTCTCAGAATTAATATAGGTTTTAATAACCAACTATTATTAAAAGTTTAACCATCACACTTGGCACAATTGAGTGTTTGAATAGATTGAGTTAGAGATGAAAAATTCGAAACATTGAATTACGTCGTAAAAAGTCAGAATTCTGTATTTTTTTCTTTTTCAAAATTTATTTGATAAATCTGTGACGGGTTTTTACTAACATTTTTACAAAAGCATTTTTTGTCGAACAAATTTTTAAAGACAAAACATTGCATAAAATAAAAAATTTCTAGCATTGTCAATCAAAATTTACCCTTATTTCTATAGATATTTAAGTTTCAAACCTGATTGTAATTTGATGTTAAGTTCTGAAATGTTATTCCATTGTTGTGCACCGAACTTACACGTTGTTATTTCAATTCTTCGTTGTTCCGTAATTTGCGAAAATGTTTCGTTTTTGTAAAGGAATAATCATCGCGAACAGCCTCTCCGAAATCTAATACTTATCAAAATCTGAAAAATACGAAAAAAAATTAAAAGATACAATAATTGATTGATTGATTATAAAAATTTATAACAAACATTGCAATACTCGCAACGTTGAATGATGATTTCTTATGGAAATTGCTACTATTTCCAACCTCCAGTTCTAGTTGCATTTTGGTTTATTGTTGCAAGTTCCGAGCGACATTGTCAACAAGCTCTGAAAAATATTGCTTCAAATCCAATAAATAATCCCTTTTCTCTACATACATGCTCCTTAAGATCAATCGAAACGAAAATAAAAATAGTGATGACAGTGCAGTTGACTTACAATAGAAATCCAAATGCCAGTTACTTAAAAATCAAGTAGGGATAGGTGGGGTAATTATGAACAAAATTCCTTCATTTGGCACACTTACAGCCACCATATGTTTATTTCTTATCATAAATTCTGAAAAGCTGCCAACAATGAATGCTGCCGTGCTCTTTATCATTCTGTGGAGTAACTTTTTTTTTGGTCGCAAACCACGTCTTTGCAGACGTCTGTTCATAACTACCCCGTCTGTTCATATTTACCCCTCTGTCTAGGGGGTAATTATGAACACGGATTACGGACTTGGCATAAAATTTTTGAAAAGTAACAGTAGTTATACGTTACATTTACCCCTAGTAAGCAGTGTATGGTGATCTTTAACTTAAAAATCTTGTTCATAATTACCCCAAAACCTGTTCATAATTACCCCAAACTATGTTCATATTTACCCCGAGACTCGTCCAATATTTATTTATTTATTTATTTATTTATTATAATTGAATTCATCGAACATAAATGTTTAAATGAAAAGGTTTAGTTACAATCAAATTAGTAAAACAATTTGGACTGATGCAGGTGCTCAGCTGCCTCGTCGCAAATTTTGATCAATGGGAAATGCACCGAACCTTTTGGGATAAGAAGATCAGTTCGGCAAGGGGATCCCCTGAGTATGTTATTCTTTGTGATCTATCTCCAGCCCCTTTTAGAAAAGCTGATCCAAATATGCAACTCCCCTGGAGAATTCGTTATAGCTTATGCAGACGATATAACTATCATTGTACGTGAAGTTTCAAATCTGCAGGCAATAAAAGCATGCCTAGAAAATTTTGAAGCTGTAGCTGGAGCAAAGTTAAACATGCGGAAAACGGAAGCAATGGAGTTCGGTACGCAGCTCCCTTTCTGGAACGATTTTGAAAAAAAAGATGCTGTCAAAATTCTTGGGGTCGTTTTTCATAGGAATGTGAAAGAAACCATTGAAGCTAACATGGAAAAACTATACCGAAATATAAATGCTATGCTCGTAACGCATCTTTACAGACTGTTAAACTTAAAACAGAAAGTTTTTCTCCTCAACACATATATATGCTCCAGACTATGGTACTTAGCGTCAATTTTACCCTTGACAAATAAGTATATAGCCATGATCACCCGCCAAATCGGTTATTTTCTATGGTCAAATATTCCGGCACAACGTGTTAGATTAACCGACATAGTAAGGTCAAAAAGCAATGGAGGACTTGGCCTACACTCCCCAGACTTAAAGTCAAAGTCTCTACTGGTCAACCGATTTTTGCGACTTGAGAACAGAATTCCGTCCGTCAACCAATAAATTACCTTAGATATAATACCACATACGATGTCACACCTAAGTATTATAAGAAGAGGGCTGGAGGATATTAATGCGGAAATTCGAGCAGCACCAGAGGCAAAGCGAATCTACGAGCACTTTGTTAACACCTTGCCTCCTGTTCGCAAAGTTAGCAGAATCAACAAACGATGGAACCGGATCTGGAGAAACATCAACAGCCGAGAATTGGACTCCGAAGAAAAGTCAATATACTTTTTGCTGGCTCATGGAAAGCTAAACCACAACGCACTTTTCTATGAACAAGAAAGACGAGATGATCCAAACTGCAATTTTTGTAATTTGGTAGAAGACATCGATCACAAGTATGCGGGGTGTTCAGCAGTTGCACCAATGTGGGTTTTCCAGCAACATGTTCGAAGCTCCAATAGCTTCGAGAAATTTTGTTATCCTGAGGAGCCTTGTAGGAGTGTAAATAGTAGAAAAGCATTGAAAATTTTTATTAGGTACATCATGTACCATTTAGAAGTAAATGATAGTTTGAAAAATTGTACTACACTCAAAAACTACTTAGAAATGTTTTAAACTGACTGGAATAAATACAATAAATTAAAAAAAAAAGCATCCTGAAACAAACGCATCATTGCACTGAGTGGTTCATTGTAGCCATACGATGTTCGATGGATATGATGTGACAGCACTGAGGTTTATCATCCTTAGAAGATTTGGCGATTGAACTTCTCCATTTATAATCTTAAAAACGAAAGAAGCCTGTTGAGTCTTTCGGCGACATTCGAGGGTTTCGAGACCCAAAAGCTGACACCGATCTGAATATGCTGGATGATCTTCGGGATGACGCCAAGGCAGGTATCGCAAGGCGAATCTGACAAACCGCTTCTGTACACGTTCAATCCTCAAGATCCAACTTAGTTGGTATGGAGCCCAAACTACAGCAGCATGCTCAGTTATAGATCTGACGAGGGCGCAGTACAGTGATTTCGAGCACAAAGGATCTTTGAATTCACGTGACACTTTGGTGATGAAGCCGAGCTGACGATTCGCTTTGTTGATAACTGAAGAGCGTTGACTGTTGAAAGTAAGCTGCGCATCGAGGATCACGCCAAGATCATTCACTTTAAAGACCCTTTTCAAAAATTGGCTGCCGATACTATAGTCATAAGGGATCGGTGTTTTATACCGATGAAAAGTAATCACAGAGCATTTTGAAACACTGACTGTAAGTTTGTTCGTTCTACACCATGGGTGGCCAAACCATGGCCCGCGGGCCACATGTGGCCCGCGACCAACTTTTTGTGGCCCGCGAAGCTCATTTTGGAAAAGCCATGTTCTAAGGACTGGACATTTTTACTTATACTTCATATATCATTTGGATAAATATTTCTGCATCAACACTAGCTAAATTAAAAATAAAAATCTAAAAACTTCTTTGAAATGATATGAAGCTATAGGAATAAAAGTGTATAACAAATTAATTTCGAGAAAACACGCTTTTAAATTGTTGTGTTTGGCCATTTTGCATACATTCTTCGAACATTTGTAATTTTCTGTCGAACGTAAATATATCCGAATAGAATTTGAAAATTCTGAAAACAATCACCAAATATAATTTGAAACATGAAGATTCATTTGGCATTATTTACTCAAAATCGCCAATTTTTGCATTTATACCCCTTTGGCTCTGAAGGCCTCATATAATTTTACAATTACAATTACAATTTTTAAATTATCAAATCTGTACGGTATTTGACACATTTTCTGTAAATTTCATCACACATTTTTCAATGTTTTCAGACTGGTTTTTGGCGACTACATATGTATAATTGGTATGAAGGGCGTTCAAGTGGACTCTAGTTATAATATTGAGGAGTTTGGCTGGTCTCAGAAAGATAGTTAAACCCTATCAATATTGTTAAAAAAATTTGACAAAAAAATCCCTGAACCATATCAGCATCATATTTGAAATTATACTTTCACAAAAACTTCTATTCCTAAACTTTCGTTCATCCATAAATATTTAATAACTTTTGCAAAATATGTAGCATATCGAAAATTTGCTCTGTAAATTTTTCTAATTTGTAATTTTTTGCTCAGCTTTCCAGAAAAGGGTATATTTTTGAAAATAAAATCAAATCCAAATAAATGTAATTGGCAACGTGCTTTGTATTTGTGTACATACATCAATAATGAAAAACTAGACAGATTTAAGAGTTGGGTAAACAGCAGAATTAAACTAGAACCGGTTTGGTACTGACAAATCTCTCAGAATAACGACTTTTTTTTAGCAAAAATTTTACTTAAAGAAGGTGCAATGATTATAAAACAATTAAATCCGTATTCATCTTGTTAAAGAACGCTTTCCCAATACACTTGTCAAATCAAGATACTTTTTTTTTGTTTCGATTAAAGTCGTTTAACATATTTATGCCACTGGCTACTTATATCAACAATGAAGTTAAAATCGAGATACTGGAAAATTTTCTTGTGACCGTTAGTTTTTTTCAACAATTCCATTCTGCAGTTTTTCCTTATTTTATTATTTAGAGACCATAAAATTGACTAACTGTCCATTGTAGTCACTCGATTTGACATTTCTGGGATGAATAAACCGAGGAGGTTTAAGATCCCCTGAAAACATACATATTTTGGGAAGAATAATTCATTTCGTATTGCATAATATGTCTACTATTTTTTAAATGGAGCGAAATTTGTAAAAATATGCAAGTAACAAAAATGGCTTATTAAAACTTTCGTTCATCCATAAACATTTAATAACTTTTGATGTGACCCATGCAAATGTTTTTGCATAGCGTTTTCCAAAATATGTTATAATTTTTTTTAACACTCCAGAATAATTTGTTTTTGTGGCCCGCCAGCCAATCTCATTTCTGAAATTCATTCATACATTCCACTGGCAGAAATATTTAAAGGTCATCAGCATAACCAATTTTCGTTCCGTCTTCTAGGCTTGTGATCAAATCGTTAAAAAATAGCGCAAATAATAATGGCCCCAAATTACTCCCTTGAGGGACGCCAGATCGATTGGTAAAAGGACATGAAATGCTAGTGCTGTACTTGATCCTTATGCAGCGCTCGGTAAGAAAGGATTTCAGCCAAGCTTGGCAAGCTTAGCGAGCAAAATCTTATGGTCAATCGCGTCAAAAGCGGCTTTGATATCTGTATACACCGCATCGACTTGTTTTTTATTTTCCAACTGATTGAGGCAAAACGACGTGTATTCTATGAGGTTAGTACTCACCGATCTACCAGGCATGAAACCATGCTGTTCAGGTGCGGTGTACTGCGATGAAGCGCGTAAAAGGGCTTGACCAACAATTATATCAAAGAGCTTAGACCCTGCAGACAAACTGGTAATACCACGATATTGCTTAACGTCTCGACGATCGCCATTTTTGTACACCGGAAACATAAACGAATTTTTCCATTTGTCTGGAAATTTTCTTCGCTGGAATGATCTGTTGTAGATTTTAGCCAGAGGCAAGGAAAGAGCTTCGATGCAGCGACGATAGATAACAGCTGGAATCCCATCAGGTCCAGGAGCATATGAGCTTTTAAGCTTTTTTGCAGAGCGCTCAATAAGATCTTGATTAATTTCAAAAGTATTCAAGTCAAAAACATCGACAGGTACATGATTGATGGCTTCACTGCACTCTCTTTCGGATGAAACGGTGTTCAGAAAAACTGACTTGAAATGCTCTGCAAATAAGTTGCAACGGGTATCTGGGGAGTTACCGACAGAATCATTGTAGAAAACGGAAGTAGGTAAACAGCTTGATTTTCGTTTTGCGTTTACGAAAGTCCAAAAACTTCGCGGGTTACTGCGTAAACTAGATTGTAAGCGTAGGACGTGGAGCTTAGAGTATGGTGGGGTAAAAGTACGACCTTAGTGCTATCCTATTTCTAGAAAATTTTGCCGGTTGTTTTCTAAAAAACCAAGAACAGCATTTGATTCTTTAGACTTTTATCTCTCTTCTTAGAAATTACGAAGATAATCGATCGACGCATTTGAAAGCAGTAGTGAAAATGCCTAACTGCTATCGGAACGTACTCTTACCCCACCTCTGGGGCAAAAGTTTTAATGATGTGGGGTAAAAGTACGACCATTCAAAATTCCACAATTCTGCATGAAGTCAACAGGAACATTATTTTGTATTAATCTCTGCTTACAGCAGCAGCTTCTTTGTTCACTGCTGATACAAATCCTATGCATGGGCAAATAACCTGCGCGAATTTGGAGTTCTCCACTAACTGTCTATATTCAGCAGGTTTTCGAAATCCAGTTCTCATCGTATTTGAGCAATTTTTCGCGCGAGCAAGTCTTGTAGAAACAAAAATATGCGCTGATGTTTGCTGAGCATTTGAAAAAGAAGTTAAAATTTTCCGTTCAGATTCACTTCAGTAGATCCTTCGTACTTTTGCCACATTTGCAGTTCGTATTTTTGCCCCTTCAAGGTTTCTTATGATTCACAGTTTATTGTGATGAATAGAGACAAAGTAATTAAATTCTTTCTTCGGCATTTGATAGTCATTAAAAACAACTAAAAAGACATATTAAAACATTGGAAGCCAGACTTTTGATTGCACAAACGTGTTTGCCGTTTTTTAAATATTACATCATTCAAGCAAAAAAGCTACTTCACCTCATTTTAAGTAGTATTTTCAGTTTCTACGAAAAAGAGTTTTGAATTTTACTGTTCTCGGTTTGTGATAATCCCAAAACGTACTTTTACCCCACCTTACTCTATATGATTTATATAATGTCAGAAAATCTCAATTCAACACCAAATAATGAAAAAAATTAGCAGTAATAAGAAAATGGGTTGTTTTATAAAAACGCACTTCAATTCATGTATAAAACTTGTAAAGTTAACAAATGTTAATGAAAATAAGATGTAAAGCAGCAGAAAAAATAGCTATTTGGTGTTCTTTTTTATTGATTTTTTCTATCTTTTGTTTCGGGAGTTTAATTTGGAAATACTTGGGTAATTAGTGAATGGTCCCCTAAGTTGATGAATAAAACATTTAACCATCAAAAATCCAGGACGAAAACTATGAGGTAAATATGAACACTAATCTGTAAATCAGAGGAATTATAATTTTTCAAAATTTCTTCAAAATCCAGACAAAGCATCAAAAACTGGATGTAAAACAGGTGACAACAACATCCCAGCTGGATTTCCTATGATCAGATATTCAAAACATTGAACATTGTCGAAAACGATTTCCGTTTCACGGGGTAACGGTTTTTCAAAACACCTGAAATGATATCATTAGGATTTAAAAGCAGATCGAAAACAGCTTATAGCAATCAAGTGGATGTTAAACTACCACTTTTGGAACTTTTTGTGTTCATTCATCCCCCACAGCAGCGCGTATGGCACTTGTTCGGATTTACCCCGTGTTAATTAATTACCCCACTTGACCCTAATGAGTGAGTAGATATTGGATCGTTCACTTAAAACTTAAGTGAAAGACAAATGAAATGTATGTACATGAGCCACTTACAAGGAAGAAATTCACTTGTCCCATATTTTTAAGTGAATTATCATGTTTATTTAAAGTGTGAATTTGTGTTCAGTGTAGGCACCCAGCAGTGATGCCAATTGCTATTTTTCAATATAAAAAAATCAAACGTACTTTTCCTGATTAGCTATTTTTCAAAAAGAGTTTTTGACCATCAATCGCATTTTTTAGAGTATTTCTTTATTACCTTTATGATATGAGTAAAAAAAACAAAATGTTAGTCTCAGCAAGTTTGAGAATGAATATCATATTTATCAGTTTCTCTAGTTTAAGGCTATCGACTTTCTCAAACAGAAACTTGCACTCTTGTTACAATGTTAACAACCAACCAGCGAAACGTCGGGTGAGGTCTTTCAGGGCTATCCCTTAAGGTGCCATGGAAAATCTAACTGCAAATTCCGACGACAAATCCTGCTGGCTGGGTTGACTGTTTTCCATCCCTCGATTCGTTATCCATCAGAAAGCGATAAAAGCTGAATTGCCTCGGAGAATCGATTTTAACGCCACATCCCGCCTAGAACCGACACCGAGATTTTAAGATTCTAAGATTCCCGCAAACCCAGCTGCAGGAAGACACTGTTCCTGGTGAGTTGTGGTGAAAAGTGGAAAGAGAAAAAAAGACGCAAAAAGCAAATTTTGCGGTGACATCCTGTCGCCTCGCAGCACAGCACCCAAGTCAAGCTGCACCAGTCAGAACTTTTTTCTTTCACTGTTCTTCGACTTGCAAAGAAAGCGTCAACGTTGATGAGGTTGAGGCCTCACAGACCAAAATCTGGTGACGGAACGAAGGCACGTGAAGAACCCACGTTGCTTCCTCAAATCAGGAACGAACGACGACGCAGAACACCTCTAGGCGATTCCGTGTGCGGTTAGACGGGTTCCTTGCATTTTAACCCTTGAATATTGAGTGCATTTTGCTTAATTAAAAAAACACAATGATAAGTTCTTGATTGGGAATTCTTAGTTTTCAAATCATAAAATCAAGTTAAAGATTTTATAGTGATGAAATCCTATTGTTTTTAATACTTTTATATTTTAAACCTCAAACATGAATCGAGGGTTACATTTTATGACATTTTTCTAAGCACCAATCTTCATGCTATGAGCCAAGTCTTCCTGCTCCGGGAAGCATGAAATTACCGGCAAGCGTGCGAGATTCTTCACCGAGAAGCAGCGGCAGCGGCTCGGAGAAATTCCTGCGCATCATTCGCCATCAGCAGATAATTAACCGCGAAACTTGCCCCCCAGATCAATTGACTGGGCAGCAATGTCAAGTGAAATGAGTGAAGAAGAAAAAAGACCTGAACCGGTCGATATCGCTTCTTATCGCGCTTTTTCTCTTCCCGAAGGTGTCCGCAGAGAATAAAAGTGGCCGCAGAGTTTGAGTTCAGTTCTTATCTTGGGCTTCACGTCCGGCCAGCTAGCGCATCAAAGCTGAATGGAAAAAGGATGTTTTGCATATTAACTGGAAATCACGACGATGAAGGCAGGCTTGCGACCGGCCAGTCGAGAAACCTGATCTGCAGTTAGATTGAACCGGTTGGAAGTGCAATACGGATGTTTTTTATTCTGTCGAGGAACATCATGCAAGTTACGAATAATTGAAAATTACGAAACATTGTTGCTTTCCGAATGCCTTTCCATCTATTAGCTATTGGATGCTCATTGAATTAGCCAAATTTTCAGTTAGGTGTTTTTCAAATTTTAATCGTGATTTGTGGTCGTTTGGAATTTTGAACACCCCTTGGTCTATTTAACGAAGTTGTAATTGAAACGATCTTGAAGTTAAAAAAGAAAAAAATATTTTTAAATGATAAATCCAGTGGTTCCAACTGTTGAATTGGGAGTTAAATTTTAGTTTTGAAATATTAAGAATGTTTTTAATGAATTGTGTATTAATTGTATCACCGTCCAATTGAATTGCTTCGTTAAGTTGATTTATCTGCCATTTGCTTTGCTCATTTAAGAACACTTTCCTCCATGTACGGTCCTAGAGGGGGAGGGGAATCGGGGTGATTACCCCCCCCCCCCTTCTACCGGTAAAAAACCGTTAACAAATACACGACAATGCTCGAGCTTCTATTAAAATTCTAACTTTTCCTAGTCGGTTTATCTTTGAATTTTCTTAATTTTCCACTCCGTGGGAATGTTTATAGAATAAAAGAAGTAATTTTATTTGCCGTTATAGTAAGAAATTTAAATTGAAGTAAAATTTTCCATTGGGGTGACTTATTTTCCAGCAACCGCTCCAGAAACGTAGCCCTTCTGCTGGAAGTCTAACCACGTCTAATTTTTTAATCCTTCGTTTAAAATTGTAACAATTATTCAATTCGTTTTCAAATTTTAAAATCCAATAACCCAAATATATTTGAACAAATCTGGGCTAAATTTCTTCCTTTTTTGAACAAAATTTAGAGAAAATTTATTAAACTTTTTTGAAACTTCAATTGCTCTTCAGAGCATATAATTTATTTTTCGATGCTTCCAAAAATAATTTCTTATTAATTTTAATAAACCCGGCCCATTTTTTATAAAATCCGGAAATCCGGGCCGGACCGAACTCGTCTTGAATTTTTCCGTGAATTTTCGGACAATCTCGAATGAAACCAGTCAATCTGGAATGCTTACTTTAGACGGGATTTATATTTCTTTTTTCTGG
The DNA here is from genome assembly GCF_029784155.1 of Uranotaenia lowii. Classification (NCBI taxonomy): domain Eukaryota; kingdom Metazoa; phylum Arthropoda; class Insecta; order Diptera; family Culicidae; genus Uranotaenia; species Uranotaenia lowii. Next base: position 345,850,019 of record NC_073692.1, on the reverse strand, counting down.
CTTTCATATGAAGCTTTTTTTCAAAAAAAAAAATTCAGAATGTTGGTAAATCTTAAACCTTGAAATTTTAAATATTCGAAATCGAAAACACATGACTCAGAGATTTTTGATGCTTACAAAATGATAATTTTTCGTAATTCGTTTCAGTTTTCTCAAGTTTTAAAGCTTCTATAAGCTGTTTTTTCTGACAATAACTTTTCAAACAGTTTCCATTGATACAGATTATTAGATTAGCATGTTTTGAAATATTCTACGCAAAAAACAAATTGAAATAATTGTTCATTTTGGATTTATTCTGATTTTAACTAATCACGTCTAAATGTGGGGTTACTTTTAAGAGGGGTAATAAAATTAAATTTTTGATCTATCCACAAAAATTTCGATTATTGGAAAAATAAAATGTTAATGTCTGAAAAAAATTGGAATATGTTAATTAAATTCTTTGAAATGAAGGGGTTTTATTTTTTTATTTTTAGTGAATTCGGAAACTCCCGAAACCCGGGAAACGAGTAAAAAATCCCAAAAATTTCCGAACATATTATGCTAAATTTTCGAAAAATGACATACCTTTAAAAATAGGTCATAATCTTTTAAAGAATAATATATCCTAAGGCTGCATTTTTTCTAAAGGTTTTTAAAAAATGGACACCAACAAGACCAAATTTCATTAAATAAAGAAAAAAACCTTGCGTTAAAATAAAAAAACAACGAATATGTAAAACACAATAATATCAATCAAAAAACATCACAAGAAAAGATGGAATGCTTTATTTAGCAATATTTATCAATTAGAACTTTTGTTTCGAATCCGTGGGCAGTAGAAAAATCAACGACAGAGAGATAACACTGTAAGGAACAAAAGTACATCGGTGCAGTTATCTGAAAATTTACTACAATTGATAAATAACCTTTACTCTAGAAAATAAACTTTTATCGATAATTAAAAATCTTTCTCAATTTAATACAATTTTTGCAGCAAGAAGCAGTCAATTTTGTTGGTTAATGTACTACAGACCAAGGTCGCCGAAATCACAGAAAATTCTGTAATTTCACAGAATTTTGAGCAAATTTTTATCACAGAGTCTGTGTCACAGAACACAAAATTTTGAAATATTCACAAATTTCACAGAATTTTAAAAATGTTATTGGATTAACAAAATAATATTTTTTTGTCCAATATAAAATAAAGATTTCTTACTTTGAATAAGAAAAGTATAATAAGATTGGTATTGTTAATTAATTTTTCCATGTAAAAATGTAAAAAAGACTCAATTTATCATGAATTTTTAATGGAAATAAAGGAAATAGTATCACAGAAAACCATCAAAGAAACTTTGGATAAAATCACAGAAAATCAGAACTTTTATTCTTCAAAACACAGATTGTTTTTTCGGCAACCTTGCTACAGACCCTGTTTGATTTGTTTAAATATATCGCACTGAATTCTTATTTTCAACGATTTTTGAAAACGATTTCCTCGAGATAAGATGATTTTCGATAATGTCGAAAACAGGTTCTAGACATTCCCACTTTTTTCAAAACCACTCTTGGGTGTTTAATTGGTTTGGAAGTTGCTTTCCGTCAGAAATATGAGCTGGAAAGGACACTTAGAGTCTCTGCGGAAGTTCCGGAACAACCGTGGCAGGAAACCCAAAAAAATAAATTAAAAAAACAAATCTTCGAGCCTCCCAAATACACTTAAATCACCTCAGAATGGTCTACTTGGTTGGAAATTATGAGAAAAAATTAACAGTACAAATTGGCCACTTTACTTGAAATGAGCGATGAATTTTGCTCGGTTGTTTTAAACTTTTTTCAAAGGATTTTGTTTTGTACGTATTTAACAATCATTTAAAAACCAGAATCCAGAGTAGTATAAAGCAGTTGAAAAAAATTCTTCTTTACTGCCTAAAACTACCATAAATGGTTCAATCCAATATATTTTATGCCTTTATTTTGATAAATTCATGTATTTTTAGAATAAAGTGATTTATATTTAAACATTATAGTTTTAACCATCTGATGCATGAATTATGAAAGAAGTAACACTTTTTTTTGTTAGTGAAAATAACTTCGTTCACTTCTGTCTCAGGAAATTATGCAAATTCATCCGAAATTTTTTTGTTTGATTAAAAATATGATTTATATATGAATTTTTATTTTTTTTTTTTGGTTTAATGATTGCTTATTAAAATTTTAGGTATTTAAATAGTTTAATAGATTTAACAATACAGAATTAGGCTAACAAATCTACGACTAGGGTATAACTTTGATTTTGTTTATAGTAGGGAGAGGTTATAATCTTCTTTGTAATGTTTCCTGGAAATCCGGGAATTCCAAGAATAGGATGATCATATTTCCCAACGTTAAAAAGACCGGGAAATGAACACTCTATTTGTGATAACCTTTGAAAAAAATTCAATTATAAATTTCTGGACTCACTTTTAATCAAAAGTCCCGATTTTGACAGAAAGCATCTTAAAATCTCAATCATTTTCTTAAAAAAGACAATAAAATTAACTAGACCAGTTTTTAAACCTTTTTTACTCGCTTAGTAAGTTATGTTGTTTAAGAAATTAACGTCTGAAAAATGCGTTAAAAATGGTTGTGTGTGTTACAAGGCCCCAAATTAACCCAAAAGAATAAAGTTATGTTTTCGATTTAAAGGAAGATTGCTAAAAAATTGTAATGATTTTCAAATTACAAAATATTGAAACCATTAAAAAAAATCAATCTTGTTCAAATGTTCACAGTTTAGATTTTTTTTACAGAAGATGAACTACAGGTCTGCTACATTGAAAAAATAAATAAAAATGAATTTCAATAACTCCGTAGATGATCAAACGAGTCGTTTGTAGCCTAAAGCGGGCCATAGACTACACAACATTTGCACAAATGCGATGAAATTCGATGAAATTTTGTCGCTGTGAGCACGATTTGCATAGTGTATGGCACTGCTTGAATGAGCGCCCAAACGGTTGGTGTAAAATCGGTCGGGATCGAAATATTTTGTACAAAACATTCTCCCAGCCAGGGTGGAGATGGTTTTTTTGTTGCTGTTGCTGTTTTCGCCAGCAATCATTTGTGTTCGCGTGAAATGTGTTTGTATAGTGTGTGGGCGAGCATAGATCAAACAATCGACGCGGAATCATCGCATTTGTACAGGCCAATTTGTGTAGTCTATGGCCCGCTTAAGGGAAATAAATGCAAAAATGTCTAAGCTCAAATTAATAATGCAAAACGATTCACACCTTAACTTTCAGCTGGTGTAAATCTCAGATTTATAGAACTTTATTTTCATATTTATTTTCCTTTATTGAAGGGAAACAGTTATTTAAAAAATATATTTAAAAAAACAATCACATTTAAACAATTTTTAAAATCGATTGAATTTATCAGTTTACGTTAGAGATGGTACCAATACAATATTTGGATTAATCTTATTATTATTTCAGATAACAGAGAGGCAAATTCTAGTGTAAATACTGGCACTGGTAATTTATTTTGTTTGCTTATCAACACTTCATACCTAAATTCCATGAAAAAACTATTAGATTTCTCCATATGATTTTATTCTGAAATCGTTGAAAATAAAGTCGAGAAAAAGTTTCATATCTATGTTTCAAATTGTATGCCAACAATTGAACTGATACAAAAATTAAATGCAGATGTGAAGTAACAATCGACAAAAACCTCTCTTCTAGAGAAAATCTTCAAAAACTCAAATTACTTATTGTTAATGATTTTTCCAATTTTGTATGTGAAACGCCAAAACTTCAACATCCCTGCACCTTTCCAACGCCCTCTAAAATTCAAAATTGAGCTCACAATCTTCTTGAAGATGTCAATGCGTCAAAGCGAAGTCCAAAACCTCACATTTTTTATCAACTATTCTTTCCTTCTACTTCTTTGATCTTTTCACCTATCTACTGTAAATATCATAACTCTCCGACATTAAAAATACAATAAGATAATATTTTAAAATAGAAAACTGATAACTGATAAACTAATAAATACTAATTACTTATTTTAATCCTTCTTCCTTTTTCAATAAAGGAATGAGATGTTGCCAAGGTTTTCTAGTTTCAAAGATATAATGTTTTGAACAAATTGATTCTAAAATTCGTTGAAAACTTAATAGAAAAAAAATTCTAACAAAAGGAAAAGGAGTTTTGAAGATTTGAATATTAAAGTTTTTATTTTATCTACAAATTTGTTGAACTTTTTGCTTTAAAAATATCCAAGATGCTTTTTGGTTTAAAAGTTATTTAAAATTTTGTCCAATTCCAAAATTTTCGTTGAACTAGAAAAAACTCGTAAGGTTAGTTTTTCTTAAAAATCAAAATAACCTGAAATCATCGAGAAAGTAGATCAATGCTTCAAAACCTTTATTGTCAATATAATTGTAACATTTTTCAGTTTTTTTTTTTTTTTCAAAAATAGTGCAAAAATTTACTTACTGAAATTTTACCTATTTTCAAATGCAAGCTTGAATTTCAGAAATGAGAGCTGGTAATATGAAATTAAATGCATCCTTGAATTCACCACGCTTAAACCAGAAAAAATCAATTTTTTATTAATTTAATTAATTTTATTAATAATTTAAATAATTTTTCAACCAAGATATAAAAACAATTTTCACATCATTAATACATTTTCTGCAGCAATTTTTTTACTTTTCAAAATGAAGGGCTAAAATTTCATTTCATTCATTCCAGGTTTAATAAATTTAAAATATTTTTTATAAAAGCTTCAAATTTAAGAAAAAATCGATGAAAATAGTGTCCCAAATGCTTTTCCGAGCGTAAAGTTGCAAATGAGAATCATTAAATTGCATTGTGTTAACCTTGCGCTAGCCTTAAAATGACGTATCTCAGGAAAAAAAGATAATTTAAAGATATCTCAAAACGTTCTTCTTTCATACAATAATTGGATTATGAACATTCATTTAATACATTTATAATTAGACATTCCTTAATGAACTCATAAATCGAGCATCTTTTGACTTCTCGATATACAAACAACCTAAATCAACTTTAAATTTGAAAAAAAAAATCAGAGAAAATGATAGATTTGCAAATTGAAGTTTTATCAAAGGATATCGATAATAGTTTATATATTTATAGTTCAACGTTTGAGATCCAGTTGCCAGGCCACCAAGCGTGGATGATGTTCCGCAGACATTGATTCACTAGAACTTGCAGTTTTTCGCGTCGTCACCGCATATGTGAAAAAAATATTTCAGGTTTAAAAGTTTGACTAAAAAATTCCGTATTTTACAAAAGTTTCTATAAATTTTGGTAATTAATTTAGAAATACAAATGACAAAGATAAGTTTTTCAACTATTTCAAAGGAAACTTTTAATGAAAATAACTTTACATTTTAAAATCTTGTTTAATGAATTCAATTGGTTATCCAAGGAAACAGCATGTTGGAGCCTATATGTTCTAAAATAAATTGGTAGATTTAATGTCCTTTCTTAAATCTTTTGTCAGATTTTGTCTGTCACCTTGAGTTCAGGTGATATGAAGTTGAGTTGAGTTTTGAAAGAAATCAATCATTGAAAACTGATGCACTAACATATCTCAATGGAAAAGAAAAAAAAACGATTCTGAATATAAATACTTTATTTAACTAAGAAAATGCATTGTGATGAAAATGAAGAAAAATGATATAAACAAGATAAATGCTGCAGTTTAAAAAAAAAATTAAAACAACCATCACTATTACAGCTAACATTACTGAAGTATGTTTGAAAAATGATTTTTTTACATAAGATCAATCTAGCAAAACAATTTGATGTTTGTTAAAAAAAAAACATGTTAAATTCAATTAAGTTTAAAACTTTCAAAAAAGGTAAATATTTCCAAACTTTTTAAAACAGAGTAGAGGAAACAAATAAAAATTCTCTAAAACTTTAATCACAGCTGTTCAAAGAACTAGTGGTCTTGAGAAAATTTAAAAATAAGGTGGTGTTTAGAAAAAATTGTAGAAAGTTCTGACTTTTCCTATTTTTAAAGGTTTTTTTCAATAATAAAAGCTGTTAGAAAAGAAAACTAATTGAATATTTGAATTCAGGGCACCCAAATCAATCAGAATAAGTTTTTGAATTATTTGCACCTTGGAAAAATGTGAATTTATCGGTCTTGTGTAATTTATTAAAACCCTTTTGAATGTGAAGTTGAAGATTGAGAAAAACAAGAAAAAAATTAAATTGAGTCTGAAATTCGTTTCTTGAAGAAAATTTCATATAAGAAAAAAACTGTGATGACATATTTAGTTTAATTTCTTGATAAGTAAAAACCCATTCTTAAGATGTGGTTGTTTTTTGTTAAAATTTGACAACTTACAATAAAAAAATTAGTTCACATTCGTGAAGGTTATATGGAAAAGTAAAATGAAATGACTTTGACCTAGAGGTTGCCTGAATTTTTAAAGCATGAATCCGGCCGGCCAAATTCGGGCTTATTTTATTAAAAAAGCTGGCAAAATTTGGGCATTTAATTCCAAATTTTTTGACCAAACTCCAGGCAATTTACTGGGAAATTTGATCAAAACCTAGAGGTTACTCATCAAAAATAAAAAAGACTTGAACAAAAAAAATCATCGAAACTTATTATCAGATTTTAATCATATATTAGACTTTTAAAACAACCTTGAATCATTATTTTTATGAAGCTGACTCAAAACATTTAGTTTTGGATGGCTTCTTAACCCTCATCCGCATTAGAGTGTCATTTTGACACTATTTCAAGTTTGAATGCTTGTAACTTTTTTCAGAAGCTTCAAAAAACAAAAATTTCTTCGGGGACCCTAAATGAATTCAAAAATTCTTCAATATTGCATCTTTACTTTATTTATGGACGAACCCTGGAAGCCTGGACAAAAAAACTCCCTTTTCCGACTTAGAGTGTCATTTTGACACTCCAAAAGTAAAATCCATTTAGGTCGTTTGAATTATTATGAACTTCATATAAAACTTATATCAATAGAAACCTTGTAATGTCAGTAAAATATGTTTAGAACTTTATATACAGCTAAAGTTACAAATTTTCTCGTTATTCAGCATGAAAGAAAAAAAATCCGAAAAAACATGCCTCAGGAAAACTGCTGTAGTTCATACGTCCAAAAAAATATTTGCCTTTTACATATCAAAGCTGAAGTTAATGTCTACATCATGGAACAAAGAAATATTTTTTTAAATTTTTTTTAATGAAATGGTCACAAAAAGTTCGAAAAAGTGGTCTGAAAAACCTACTTTTCATTCGATTGCTAGTAAATACTGTTTGAGCGATGGTAGAGTGTTTTAAAAAATATGACTACAAACTTTATTGAAATTCTAACATTTTGCTGTCTTTAGATTTTCGATGCAACAAAACTTGAATTTACTGGAATTTTTCAAAGTTGGCTATTTTGCGCGATTTTTTCACTAATTGAAATTTCATCTGTTTTTGTGGTCCTCCGTCAGGTTGTACCCAGATTTTCAGTGCTTTCTCGCCGTTTGAAGCAATCAAAACAATATTCATTGAAAAGGGAATTTAATCTACATTCTAGTGAGGTGCAACAATTTATGCTGTGAGATTTTACAAAAATATGAAAATTATAAACGTAAAATCATTCCTGAATTTCTAGAACCACAAGCAGCGCGTCCAGCAAAACGTGTTTGTTTGCTCTCCGAGTAGGTACGGTGGGTGGTGATTTCGGCAAAGAGCGAAGCCGACAGACGAAATAATGATGCGTGTCGTAGGGTACGTTTCTTGGTTGGAAATTTTTCTATTGATAGTTGTTCACGTTTGCTTGTCACGACACGCATCATAATTTCGTCTGTCGGCTTCGCTCTCTGACCAAATCACAACCCACCGTACCTACTCGGAGAGCAAACAAACACGTTTTGCTGGACGCGCGCTTGTGGTTCTAGAAATTCAGGAATGATTTTACGTTTATAATTTTCATATTTTTGTGAAATCTCACAGCGTAAATTGTTGCACCTCACTAGAATGTAGATTAAATTCCCTTTGCAATGGATATAGTTTTGATTGCTTCAAACGGCGAGAAAGCACTGAAAATCCGGGTACAACCTGACGGAGGACCACAAAAACAGATGAAATTTCAATTAGTGAAAAAATCGCGCAAAGAAGCCGACTTTGAAAAATTCCAGTAAATTCAAGTTTTGTTGCATCGAAAATCTAGGGACAGCAAAATGTTAGAATTTCAATAAAGTTTGTAGTCATATTTTTTAAAACACTCTACCATCGCTCAAACAGTATTTACTAGCAATCGAATGAAAAGTAGGTTTTTCAGACCACTTTTTTGAACTTTTTGTGACCATTTCATTAAAAAAAATATCTCTTTGTTCCATGATGTAGACATTAACTTCAGCTTGGATATGTATAAGGCAAATATTTTTTTGGACGTGTAATATATGAACTACAGCAGTTTTCCTGAAGCATGTTTTTTCGGATTTTTTTTCTTTCATGCTGAATAACGAGACAACTAGAAGCTTTAGCTATATATAATGTTCTAAACATATTTTACTGACATTACAAGGTTTCTAGTGATATAAGTTTCATGGTAATCGGTTAGGTATAAAGAGAGTTATGACGATTTTAGCTTGGAGTGTCAAAATGACACTCCTAGTGCTGATTAGGGTAATGAAATCTAATGCGGATGAGGGTTAAATGAAATTTGAGCAACCGGGCCAAATCGGAGTTTTCCCAAATATCATATTAAATGTCTGGGCAAACCCAGATAAAACCGGGAAATCTGGTTAAATTTGGAGCCCTAGAGTGATTTCGAACAAAATTCCACTGGAGGCGAACCAATATTCTGACATGTTTAGCAACGCTTATTTTTAACATCATCTTTAGCTTAAGTATGTCACTTTCAGTTTACTTATAAGTCATGAGTTATGACACCTACAGGTAGGTAGTTATCATAACATATAACCGTAAAATATAGTCCAGGAAGCCGTGCATGCTTCCCAAATCAAACCCAACTAATTTCAAAAATGACTGCAATCAATTCTAACGGTGAAAATATCTGTTTTGAATTTCAAACAAAACAAAAAAAAACTAACATTTGAAGTTTTCAGAAAAAAACCTGGGGGCAAATTTGAAGAGAAACGAACGAATTGGTACGAAAGGCACCGATAATAATTATTGGAAGCAGGTGAATCCGTTTTTTGCTTAATCATTTCCCCGGTACTACGAGTGTGTGGATGGATAATTTCTGTTTCGTTTCCTTGCTCGCTGCCACGCCGAACGCTCACTCTGGTCACGGTACATTTTTGTCTTAATTTATTGGAAATAACCAAATTTCCATAAATCGGACCGAGGGTTCCAATTTCGGTCGTTTTGCTTGAAGTTGGTTTGTGAAAAAGGAATGCGTTTGGATTTGTTTGGTTTGATCTCAAGATACAGCTATGTTATATGACATGGAAACAGAAATCTGAAATTTTGAATAATTATTAAATTCATTTTACTGGAAGTTGATTAAATAATACGATTTTTGTAATAATGCATCATTCACATATTTTAAATTACATACACATTTGCTGGAAACATATTTCAGTTTAAACTCAATATGTTTGCACATCAAATTTTTACTTATTGGGAATTCTTAATTGGTTTGTTCGAGATCTTGGTAGGTATATCAGAATGCAAAAAATGTTAAACCGTATCCCCCATTACCAGACGATACCCCTTCAATACAAATGAGTTCAGAATTACTCGACACGAAGCATTGTGGGTCCATTAAAATCAGGAAGGCAAGAGACTCCCCAAGTAAATTCTGGATCATTGCAAGGGTTATTCGGTACAACGCTTTGTATTAAAAAAATGCTCAAGCTTCGGTTTTTACTCTTCTGGTTTACCAAAGCATAAAGGTCCCAGTGTTTGGCTGCAGTAATTACGCAGCAGGACTTTTGGCAAATGGCATAAAAACAAACCGAGCTTGGGCGCACATCAGTCGGGTCAGGTAAGAAAGCTGTACGTAGGACACAGGAATCCTCGCCTTAGGGAGGCAGATGGTACTCGAACAGCCAGAGTGCAGTAATTCGCACTTCTGCTCAGTGCAATGGAAAACAACATCATCGAAGATTTACGAAAGATAATCCCACGACCTGCAGAGTTCAAGGCGTCTGTCTGTTTTGTGTTGCATTTTTTTTTCTGCTGCATTCCCTTCTGTGGTTGATCCGTCTTTACTGACTGGACAGTGTGCAGTGTTTGGTTTGACCTGCTAAGCTTCAGACGGTGGAAAATTAAATGGTTTTTATGCAGAATATACCGGTGGTAAAGCTTTAATCAGCTTAAAGTACAACCAAAAAATTAAAAAACACGCTTATTTCAGTTTCAGAATAAATCAATTGTTTTTTATTTTCAAAATTATTGAAAAATCTTTAAAAAAAACATGCAATTATCTAAAGCAAGGGAGAGCAGCCTTTTGAAGCAATGGGCCACTTTTTATTTAAAATTCTTTCGGCGGGCCGCATCAAGATAAAATTTAAGTAATAATAGTTTGCAGAGCTTTACAACGACAAATTATTGTTTTAAAAATTTAAAAGGATAAAACACACATTCAAGTGCTTGCATAAACATTTTTTATTCAATTAAAGCTGATTAATAAAACAACAAAAATTGATTAGGTTTATCAATAAATTTTGATAATTTTCCAATAATTTCAATGTTTGAGTGATTTGAAATGGTTAGCGAATATTTTTTTTTTACAAAAAAAAGGAAATATCATTTGCTTGCCTTTTATTTATTAAAATAGAAAAATTTTGCAAGTCTTTCTATGCTTCCTTAAAAGATTTGAACCGTTTTCTGAGGAAACCCCTTTTTTGTTCGAACCGATGCGATGGCTTTTTCGTGATCACTTAAAATTAAAATTTTCATGGAGCTTAACCATAACGATTTTTTTCTGTGCTCATTTTGGGAAAGTTATTATCACAACTCAATCGGATTTGGTCGTGAAGCTCCATTTTTTTCTATAATGGTGATTTTTTTAATTTGAAGTTTCGTATGAAATAATTGCATTGAAAAGTTTGAGCAAGGTTTCAAATTTATCGAAAAAAATTTTCAACCGGATTTGTCAATGTTACAGATTTCATAAATTTTAAATAAAATTTGGATAACTTTGGGATAAATTTTCTTAGGATGAATCATGAAAATTTTATGACTTTGGAAATGTGGATGTCAAATTTTTAATTTGAATGACTCTTTTTAATCAATATTTTGCACGATTTACTTATGAAATTTCTGAAAATAGCATCACAAGTTAACAAAATTTACATTTTTCCCAGGTACAAGGAATCTCTGAACTGATTTTGATTTATTCAGGAGCGCTGAATCCAAATATGTATCCAATTAGTTTTTTTGTCAGCTCTAGTTTTCGAGATAAAAAATTGGTAAAACATTTGCCATTCAATTAACACCCTGTTTTATTAGACTAAACTGTTTAATACAGACTTATTGACTCAATTATCAACTTAAAAAAAACCACGAGTTATTTTGAATTGTGAGAAAAAAAATTTGGAAGTTTTCTTTTTGTTATCCAACCCTGCAAAACCCGGGAATTCATACGAAATTATAAAGAAAAATAAAACTAAATTGAATTTTTGATATTTTTAAAAGCGTTAGTCAAATCATTTCGCAGTCTTCAACAAACTTGCTGAAAAAATAAAATCTTCAATATTCAATAACATTTTTAAGGAATATCTTGAAGAATATCTTGACAATATCTAAGTCCTTGATTGAAAAAAGAGTATTAAATTGATTGAAAATCAGCTTTGATTGTTATGTACGTTTATTGGTTAATCATTTAGGAAAGATCGATTTTACCCAAAATTGATAAATTTAAAAATTTCCACATGCCATATTACTGAAACTAGAAGCTCTAAGAAGAATGACCCTAACGGGTTGAACTCCTATCAAAAAGAAAAAAAGAAACTAGGAGCGAGTAGGGACTGCTATTTTATGATAATTATCAATCTGTTACAAAAAAAACGTGAAATAAATTAAATTTGAGATAAGCTTCGCGGGCCGCACAAACATGGCTCAAGGGCCACACGCGGCCCGCGGGCCGCGGGTTGCTCACCCCTGATCTAAAGCATATTCAAATTAAAAACATGTTGATAAGAGTGTTCATTTCCCGGTCATTTTAGCGTTCCCGGGAATCACTTAAAAACTTGCGGGAAATCGCTTCCCGGAAAATCTCTTAAAAACTCTAAAAAGTCGAAAAGTCATTTGTTATGATAGTAATAAAGGAAACATGGCTTACTGGCCTATTTAATTTACAATATATGTACCCGGCTATCAGGGTTGGATAAAGCCATCGGGGGGCTCGGGGCAATTTTTCACGGTGACCCCTATGAAAATTTTTTAATCATGTCGTCCTAGAGAAGACATTATATTATAAATATTTAAAGAAATTTTAAACAGTGCATTATATTGCCTACAAACAACCATTATGTCTGATATCTTCAAACAAAAATTGTTAATCTATCACGTGTAATCGTTGCGGCAGAATCATTCAGCTAAAGGGTGATACGGTTAAAATTTGGTCAAGGGAAAACGCATGTAAATCGGTGAAATCGTTTATTTAAAAAATCAAATTAAATTTCTTTTTCAATTTTAATTAGTATAAAATTCAGGAAAAATATTCAGTTAGGCTTCCGCTATTCCAAATCCGAATTGCCAGCCCTTACGCTTAACCCCTGCCATCAGATTTTGTACAGCCACCTAGTCCACCTTCTTCGCCGCAGAAAGCCAGTTTGCCTTGAACTGCTGCTCGTCCTTAGCAGTTTTTTTTAATCTTCTTTAGGTTCCGCTTGACAATAGCCCAGTATTTCTCAATTGGGCGGAACTCTGGCGTGTTGGGAGGGTTCTTGTCCTTGGGAACTACCTGCACGTTGTTGGCGGAGTACCACTCCATGGCCTTTTTACCGTAATGGCGAGATGCCAAATCCGGCCAAAACAGTACGGAACAACCGTGTTTCTTCAGGAAAGGCAGCAGACGTTTATTCAAACACTCTTTCACGTTAATTTCTTGGCTGACAGTCCCGGAAGCTATGAAAATGCTGCTTTTCAAGCTACAGGTACAGATGGCTTGCCAAACCAGATTTTTCTTCGCGAACTTTGATAGGTTCATGTGCTTGAAAATATCTGCTACCTTTCCCCTTCCTTTTGCCGTATAAAACTCCTCTCCCGGAAGCTGCTTGCCGCGGCTTTGACGAAGGTTTCGTCGTCCATTACCACGCAGTCAAGCTTCGTCAGCATCGTTGTGTACAGCCTCCGGGATCGCGCTTTGCCCGTCGTATTTTGTTTATCATCGCGATTTGGAGTCACTACCTTCTTGTAAGTCGATAGTCCGGCTCGTTTTTTGACTCGATGCACGGTTGTAGACGATGCACCCAGCTTTTTTGCGGTATCTCGGAGGAAGAGGTTAGGGTTTCGCTTGAAACTACCGGAAACTCACTTTGTCGTCTCAGCGGCTTCCGGTTTTCGATTTCCCCCCGATCCAGACTTCCTGGCTGTCGACAAACGTTCCCCAAACACTTTAATTACATTTGTAACGGTTGATTTGGCATCTTTTTGTGATTTTGTCAGCTTTGCGTGCGAGTAGCTCGGATTTTCGCGATGCGCGAGCAAAATTTTGATACGCTGCTCTCCAAGGAAGCTTGGACGGCATTTTGATAACTGAAGAGTGAATTTCAAAATCAAAATAAGAGCAACATTCTACACAAACACACTTCACAATTTAATTAAAAACTCTATTACTATCCACTAGACTGGCCCAAATTTGCATGGGATGATTTTAACAACTTTTTTTTTAACCCGACATTAGTGCATTTAGGTGATAAAATGACTTTCTGAAAGTTTCAGCTCATTTGGCAGAAGCACAAGCTGGCGCAAAGGACTTGAAATTTGTATGGAGATTTTCGACAAAATGTATGAAAAATTGACAAACTTTCACCCTTTGTGTTCTAAAATATGTGCCCAGTACGCTAGAAAGCTAAGAATTTTAGGAATTGTAGTTCAAACAATGAAAAACAAGTTTGTAGAAGATTGTGATACGAGGTGACTGTGATGAGCTATTTGCAATTGAATGTGTGATTTTTTTTTCGATATATTGTGAACGGTGTATTCTTAATAGCTTAATGCTCTTTTTTTGGAGCTTTCTGTGAAATTCCAGTCAGGCCCCAAGCTTTCACATAAATGGAAACAATGAACAAACAAATATAACCTAATTTAGAAATTTCGTTGGTTGGAAGTCCAAACTTTCTATTTGTTATTCTCATTGTGTGACGATGCGATCAAGTTAGTGCGATTATAAGCCCATACACCGTTCACGATATATCGAAGAAATGCGGAAAAAACCACACATTCAATTGCGGATTACTCATCACAGTAAACTCGTATTGACAAACTTTTTTGTCATTGTTTTAACTACAATTCCTAAAATTATGAACTTTCTAGCATACTGTAAACTTATTTTAGAACACAAAGAGTGAAAGTATTGTGGGATATATGCCATTTAAGAATTATACCAAACACGTTTAACATTGTCAGCTGGCAACCCATTTTGCCAGCATTCATACATACTTTCGCGCTCTGTCACTTTTCGTCCAACTCTCTCCCTCTGGCGAACCTCACCGGCATTCAGTCGTTCGTCGTCAAGCTCAACGGTCGCGTTCTGCTCTTAGGAAGCACATTACCAGGTAAGATTTTCCCTGGAACAGAATCCAACGAGTCAGCCCTTTCCGGATACTTCATGGGCTCCGGAAGGGCGCTCACAAGTATGTAAGTTTAATTTTTACTACACACAATAAAATCTGAGTTTAACATTTGATGAAAAATTTGATTTCAGGTAAAATTCGGTCAGATGTGTTTTATATTATAACGCAGCCCTGAAAACAACCATGCGTTTCCTCATTCGGGTTAATTTGTTGTAATTTTACGTGACTTTAACTTGAAACGATGTTTGGAATCTGAAACGTTGCTGTCGCACACAGGGTGTGTCTTATTGTTTGCCAATTTTAATAAATATTAAAAAGTGAAATCCTTTTAAAAATTTTCACCAAAAACAAACTATATTTTATTGCATACTCTGAAAAAAAACCTTTTAAAAATAGTATATTACTAGATTGAATTTCGTAGACTTTATTGGAAAAGTGATATTTTGTTCTAAGCAATAGTTCACTTCTTGTCTTTGATTTTTAATATTTTAAAATATATAGGAATAGCTCTACGGATAACATTGATACGAATTCTAATAATTAAAAATGAATACCACAAAACGTAGTCAGACTTTTAGTTTTGTAACGGTGTTACAATATGGAAGCAATTTCAGCCTTAACTCTCGGGATCAAGTAAATGAGAGGAACTCAATTAACTGGGGAGAACTTTGGGGTTAAAACTTTTTAAGCGCACCAGCGCACCTAGCGGTCGGTGGTGGAACTGACCATTTCTGAACGATCGTGAAACAGTACACATCGGCTCTGATCTGACCAAAAGTCGAAGAACCGATGTACGATAATTTCATTTTTCATTTTTTCGAAGAGATATACTTGTGTAAGTGCAGGGGCATGATCGGGTTAAGATATTGGACGATAGATAGCTTTGACCCAAGTCTCTGACTTCCTTTCTCAAGTTGATCGGTGAATAAGGCAGTCATATCTGTAGTGCAGCGCACAAGGTTCAAAGAACCCATCAACACGTTGTTTGAGATTAGATGCGGTCAGATTATAACAAAGTTAAGTTATAAGTTTTTGGTACGTCAAGTTAGGCCCGGTGCGGGAGTTTTAAAGTTTTCTCCGTAAGTTCGTGAAACCAAGAAAGAAAAAAACTTTTATAAATATGAAAATCCTCTGAATTCTTGCAGTGAGCAAAAGGAAAACTTAGTGCTTACGCTACATATCAAAGCACCGTTAGAAAAATATATTCCGGGTTCAGGTAAAGAAAGAATGTTCTGATAAACTTAATTTGGAGATAATTTTGGATAATAATGTTTTTTTCACTTGAAGAACAAATCCTTCAAGTGAAGGTGTCTGTTCGGGGTAGGTGAACGGGGCCGCGCACGTCTGCGCCGTCTCATCAAGAGAGTCCCTTGGACCAAAAACACCTACGGGCCAAGGAGGTTAATCCGCAGCCTCCCGGTTTACCGAGCCGGTTGTCAATTGCCGGACGTGAACCATTTTCGGAACCCAACAAGTCTCGCGCGAGCCACAGGCTAAGTTCGATTCAGCCGCCCATCAATTCGGCTAAGTCCTGTTTCAGCCGCCCATACATCAAGCTAAGTCCCAGCTGAGCCGCCGTCAAGTGCACCAACGTAGCCGAGACACCCAGCGTGCCATCGAACGCAACTATCAACAGCAGCCGCCGTGGGAGCATCACTTCAGTGCAGCAGAAAAAAAAACAAGTAGGTCAGAACAACTAACATCTTTCTGAATCGATTCTACCCGATGGGAAGCATATATTTAGGCACCAGTAAGAGCCGTTTTTGGACGTAACCGCCGAATACTAACTACGACGTCTGGCGATCCTTGGCCGCCGTGAGACGCGAGTTAGGGGTTTGAGTTTGGGTTTTGATTCGAAGGTAACTTTTAAGCCCCATTGGTTCTTTGGTTTCGGGTTGGGTGAACAGAAAAACATTTAGATGTGTCGTGGAGCGATCGGTGGATTAATTTCCTAAATTTCAGTGACCCGCCTTGAGGAGTCCTGCCGGGCACAACACCACACGCTTCTCCACATGCAACTGTGTTCTCACATTTGCTTGGCGCTAAGTGGAGTAGTTAACTGAAATTAACCCCCTATTCGTAGCCTGTTACATTTGGCGCCCAACTCAAGGGAATATTGAACAAATTGAGAACTGTTACTTTTATACATATTGGTTAAGTTTTCATAATTTTGATATTTTCATTAGCCTTATTTGATTTTTCTTTTTATTCGTATGAGTTTTTCTTTTTTTACATTAGTTGAGTTGATCGGAATAAGTTTGAATTATGATGCTATCGTATTGAGGGAAATATAAGTGAGTTGAAACGAAATATATGCTCCAATTAATTTTTTTTAATGGTTTTTTTTTCTTTTTTTTTTTATTCATAGTTTAGTATTTTTTTTCTTTTTCTTTTATTTTAGTATTAGGAATCTTAGTTTGAATTGAATTAAAGTCGATTGAAAAGTGAACGTTGAGTGGAATTTAGATTGGTGGTTTAAAAAAAATACTTTTAAGGTTTGTTTGTTTAAGAAAAGTTGTGAACACTTCAACATACATAAACGTGAAACTTGGTTTAATTTACAAAAATGGCTTTTGCAACAAATCAAGTTGGTCTTGGGTCGTATATAAACCCAGATGACCTCCTCCCAGACGAGATTGAATATGAGTTGAAACTACGATGTTTAGATGCATCTCATCTTCCAATGGAGATGCAAAGAAAAGTTTTGAGAGAGGCCCAACTAGAAGAAATAGTAAATCCAAAACTCTTAAAGTCAAAAAAATCGATTACACAAGAATTGACGGTAATTCAGATAAAATTAACAACGATCAGACAGGAATTTGAAATTTATGGAGCGAATACGAAATTACTGTCAAGATTATTTCATGTCAAGTTACGAGTGTTACGTTCAAGTGCAGTGAATGATTATGAAGTGGAAGAAAGACAAGAGTTGCTGGAAGAGATCCAAACCATAGCGGGGATGATGAATATGTCACAGGAGGAACGAATTCACAGAGGATTGTCCAGAAGAGCAGCGTCGACTGATGCAGGCAGGGTGAGTTTCCGGGATCATGCGTTCGATTTCCCACCACCTCCAAGCGTTCCCCGGTCATCCGAAATAGGACAGGCAGCAGGGGTACGCTACACAGGAACTATACCGAAAACGACGCGACAAAGACAACAAGATCTCCAAAGAAACCTTTCAGAACAGCATAAATGGGAGGAAGGTCAGCAGAGTGCGAACCCAACAAAATCCACTTCACAACGACGAGATGCAGAGTTGGAAAGTAATCAGGTAGAGAGAGAGAAGGACCGTGAGGCAAGACCAGAAAGAAGAGAGCAAAATGAAAAAGGGTTAGAAATAGGGGCAGAAAAAAGCCTTAAAGAGGATGCGGGATTAGGAAGTCCAGCAACACCATTAATTGGAGATGAAACAATTCTTAGAGCAGAAGTTAGCAGAATGGTGGAAAACGTCTTAGCAACACAGATGGAAGGATTGGTCATGAAAATTATACAAAATGTACATGCTTACCAAGAACGGACGGAAAAAAAACCGACACGAAAATCTAATAACCAGGCGAAAAGTCTGGAAGAACCAGCAGGCGTAATAGAGAGACCCAATTCAGTAGCGAGTCAAGTTCATGAATATGAGGAAAATCCCGACCCCTGGAAACAGCTTAATGAGAAATTCGACCAAAGTGTCCAAGGAAGACAATCTTGGTGGGAACGAAATAGTCGAGTTGATGAAAATCTCAGTCAAATCGAGCGGAATCGACCGCAACAACAAAAAATAGGAAATTCGGGGACCAAACACACATCGGATCAAAACAGCAGACAATGGCAGAATACATACCAACAATCTGGGCTTTTAAATGAGGCCTACAGTCAACAATTTAAATACCCTAACTTAGAATTGAAAGCTGAACAAATAACGGTTAAGAATCGACAAATGGATAACATACGATTCCCGGAGGAGCAGATAAGAAACTACAATTCGAGAGACCAACATGGATTCACAATCTCCTGGAATGTTAGGGAAAACCAACATCAATTTGCTGATCATGGATATGACGCTGTAGACTCGACCAGAAGGCCCTGGACACCAGAGGTAAGAAGTGCGGGAAGAATACCAATCAACAAATGGCAAATAAGATTCAGTGGGGACCCCAGGGGAATGACAGTGGAAGAGTTTATTAAGCGGGTGGAGGTTTTAGCTAGGAATAACCAAATTTCGGATCAGGAACTCCTCAATAATGCGAATTTCTTGTTCAAGACGGAATCAAATGCTGAAACTTGGTACTTTACATTCAGTGAAAAATTTACGTCTTGGCACTCTTTAAAACATCATTTGAGAGTGCGATTCGAAGTTCCAAATAAGGATAAAGTAATCGACAGGCAGATAAGGGAAAGGAAACAAATGCCTAATGAAACTTTTGTAGCATTTTTAGGAGAAATTGAAAGACTTAACCAGCAGATGTCCCGACCCATTGATCCCAAAATAAAGCTGGAAATTCTTCTAGAAAACATGCGAGACTGGTATCGGCCACATCTGGCATTTATTAACCTGGAAAACCTAGAAATAGAAACCCTAAGCAGATTGTGCTATGACCTAGATAAATCAGTCTATAGATCATATGCAATAAGAAATCGCGGATTTGGAGTTAATAATATTGACGAAGAATACTATGGAGAGGAACAATTTGGAAACTACGTAGCCGAGGAGGAAATAAATGCAATATGCCGAGAAAATCAAGGGCGATCACCGAGAACAGAAGGTGTAAGGAATCGGTCGGAAGATAACCAAAGTACAAGATTCTGTTGGAACTGCCGTCGTTTTGATCACTTTTGGAGACAATGTACTCAAAGTAAACGAATTTTCTGTCACGTTTGCGGAAGAAGAGATGTTGTCGCCTCAACTTGTCCAGAAAAACATAGGCCGTTGGAACAAAAAAACGCACCATTGGAAGGGAACTAGGGAGAAACCTTTCCAAAATTGAAAATCGATCTCCCGAACTAAAGTTTTACAGTAAGTTTAGTGAAATATTAGAAATAAACGTTCAAGAAAACAAGTGTCCTTATATTAAAGTGAAAGTGCTAGATTCTATAGTTGAGGGGCTCTTAGATTCAGGAGCAGCAGCCAGCATTTTAAGTGATACTAAATTGTTGGAAAAACATAATTTCATAACGCGACCAACGAAGTTGAAAATAAGGACAGCAGACGGAACCGCACATAATTGTATAAAGTCGATTTGCATACCATATACATTTAGGGGAGTAACTAAAGTGATTCCAACGCTATATGTTCCGAAAATAGCAAAGAAACTTATTTTGGGAAACGATTTTTGGAATGCATTTAACATTTCACCAGCGGTTCATGAAAATGGAAATTGGCAGCGATTGGAGGTAAACCAAGAGGAGTCTTGGTCAGCAAATAATATCGAAACACATATGGAAAATAATAGCACACAAATAAATTTGATTTTGGAACCGGATAATAATGTGGATCTAAATTTAAAGATAGAGGAGGATAATAGCTTAGAATTACCGGCGGTGGAAACTCCAAAATCAGTAGATGTAGAGAAAATTGAAACGGAACATGCACTAACATTAGAGGAACACAAAGAACTCCAACAAGTTGTGAAACAGTTAAAAGGATCGGGAAAATTAGGGAGAACGCATCTGATGGAACACAGGATAGAGATAATAGAAGGAGAAAAACCGAAGAAACCACCACGATATCGCTTATCACCAGCGATACAAAAAGAAATGGAAAAGGAAATCGAAAGAATGAAAGAATTAGACGTTATAGAGGAATCTACTTCAGATTGGTGCAATCCTTTGCTTCCAGTAAAAAAATCATCAGGCGAATGGAGGTTGTGCTTAGATTGCCGGAAAATCAATGAAGTGACCAAAAAAGAGGCATATCCATTCCCGGATATGCAAGTTATTCTTGGACGAATAGAAAAAGCGACTTATTTTTCTATTATAGATCTATCAAAGGCATACTGGCAGATACCTTTGGCGCTAGAAAGCAGGGATTTTACGTCGTTTAGAGCAGGAAAACATCTCTACAGGTTTAAAGTCATGCCATTTGGACTCTCTGGAGCCCCTATCAGTCAGACAAAACTAATGAATCAAGCATTAGGATATGACCTAGAACCCCAGGTGTTTGTTTATTTGGATGACATTGTTGTAACATCTGAGACTTTCGATGAACATCTAAAGCTGCTGAGAATAATTGCCGAGCGGTTGAATAGAGCAAAATTGTCAATTAGTGTGGAAAAATCTAGGTTTTGCCAGAAAAAGGTAGCATATTTAGGATATGTTTTATCAGACCAAGGAGTGTCAATTGATAGTTCGAAATTAGAACCGATACTAAACTACCCTTCACCAACGACCCTGAAAGAAGTCAGAAGATTGATGGGAATGGTAGGTTTTTACAAACATTTCATCGCGAATTACAGTACAGTTCTAGCTCCCATTACAGATCTGCTAAAACAGTCTAAAACCAAATTACTGTGGACTGAAGAAGCTGAAAAGGCATTCAATGAAATAAAAAGTATACTCACGTCGCCGCCCATTTTAGCAAATCCAAATTTCGATCTTCCTTTCATTATCGAGTCGGATGCATCAACAGTAGCAGCAGGGGCAGTATTGGTTCAAGTCCAAGAGGGAACCCGACGACCAATCGCCTATTTCTCCAAAAAGTTTTCTTCGACTCAACAGAAATATTCAGCCACTGAAAGGGAATGCTTGGCTGTAATATTGGCCATCGAAAAATTTCGCCATTACGTTGAAGGCACCAATTTTACGGTAGTCACGGATGCACAGTCATTGAAATGGCTAAATCAAGTCAGCATTGAAGGAAATTCCGCCAGATTGGTTCGCTGGGCCTTGAAACTACAGCAACACAACATAAACCTGGAATACCGGAAAGGAAAATTCAATGTGATTGCGGATGCGTTATCAAGAGGTGTGAATGAGGTCAATATACTTACAGCGGATTTAGATCATGAAAACTTGAAGAAAGTGGTTATCCAAAATCCTCTGAAGTATAAAGACTTCAAGGTTGTACGGGGAAACGTTTTCAAATATGTGACATCTAACGATCCGACGGACGCGTACTTTGTCTGGAAACTTGTGCCACCCAGATCAGATCGGTTACAAATTATGGAAGACGAGCACAGCAACTCACATTTTGGATACACTAAAACACTCAAAAAGATCCAGGAACGATACTACTGGCCAGGAATGTCCGTTGAAATAAAAAGATTCTGTAAAGGTTGCGACACGTGCAAAACGTCCAAGCATCCGACTGCACCACGTGTCCCACCAATTGGTCGACAGAAAGTAGCGAGCATGCCTTGGCAAGTTATTATGCATGCAGGAAAAATCCAAACTATGAGCGCTAATCATAGCAGCTTTGCCTACTAGCGACACGTCGCATACGTCGCGACGTTGAAAATAATAACGATGCACCGCAAGTTTCCTTGGAGACCTGGAGCATGCGATTGGTGTCCTAAGGAAAATGTACTGTAAATAACATAAACAATGTTCGAGTACTACATCGAAATCGCCTACTGGACTGAAAAAAGAAAAACAAACCTGCGAATGACAGAAATCTCGCTAGTAAAAAAGCGTCGCTAGTCCTACTGTCGCTATTCGGTTTGGTGCTTTACACATAATATATCAATCGATTTTATGGGCCCATTTCCTAGATCGAAAAATGGAAACACGGTGTTGATGGTGATCACAGACCACTTTTCAAAGTTTGTGATTATTCAACCACTTCGTGAAGCAAAAACAACTACTGTGGTAACGTTTGTCGAATCTATGATTTTTCTTCTATTTGGAGTCCCAGAAATTTTAATATCGGATAACGGACCACAATTCCGATCAGCATTATTTGCATCATTATTAAAAAAATATCGAGTCAATCATTGGAAAAATGCTAGTTATCACCCCGCCAATAACCCAACAGAAAGGGTGAATAAAGTTATTGTGGCGGCAATTCGTTCGTATCTCAAAAACGGAGATCAAAGATATTGGGATGAAAACTTACAAAAAATAGCAATGGCAATAAGGACAGCTGTCCACGAATCAACGGAATTCACGCCGTATTTTATAAATTATGGCAGAAACTACATAAGCTCGGGAGAAGAATATTCTAGGATAAGAGAAACAACTGGAGAACTGAAATATAATCCGACAGAATTGAATGGAGAGATGCACCATATATTTGAAAAAGTGAAAAATAATCTTAAAAAGGCATACGAAAGATATGGTAAATATTACAATCTTCGTTCGAAAGCAAAGGTACCGGAATTTCAAATCGGAGAAATTATTTTGAAGAAAAATTATTTACTGTCAAATAAAACAAAGGGCTTTAACGCAAAACTAGCAGATGCTTACTCGTTGGCAAAAATCGTTTCCAAATTAGGGTCAAATTGTTATGAGCTGGAAGACCTGAAGGGAAATAGATTGGGAGTTTTCCGATCAGCTGATCTTAAAAGCAGGTGAAATTATTTTTTTAAGCCAAGTATCTTAAAAGTAATAAAATCTGGCAAACATGGAGATAAGACGGAAAAAACTTAGGAAAATTTTTCTCATGCCTATTCACTAACATCAAATGATCCGGAGTAATAATCTGTTTATTGAGAAGGTCAAGTACTTAGAAAAAGGAAGGTAGTGCGAGTCTGTGAGAGGCCACAGATGATGACCAGAGATAGTGAAAAGAGAAAAATTTGTCCAAGAATTGGAAGTCGGTCTTTAAACAAAATTTCGAAATGGATAAACACAAAAGTGTTGCAAAGCAAAAAAAAAACATAAAACAAATGAAATGGATTTGTTTAAAAAAAAAAATCAAAAAATCGAGAAGGAAAAAAAATACAATTAAATGGAAAGTTGTGAATATTAGATAATTCGAAGAAATAGGATCACGTTTTTTGAATATCATATTTTTCCTCCTAGTTTAAGGAGAGTTCAACAATAAGTAGTTAAAAAAAACATAATTTTAACAAAATCACAAAGTAGAATAAATATGATTTCTCGCCCACCAAATCCACTATGTTCAATACGAAAGAATGATCGACCAAACAAAATTATGATGTAAACTAAATACGTTAATTAACAAAATTCACAAAACAAAATTTAAACAGAAAAGAGAATTAGGATTAGGTAATTCAACCAAGAGTTGGTGTTTCTTGAACAAATAAAATTAGGTAGGGAAGCGAGACGAACAAAAGTGTCAGCCATCTTGAAATATTGAACCACATGTTCATCAAAATTAAACTTACATGTTTAGGAAAACAAACATGTAGGTTTCTAGATAAAAACCTCACAGAATGGATCTATTTCAACGTCACTCAAAATTTATGTAAAGATTTACTACAAAATTACTGAAAAATAAAACGGTGCATAAAAAAAAACCGGACCAAAAGAAACAACGGTTACATTCGAAGAAGATCGCGGCAATACTGCTCTGGTGATGCAATTGATAAGATCCAAAAAGCTTGTGGAGAGTTCAGTTAGAGTAACTGGAAGACCCGTTCAAGATACAGGGTGGGTATTGAATACCACTTCCAGGTTAGATAGGTAGAATTCTGATTATTGGAGATTAATTTATGGATGAGACATCATTGGAAACCATTGTATACCATACGGATGTGTAGAAACCTTCAGTAGCATGCGAACCTCCGGTTAATTTACTGCATACGCTGGAGAAACGCCGGCTGAAAGAATAACGGTCTTTATCAAATCGGAACAGTACAGAGATACATTAAGCAAAATCGGTGCTTAGCTGGTGAGGCCTATTGGTGAAAACGATGAAAAAGAAATGACGTGCTGGATCATATACGATGCTAGAGCACAAAGAAGCATGGATGTATTTTTTTATTATTTTACAACAAAAAAACTGCTTAAAGGAGTACGTGGTAAACAGTGATAGTGGACATGGAGTTGAGAATTCTACTTAGCCAAAAACCAAAAGAATAAAAAAAAAGCAAGAATAGTTCTTGAGTGTTTCGCCGAAGTGGTATAAGATAGTAGCCCAAGGGTGATAACGGGGACATAAGGTTGAAAGGAAGTTGAGTAGTTACGATGGAAAAATGCTACAGTGATTGAGCTCTGTAGAAAGAGAAATTTTAAAGAAGATAGCGGATAGAGAATCGGAGATAGAAGATCGTGCTCCTTAAGACCAACTCATACGAAAGAACATAGAAAAAACAAGTAAGTAATAAAAAAATCGATTATGATGAATTTTATAGAATATTATTTTAGTAATCGGTTGAGTTCGTGGGAATAAAATTTTGTTCATATGAACTAAAAAAATATTTTAAAAATTGAAATATTTTTTTATAAATGGGTTGGGGGTAATGTAACGGTGTTACAATATGGAAGCAATTTCAGCCTTAACTCTCGGGATCAAGTAAATGAGAGGAACTCAATTAACTGGGGAGAACTTTGGGGTTAAAACTTTTTAAGCGCACCAGCGCACCTAGCGGTCGGTGGTGGAACTGACCATTTCTGAACGATCGTGAAACAGTACACATCGGCTCTGATCTGACCAAAAGTCGAAGAACCGATGTACGATAATTTCATTTTTCATTTTTTCGAAGAGATATACTTGTGTAAGTGCAGGGGCATGATCGGGTTAAGATATTGGACGATAGATAGCTTTGACCCAAGTCTCTGACTTCCTTTCTCAAGTTGATCGGTGAATAAGGCAGTCATATCTGTAGTGCAGCGCACAAGGTTCAAAGAACCCATCAACACGTTGTTTGAGATTAGATGCGGTCAGATTATAACAAAGTTAAGTTATAAGTTTTTGGTACGTCAAGTTGGGCCCGGTGCGGGAGTTTTAAAGTTTTCTCCGTAAGTTCGTGAAACCAAGAAAGAAAAAAACTTTTATAAATATGAAAATCCTCTGAATTCTTGCAGTGAGCAAAAGGAAAACTTAGTGCTTACGCTACATATCAAAGCACCGTTAGAAAAATATATTCCGGGTTCAGGTAAAGAAAGAATGTTCTGATAAACTTAATTTGGAGATAATTTTGGATAATAATGTTTTTTTCACTTGAAGAACAAATCCTTCAAGTGAAGGTGTCTGTTCGGGGTAGGTGAACGGGGCCGCGCACGTCTGCGCCGTCTCATCAAGAGAGTCCCTTGGACCAAAAACACCTACGGGCCAAGGAGGTTAATCCGCAGCCTCCCGGTTTACCGAGCCGGTTGTCAATTGCCGGACGTGAACCATTTTCGGAACCCAACAAGTCTCGCGCGAGCCACAGGCTAAGTTCGATTCAGCCGCCCATCAATTCGGCTAAGTCCTGTTTCAGCCGCCCATACATCAAGCTAAGTCCCAGCTGAGCCGCCGTCAAGTGCACCAACGTAGCCGAGACACCCAGCGTGCCATCGAACGCAACTATCAACAGCAGCCGCCGTGGGAGCATCACTTCAGTGCAGCAGAAAAAAAAACAAGTAGGTCAGAACAACTAACATCTTTCTGAATCGATTCTACCCGATGGGAAGCATATATTTAGGCACCAGTAAGAGCCGTTTTTGGACGTAACCGCCGAATACTAACTACGACGTCTGGCGATCCTTGGCCGCCGTGAGACGCGAGTTAGGGGTTTGAGTTTGGGTTTTGATTCGAAGGTAACTTTTAAGCCCCATTGGTTCTTTGGTTTCGGGTTGGGTGAACAGAAAAACATTTAGATGTGTCGTGGAGCGATCGGTGGATTAATTTCCTAAATTTCAGTGACCCGCCTTGAGGAGTCCTGCCGGGCACAACACCACACGCTTCTCCACATGCAACTGTGTTCTCACATTTGCTTGGCGCTAAGTGGAGTAGTTAACTGAAATTAACCCCCTATTCGTAGCCTGTTACAGTTTAAATGAATATTGCACAAAAAGGTCAACGATATTCTCAATTTATTGTTACAATAGTTTCAGCTCAATGAAGCTTTTTATCTCTTTATTATTCGATTTAAGTATAAACTTGTGAATTCTAAAAAAATCCGGTTCTTGGATTTATATACATGTGAATCGTTTTGAATTGTTTAATATTTATACAAACAAATTACAAGCTTCATTAACCCTTCCTCACATTCCATCATTTTGCAAAGGACATTTCAATGTACAACGAACAAATAACAAGAATTAAAAATCAAAAAACATTCTAGATAAACTTAGTGCTGCCAATTTTGAAAAGTAATGAAAAATTGTTTTCAAAATCATCCATCCAAAAAGTATTAAAGAAACTAAAAGAAAATTCAGATACACCCTGTAGCAGGATCGTTTCACTAACAAACACCGAACGGCCGACCGGTAAGGAGCAAGTTCGATTTGATGCGCCAAAAAAAATGCCGTTTTAAATCTGGAACTCGGAGATTTCAGTTATGTAAACCATGAAAATCTTTCTAATCATTGTCATGCTTTGTAACAAGGCTGATGGCTAGAAGTTGATAAAACAATGATTCAAAAACTAAAAGGGAATAATGAGCTGGAACGGCTTCATTGTTATGGTCATGTAATTTCACAATGTCATTTTTTTCGTTTCGGGAATTTACATTACGTCATAAGTCATGTAAATTTAGTAGAAATAACGTGTTCCATTTATTTGCAGATTATAACATGTAATAATTTAATACTGTGTAGATGTTTCAAACATTTTGCCGGAAATCTCCACACAAATTTCAAGTCCTTTGCGCCAGCTCGTGCTTCTGCAAAATGACCTGAAACCTTCAGAAAGTCATTTTTACACCTAAAGGCACCAATCTAGGACCTAGGGTGTGCCGCAACGAATATAAAGATTTTTTTGTCATGGGCCAGTCTACTATCCACAAATATCTTGATTAGAAAAATGTAAAGATAGATATTGAAATTCTTTTTATACATTTACTTATCATCGAAATCAGAATAAATATTTCCTTCGTGACAATCGAGAAGTATCATTAAGATTTCAGATAAAGAATCTGGAATACAGAAATAAATCTATAGAATTTAAAAAAAATAAATTCCATGGAGATACAGACAGTTCATTAGTGAAACTCAAAACTTAAAATGGGATTTATTCAGACCCACAATAGAAAATCTCAAATTAAAATCGTAACATCCAATTACAAATGAAACTTAAATACAAAATTGAGAATCAAAGCTACATTCAGGTTAAAGAAGAAATTACCCAATTTATATTTCAAATCCAAATGTTTATTTCATTTTAATATGTTAAAATCACAAAAAAATGGTTTTCATGTATAGTGGTGAACTTTTAAAATGGATTTAACTTTAAAAAAATTATTCATTAATTTTATAAGAAAATAAAATGAAATTTTTGTCAAAGTACTTCTAAAAGAAGCAAAAGTAACCTCAGAAAACATAAATTCAGAATAGAAATTAAATGTTCTAGACACAGAATCACAGCTTTGGAAGAAGATGGTAATGAAAATAAAGAAACATTCTTGTTAGAATAATCGCTTAATTAAATTTGCAATTCAACTATGAGAGCGTTTTTATGATGATAACAATTTGAGCATGGTCATTTGAAAAATTATTTGCTGAATTCCGTGCATTTCCTTTAGAAGAGGATAATTCGAAAAAAAGGTTCATTATTCAACGTTCACGGTTCAGTTTGTTATTCAAATTGGAACAACTTCACCTTACCTTTTTTCAAATTTTGACAAATCTAAGGGAAAATTAATCTATCCCTGGAAAAGCCGTTACATTTTTTTAAATGAGGAGAAAATACTTCCTTAAATATCAGAACACAATGGTTTAATTGCTGACAACTGCTGAAATATTTTCTTTATTCAGTACATAAGAGAAAGTGATGTATTAATGTTGGGTATGAATTTCAGATTCCCCGGATTCATTTGGACATTCCCGTTTTTTTCAAAGTAAAGGAAACATATAAAGCAAACTAAGGTCTGAATTATGCTCAATTTTGTGCTTTTTTAACCGAATTTGAACGCTGACGACGTGTTTCGATAAAAAAAAATTAAACATGGTTTTATTCACTTTTTTCTAATTAATTTTTTTTTTCTTCAAATAATCATTGAATTCTGCTTAGATTTGGCCGGATTTAATGTTGAAAAGCTCGGGATTAAATGGCGAAATATAACCAGTAATTATAAAAATTTATGCTAATTTTTTCAATTTGGCAATGCTAACTCTAGGGGACCCCTTAACTTGGAGTGAAACTAGTCGAAATATTATTTCAAGGGAGCCCTCACCTGTTATATTGAAAATTTTATCTTAAATTTAAAGTTTTCTAAACAAAACTTAAAGCTTTATGATAAAAGATATATTTTGATTATAAGAAGTGTATTCGTAAAAATGACAACAATTACAATTTGTTTTGTGAATAATTTTTTGATGCATGGATGTAAACTTTTGAAATTTTCAGCGAAGTTACCCAGTAATGTAACGTTTACATATGCAAATTTTTGTGAAGTTCTATCAATTGGTTTTGAGATAGCGTCGAATGAACAAAGTTTTCGACTTATATTTTGGGCAACACACATTTATAATGCATACTATGAAAAACTTTTTTCAATCAAGGCTATTTTTGATTAGGTTTCCTGATTCCTGAAGCTTGACCTTGAAAATAGCTCAAAATTTTGAATTTGTTCGAAGTTATAACAAATTTAGCCGATTGTTCTCCTTCGACACAAAACAACATTTTTGACTTTTTATCACTCCACCACACCGTGTTTGCGTAATGGCAAGATTCCAAATCCAACTTAAACAATCTTTTAACTTCATGGAACCTATTGAAGTGCTTTGCAGAGAAAACGGTCGCATTTGGAGGCAGTCTTCTTTATATTTTTAGCCATTCATCGTGTCAATCGTAATGAAAGACTGAGTGATTTTCAGTTTCCACAGATCGTTAGCCTCCTCAAGTACTAGACCTTAAATTTTCCAATTTCTTCTCCTTGTTTAGCTCCGAGAAATACAGGCGCGACTTGTCAACTATAAAATTCTGTTTGGAACCTGCCAGGTGCCCGCTAAAAAGTTCGTTTTGCTGTCCATGGCGATATTTTTCAAAATATCTAACTACAAGCGGTCTCAACATTTTGCGCACGATTTGACCACCATATTTTGTTTATTTTACCGGTGAGCAGCTTTGCTACCTTTCATGTTTACCTTCCTTTTGTAATTTTCCTGCCCAAGATTTTTTTTAATAAAATTCAATATTGGACGCTATCTCAAAAACCACTTGACATATGGTCTCCAACATCGAAACCCGGATCAGAAATGCCCGATTTGAATTTGCGAGTCTCCGCAACATCAACGAATATCCAAATCTTTAACTCAAACATCAAATCCGTATTGCTGTACGGGTGCGAAATTTGGTGTACATATGCGGTAACGCCGGGGAAACTGAAAGTATTTGTAAACCGCTGCCTGCGTAAAATCATTCGCGCCTTTTGGCCTTGCAATTGGATCTCAAATAAG
Source organism: Uranotaenia lowii (assembly GCF_029784155.1). NCBI lineage: Eukaryota > Metazoa > Arthropoda > Insecta > Diptera > Culicidae > Uranotaenia > Uranotaenia lowii. The sequence continues at coordinate 345,819,852 of NC_073692.1, read as the reverse complement.
GAACTTAAGGGTGTCCACGATGAAATTGTCACACATTTGAAATTGCTCTAACTTTTTAACCATTGGGTAGAATTAAATAAAAATTTGGGTGGATTTAGTTCATAGCGCATTGCGTTTGCATTCTGCAAGTTTTAAAGTCCTGTAAACAAAACTCGCGGAAATGAAGTCGAAAGATCAGCAGGTTGGGCTTCGAATGTTCAAAGTAAAAAAAGCCCCTAACCAAGACGAGAAGCAGAATAAGTCCGCTTAAACCCGTGCCAGGTTTCCGTGTTTCGTCAACATGCTGACGAAATTTGAATGTTGCATCTGGACGACGAAACGTATATGAAGGCAGACTTCAAACAGATCCCCGACAATCTTTTTTTCACGGCAAAGGACGAAAGTCAACAGAATTAGCAAAAAAATGTTAAACCTAGTTCCCATTAGTTTATTACTTATTACTTTGATTATGAAAAAATCATTAATTTCATTACAAATTTTATGCTGTTATGAAATATTTATTTAAAATTTTTTTTTGTTTTTCTTGACCTTCTAAATGTTCAATTCTACACTTGAAAAGGTTTTGATTACCCAAGTTACAAAATTAACATTTTTCTGAGGTGCATAGAATTTAAGAGCTATTTTTTTTATTTTGATGCCTTGAATCTAGATCACAATTAATAGTTATTTTTCGATATATAAAACAAATTTTTTTAAATTATTTAATAATATAGGTTGACATTATTTAAAAAATGTCTGCACTTTTCTGACAGAACTATACAAGAAATTTGACTTTTGCAAAAAAAGAAAAGAAGTTTTCTTTTTGTTTTTTTTTACCTATTTTGTAAAATGCTAGAACACCAACAATTTTGTATATTTTTAAAACAAAATCCAAATAAATTTTTAGTCTTCACCTAGTTTGTTATATGTAAAGTTGTTTAATGTCAGAAATACTTGTAATCATGTTTATTTAATTCCTAAAATTTGTGGATTTTAACTTTTTTTAATCAATTTTTCTTCTGAAGTTTAGCAAAACATTACTTTAAGATTGAATGGAGAAAAATAAACAAACTCAAAATCAGTTTTTGTCTTTCATGTTGTTTTGTTGGTTTATCAGTTATCAACGATTGATTTCATTCAGATCTGATAAATTTTCAAACTAATAAATACATATCACCAAAACTATATTTGAAAAAACAAAATTTCATCAAAGCTTCGAGTTCAGCAAAAATTTCTAAATCATAATCATCAAAACATAGACACATAAAATGCTTTAAAATTTTACAATTATGATTCAAAAATGGTATGACGTTTTAATTGAAAAAACATTCTTCTTAAAACTAATCTTTCAAATCTACATTATGTGATTTATTTTCAAACATATTTTCCCAATTGAAAACTCCAATTTTAAAATTTTTAAAATTTTTTGAATAAGTTTGTCTTTGTTTTTCATTTCTGAATTATTGTGTTCTTAAACATAATTTCCTAAGAATCCATTTGAACTAAATTTTAAAAAAGAAAAACATTGTTTGTAACAGCTGTCCCTGACGTATTATTGAAATATACGGCGGCTACATATTCAGATCTTAAATTTTCCTTTCATGTCTATTATTTTAATTTTCCTTGATTTCAATTTTGAACTTATATCTTAAAATTTTTAAAAGTAATTCGAAGTTGCACCTCGAGAGTTAAGTATTAAAGCACAATATCAACTAAATTAGTATTTGTATTGTGTTTCAGTGATTAAAACAAGTATGTACTTAGGATTCCATATTTGTGTTTTTATCAGTTTCTTAGTGATTCCAGAAATCCATCCAACCAAATCTTTGTCATATAAGTTTTATAAGTTTACAATGCTGAACCGAACATGTTTCATTATAAATATATAAAGACAATATTGTAAACTGCAATGACATAGCTTTTTATTCTCATAACTGGAAGAATCGAATATAAAAATTAACAATGTAGAGATTTGAGCACTGGTGCTTTTAAAACTAAATTTAATATATTCATCGTTTTGTCAAATTAAATTAAATTAGCTATTGGGTTTGTGTTTTAAATGAATTCTTTCAAATTCAAAATGGATGTTTTTTCTTGATCGAGAATTTAAATTTCAAATCGTGATTGAATGATTTTATCTTTAAAATTCTTGTTTTATTTCTCACATGATCTTAATTTTTTTAATAGAATTTGGATTTAATTTCTTTTTAAATCTGGTTTTATTTAAATGTTATCTATTTCTGTACAGATGTTCATGCCAGTACAGTAAAAGTCTTTGTCATGGTCACAAGGAAGAAAAAAGTTTAAGAAATTTATTTTCTAATATATTGTGATTTCTAGGTAAATTTGAGTTTTGAAAACCACCCACCCCCCTTCCCCCATGAACTGGTCCTTCGCACGGGCCTGTCGAAAAATATTAATCGTTGCCATTAATAGTACAAAATTGAATTGTTTTGGGTTATTTTTTCTTTTGAAGAAGGGCTCAAATGGTTGATTGATTTGAAAATTTTAAGCTTTACAAATGGAGCACAATTTTTATAACACCATCAATTTAGTTCACTAGTTTATTCAGGATTTATAATCAGATCGCGTGTTGGTTTCCTCTATTAAACCTATTAACCAAACTGAGTAATTGAATTTTTTTTCAACTGCCGTCAATCAATTTCATGCTTATGTCACATTTAAAGTCAAAAACTCTTTCTTCAAATCTTGAATGTCATACTGGTTTAATTTCCCGTCCAAGAACTGCATTGTTCTAAATTCCAGTCACTTATAACGGTTTCAGTAGGACCATTGATCTGTGGCAAATCAATTAAAATTCTTCAACTATTCCCAACTCAAAATCGAACAAATCATGTTTCCTCTGCGTAGCTGTCACACGTTAGTGCTGCATGTTTTTTGAAAAATTTCCTCAATTTTATATGCCTCTAATCAACCTTCAGCCAACCGTGCAAGGAGCGTCCACATTCAAAGTAACGCTGAGCTAAATCACGGTGTTGTTTGTTTTTGTTTAGCTACTTCAAATTACATTATTCAAACTGTTTTCAAGGAAGTTTTCTAAGGAAGCTCCCTTAAAGTTCCGTAGTTCACACACAACAGTTCCACCTTAGCTTGAGTTCCCCAAAATCGTTAATTGATCAGAAGGCGTGAAGCCAATGGGAAGTCAGAACCTCGCACCGGTCACGTTTAATTAGCTCCACCAATTGGGGTCCCCCGTTTTTTCTTCCATCTCTGAGCTTCTTGGCTGCAGCTGAGTTAAACCGGTAACGATCTTCCCCCAAAGGTTTTTTTTTTGTAACTCGATAGACTCAGAAAAACAATACTATTTTAGTTGGGTCTAGCAAGGTGTTTCTAAGGGTCTCACAAATCACCTGGATGTTCTGTTTTTGGGATGGGAGACAGGGAGAAGCTCGGACAGTCCGATAATAATCGGGTATGAAATTATATCTCATTTGTTTTAACTCCCAAAAGCCTATACATCGTAGGGTTTGTCTGTTTCCCTCTGATTACAGTCCGTGTCCATTAGATGGATCGGAAATAAGGGTTTAGCCTGCTTATTGTGGTCTCCTTCATTGTCGCTTCCTTCCTCTGGCGGCAGTCCGGGTAAAAAGTTTTGGAAAATTGGCGTTCCGCTTCTTCGAGGCGCCAAATGCGTCGTTCTTTCGTTCATGGTTCGCATGAATGGAACTCCATACTTAAAGCCCATTGATTTAAGATTTAAGAGCGCCCGGCATTGTGTGGGATGATTGCTGTCGGACGAGGGCGGTGACTAGACAGAATTAATTCCTTCACCCGGCCGGCGGATCGGTGATTGAGCAGCTCAAAATTTGCCTGGGTCTGCCTCCTTCCGCGATTCTCATCCGATTGAGGTGCAAATTTTTGGGTCGGCTAAATTTCTTTTATCTCCGGTATCCTTGCCGCCTATCGATGTCCTTGCTTAGATTGTTATGAAACAACGAAAAAATGTGGAAAATCATTCCCAGCAATTATGGGCTCTTAAATGTTTTTAACAGTATTTATGAATGAAGCTCACCGCCTCGGTTCACAATTAATGAGCCGCCTGGGAGGGACTGCTAGTAAGTCATTAGAAAGGTTGATGATTCCTACCTGTAAGGTTGATGATTGTTAGCAATGACGTAATATTGCACTGTAATATTAATACTTCAGCTAGCGCTATTGGAAACATTTCTGTAGTAAAATAATACTCTTAAAACAAAATATTTCAATGCATTATTTCACTATGAACGATTAAAAACATACAGTTGCGTTCAAAAAAGAATGAAATCGCTTGAAGCTGTGCACCCACTTCCAACTTTGACAAGTTGCCATTTCTCTTTAGGTTTATATTTTTTCATGAAAATTTTACACAATCTAGTTCAACTATCCAACTAACACTCCACAAAATTTGAAGTCTTTTCAATGACGGAAAACAAAGATACAGCGTTTCTCGTAATAAAGGGAAATTTAGAATTGTTTCACTAAATTTACTGTATCTTTGACAATTTTCATTGAAAAATCTTGAAATTTGGTCCAAAGATGTAAAAATGTTTGATCTAATACTAGGCAGAGTTTCGTCAAATTCCATGAACGTGATCAAAAATGATGCCGGATTGAAAAAGAGGTTCATTATCGCCCAGCAGACGATTTCATTCTTTTTTGGACGGATGTTTGTATGGAAAATATCGTAATCCATGTATTCTTGGTTTTTTCTTTCACAAAACCAAAAGTTATCACTAATAATGTTGTAAATTGCTAAAAACTTCATTCGTACTTTGTTTCGAAAGAGAAAATGTTTCAACAGGGTTCGAATTAAGAAAAACAGAGTTTCAGAAATGACCTGCTAATTATACGGATAAACAAATTTGATCCACAATTAAAGCGAATATTCTATTCGCTCTTTTGTTTCAATATCAGCTTTGTTGGAACAATTTCTATTTCAAAACAAAGCAAGGATGAAGATATCAATTTACAACATTCTTTGTAATAAATATTGGTTTTGTGAAAGAAAAAACCAAGAATACATAGATCATGATGTTTTCCATACAAACATTCGTCCAAAAAAGAACGAAATTGTCTGCAAGGCGATAATGAACCTCATCTTCAATCCGGCACCATTTTTGATCACGTTCATCGATTTTGACGAAACTTGGCCTGGTATTAGATTAAACATTTTTACATCTTTGGACCAAATTTCAAGATTTTTTAATGAAAGTTGTCAAAGATACAGCAAATTTAGTGAAGCAATTCCAAAATTTCCCTTTTTTACGCGAGAAGCTGTATCTTTGTTTCTCGACATTATAAAGACTTCAAATTTTGTGGAGTGTTAAATGGATAGTTGTACTTGATTGTGTGAGATTTTCACGAAAAAAAATAAACCGAGAGAGAAATGGCAGCTTGTCCAATTTCGAAGTGGGTGCGCAGCTTCATGCGATTTCATTCTTTTTTGAACGCAACTGTATAATAAATCTCTAAAGTCTAAAAAAATTTCAACATTCAATATCCTTTGTACGGAGATTATGATGATTGCGAAGAAGGAATATAAAATTCTCAAAATCTGTAAAAAATTGTTACTGAAAATCCGCTCTCTTGCTTCGCATTCATCGTATTCTCCAAACAAAGGATAATGATTTGTGTAGTCTCTATGTAGACTTTTGCAATTTTGTAAGGCCTCTAAGATTTACCCAATAAATCGCTTAAAATCTTGCAATACTCCTTACGGTATTTTCCTCTCAATTATTTAGTTCAGAAAATAAAGAAATGGATACATTTTCCAAGTTCATTGGAGAGATTCTCAGAACTCAGAACATTAGTTTTAGGAAAATTATAACAAATCATTGAATCTTTCCTTCATTAACTTTCATGTTTTTTGCAGGTTATAAATCTCTGTATGCATAAGTTAACATTAGAATTCCAGGAAGTTGCATAACCCCACAATTATTGGAAAGTCAAAAAAGTTTTTTCGAGAGGTTTTTTAGTTTAAAAATGAAAAAATTGTTATTGAGATGACGTTGCAATGTAATTAAACCTAATCATCAATTGTTAACATCAAAATTCAGATTTTTCTTAGAACAAAAGAAATTTACGGAGGGCTTAAAAATCATCTGCCACAGCCCTTCCGACTCATGAGGCTAACACGAAAAAAAAAATAGTTTGCAGCCGTTGAATGTTGATTTGTTTATTTGGAATAGAAAAAAAAACATTTAATTTTTTTCATCAATTCAAATATTTTTCAAATGTTTTGAAATATTCAATTTGTAAATCACATTTCTTTAAATGACCAGTAACATCTTGTTTCATGATTTTATTTTCTTTTCTAAGAATGCTTATTATAATTAGGCCGCTTATTCCTAAAATTTTTCATTTCAACTATAAAATGTAAGTTAAGGTATGTTTGGTTTCCTAATAAAAATTAAAATAAAAATAAAATAAAAATTCAATTTGGAAGATAAGATTCCCGAGTTTCAAAGAAAGAGAACTCTATTCTCTGGATTTTAAAGGTTGAGTCTGTATATGAACGTTTGAATTTTGAAGCGAAATTCATCAAACCGGAGTTAAATTTTTTAGGTATGTAACAATTTTTCAATATTTAACACGTTCGTCTCCACGGCACCCATATTCGGGTGACGGGTGTATTTCCTGGGGAGCCCCGTCACATCAAAAAGCGTGTGACGCTCTCTTACTTGAGTTTACCGCTCAGCTTCGCCACACGTTTCAAATATGGGAGTTCTCCCTCTTTGCTTCCTCTCTGAAAATTTCTTTGGGCCCGGCTAGTAAAACTACCAAAATGAGCGTGGCGACGAACGTGTTAAAAACCCATAGTTTTTCTTTAAATTTTGTCCTTGATTTTAGTTTTATAAGGATACTAGCCGGCCCGGTGTGCTTTATAACACCTTCCAAAAATTAATGAACCAAATTTGATTCCATTTTCTCGATAAGTGTTCAAGTTACGCAAAAAAATAATAGCAGCCCCTCTCCCTTTTCTATTTCTCCACTGGAATATGGGAGGAGTACCAAACCATCATAGAAATATACCTTATATCAAAATACCCTTCCAAGCCAAATTTGGTTCCATTTACTCGATTATTTTTCGAGTTATGAAAGAAAATAATATGGAAGCCCCCTCCCCTCTCCTATCTCTCCACTGGATGAATAAAGGGAAACCAAACCTTAATTGAAACACCCAAATACACTGCCATGCAAATTTCGGTTCAAATTGCATAATCAGTTCTCAAATTATGCATGTTTGAGAGACCCCTTTCCATTGAGGGAGTAATAGCAACCTTTCCCAGCCTTCAATCCCCTCAACTGCCAAGTTTCACGTAAATCGTTTTAGTTGTTTCCGAGTCTATAAGTACAGACAGACAGACAGACATTTATTTATTTTAGATTTGATAAAAGTAGTGATTTTTTAACTACATTAAAAAGCTTATTAAAACGGGTGGCCCAAAATTGCACTTTATTTGGGGGTTTTGTTTGGGCTCACTCATAAAATGATAGCATAGAGTGTAAAAAAAAAATATTTTAAATGGCGGGGACTCAGAAAAAATATGTTTAGAGTTTAGCACTGGTTCGAATTTGGTACAAAGGCCAATTTTGACACTTTTCCAGAGTTTGGAAAATTATCAAAAATGTGTCTCTAATATTGTTTGAATTTTATTTATCATGTGGTTCAAAAAATAAAAATTTTTTCTGCTATATTATGAGTTTTGGTAGTAAAAATACTAACAATCAACTAATAAATATACTTTAGAAGAAAGTTTTTCAATCCGAAACGAAGCCAAAAGATTTAATAAAATAGCAGAATAAATTGTACAGGGTGACAAAAAAGTCCGGTCACACAGAAAAATCTCAATATTTCAAAGAATAAGAAGAATATCAGGATCTTACTTTCATAGCTTTATTCAGCAACTCATCAAGATACTTCACAGACGATAGCTCGGAATTACACCACCTTTCTCTGATAGAACCAGCTTCAGGCGTCTCGGAGAGTCGTCGCAAGCGGCGTGTACGTCCGGTCTCGTATAATCTTTTTCAACCTTGGAGTTCTCACAGACCTTGGTCGTCCAGATCGTGTCTCCAGATCGTGTCTCTTTGGTGCCTCTGGTCTCTAGGAATCGATTTATGGACTTTCCGGTTGATTACGAGCGTATTTAGGTGTTTGAATATGTTGAATATGTGTCCGGGTTTGTACCCTCTCACATATTCAGCGATAACAGCTGCTCTCAACTCTGCCACTCACAACTTAATGTACACAAACTACACAGAAACGAAACTCTGCCACTATGGGCAGCAAAGTTAGCCCTTTCATTTGACATATAGATGGCACCAGATAGATGCAACGTATAGGCTACAGGCGACCTAAAAAAAAAAAGTGTGACAGGACTTTTTTGTCACCCTGTAGGGGAGGCAAAATATTGAACAAATTTTAAAAGTTTTATTTTTCAGCTTATTGAACTTTGATTGAGAAATTCAACAAAATGTTATTTGAAGATCTATTTATATCACTTAAAAATATTTCTTACAAACAAAAATTAATATTAAAGTATGTATTTCAATGAACCGATGGTTAGAGTATAACATAAACTTCATAATGTCATACTTTGAAAGCAAAATTGAATTCTCAATTATCATTAGAAAAAGTTTTCCAAAATGTATGTTGTGGGTTTAGTTGAATCCTAGAATACAAAAAGATGTATTTTTCTTCTGAATGGATCGTTGTTTTTGGTTATTTCGAAATATCTAATATTTGTCCGATAAATAATGTCTATCCAGTAATTATCTGTTGGATGGGAATCAAAATACTGTATCTATCTGAAAACTACAAAATTTCGCCTTGAAGTATGCAATGAAAATAGGATAGTAAACATATTTCTAGAATTCTCTTTGTCTGATACTTACAAAATGTCAAATGGAAATTAATATGTCAAAAAATAGTCAACCGACCTTTTATCTTCAAACTTTGCTAGATTTTTGCTTAGCGTCAGGGCCCCCTGAATTAAAAATCATGTTTCCTTTAGTGAAAGATCAAGTCGCTCTTAACTTATAAATTATCACAATATTATTCGTCTCACTAAAGCGCTTCTAGTTCATCTATGGGTTCAAGTTAGTATCGTTCTTAGTTTTGGAACATATTAACTTGAAATTACACGCTTTCAGAAAATGCAAGAGACGGCTTAATGAACGGCTGAAATTCTCGAAAATCGGTAGAATGTGAAATTTGTGACCTCATGTAGTTTATCAAATCCATTTTGACTGTGGAGTTGTGCGATTAAAACAAAGAATCACAAAATAAAATTGAGACTTAAATTGGTTTCTTGAAGAATATTTCATATCAGCTTAAATTTGTAATCACATTAAAAATTTTGTCTATAATCAAAGCGATAAGTAATAAAGTAATGTATACAAGATTTAAGTTTTTTTTTTTTGATTCTGTTGAATATTGAAAGTAGTAAACACCTGTCACATGGCACCAACTTGTTGATGTGTTAAATTATAATTCGATGACTGAATATTGAAGTTAAAAGGTTGGCTTCAAATTCTGAAATTATTTAGTTACTCTTCTTAAAAAAACTTATTCTTATGACGAGGTTAGTTTTTTAAGTGTCAAGATTTAAGTTTCAATACAAAAGGTTTTTTGAATTGTAAACCAATATTTACAGTTAAAATTTGTTTAAATTTGAGACCGTCATATAGAATCGTATAAAGAAACTCCTCAGGCGTAGAGTTATTTCGTTGGGATCAAGTAATTTTCCATTACTATGATAAATTCATTCAAGAACTGAAAATATTACTTTGAACAAATCTTCATTGTAGTTAAACACCCCAAGTAAACGAACTTTAAATAAATGTATACTATCCCGATTTTTTTTTCTAATCTTTTGTTAATTATTAACTGTTTTTCCATGTTTTGAACAAAGAGTCAGGGTTTTAATACTTTTTTAAATTTAAAAAGAATTTTTGGTACTAAATAAACAAATACATATGTTTATTCTCGTGATAAAAACATACGTTTGTATACAAAAATAAATTTCACCATAATTCTAAAGTAAAACTGCAGTAATTCCACGAAAAATAAACTTTTAGTCTCTTTATCTGCCTGGAAGGTAGTTTTGTTTTTGTCAATTATAATAAAACAAAACTTATTATATCTAATTGAAATTCAGTTTCTTTTCTTATTCTATTTTTTACGCTTCACTTCATTCTTTGTTACATTTCTTGTGGAATCAAATTTTCAAATTACAGATAAACTTTGCTTGCTTCAATATAACATTCAATTAAATTATATCATGGATTTGCACATTGTTTAATTCAAATTGAAATTAATCAAGGAAACTTAATAATTTGAAATGAAACATTTAACTTTTACAAAAATTTATAATAAAATTTTAAAATCTTTGTGAATTCTTATGTTTTATTATGAATTGAAATTCAATTCAAATTGAATTCAAATAATAACGCACAAAAACACAAATTTATTTAAAAAAAAAACATTTTAAATTAAGTTAAACATCTTAAACTAGGTGAAATCGTTCAGATTGATGGCATTCTGGAGTGGAACCATTATCAAAATTGTCTTCGGACTTCGCAGCTAATCCTCGTCTTTACAGCTCGGTATTCTTCGAATTGGTAAGATTTGTCAACTTTCTGTAAACTTTGCAGACTCATCCAGGATTCACCCTAAGCTTGGTGATATTTCACCAAACATCATTTGCGACATTTTTCCCGAGAATCGAATTTTTCACCAGTAATCAAGTTGGTTCTATCGTGATGGGAGACTATAGAAGCGGGGAGAACAGTACAATGGCACTAAATAGAATCGAGAGGGAGCCGAAAAAATATAATTGAACGATTCAACATTGACAAATCTCGACGTTCTTCCGGGAAACGGAGGCATTTCCTCGGAACATCGAAGGACATGAACATTGCCCAAGGGGGGAAGGATGGATAATAATATCCCGCAATAAATTAAGCTCTGGTGTTCACTTTTTACATCTTATTGCCCTCTCGCTAAACTTCCGGTTCAATTTTGAGTCCCTCGGTGGAGCTTTTGCAAGGCTTTTTCTTCCTTTCAACTTCCAAGAAGCCACCTTCGGGTCTCATTTTTTACACCATTAAGCTGCCTCCAACAGCAAACATCCGGCTTTTTCGGAGGGAAACTTTTCGGCTTTTTTTTTCTAACATTCCGTCCCAGGATAACATTTTTTCCCGGACGTTCTGGGCAAAGTTATCAATTTTTGTGGGGAGAGTCGTTGATTCATCTTTTTTATGCATACTTCCTGGAGAGAAATTTAGATACGGGTGTCTGATTTTTTCCGTACAGTTTTCTTTAACCCCACCAAAACCAAACGGCAATTTAGAAACCAACCAACGAAGACGAAGCAGCAGGAAAAGGGCGAAAAAAATTCTTGAAATAACCTTCTTTTATCAATTTCAATTACACCTCCAGGCGCGGCTTGGTGATCGAAAAAGTTTGAAATTGCTTCAATGATGATGCCTTTTAAGCTCTGGGTTCTTAATTTTCGGAGCTTTGGAACTTTTTTTTCTCGGTCCGGCATTTACAGCGAGCCATAACGAGGCCGGATTCAATTGCGTTGTTTGTGGAAAATTAAATTTCTTCAAAAATTATCGTCCTCCTAAAGGCCGGTTTTGATAAGTTGTGGCATTTGGTTGCCGCTGTAATTTATGCAAAAATAAATGAGGATTTAACCAAATTACTACCAGTCAGCATCTGTAATGGTAAAAGCCTGCATATCCAAGAATGAAAAATCTCTATATTTTATGTTATTTCTTTTAACCTAAGTGTGAAACTTTAGAATAATGTTCATTCAAAGTTCAAAAGACCTATCAGACCTCAATATTCGACCAACGTGAGTCATAAATTTGCAGAGACTAATATGTAATACAATAGTAAGAGTTGGTTTAAATATTTTTCGGTGAACTCAAAACTGCATTTACTCACCAACAACTGTGATCTAACGGCTTTGTCAATATGAATCCGGATTTTAAAGGACTTTCTTGTGAGATACTTATAACAAGGCTGGTAGTATTCCCTTTTCTGCATAAGTAAGACAAAAAAAATTTAGACGTCATTCTACGTCGATAACTCTTAACCCTTTCCTTCCCACGAGGTTTTTCACGTTTTAAAAATAGAAATATTGATTTACAGCTAAAGTTCTAGAACAAAAGATGCATAATTTAAGCCTGCTTTAATGATCTATTTGATAAATTTGAGTTTTGAGGTGGATCATATGTGCTCCATTGGGAAGATAACAACACATAGGGTGCAAATGCAAAACAGGAAATAATTGCATAAAAACATTTAATTTCATCACTTCATTGATCACAAACTAAAACTATCCTAAATGGTAAAAAACTTCTTTTTTATACGCATCCCTCGATAGTCTATTTATTGAAATATTTGAAATTTTCATTTTTGCCTTGAACAATGGCCGCCATGACACTTTGCGCAAGGAAAACAAAACATGCAGTTTTTCGAGAAAATCACGAACTTTTACAAACATTTCGAGACATTTGGTCGTTTGAGCAGATGAAATAACTATCCTGAAGCGAATTTTTTTGTTGACGAATTGATTTTCTTGAGTATCGATAAGAAGCTTCACAAGAAGAAAAGTACGTTTTGTTCCCAGTGTATCACCAGTGATCCACTTTACTTACTCAAAAATTTATATGTTTTAGTTGCAATCTAAGTAAACCATCATTTAATTCTGCTTGCATAAGCAACCTTCTGTACGTCAGTAATTTTATTTGAAGGAAATTATAAAAACTTGACAATTTATTGAACAACAAATGACGACTTGATTTAAATTCGAAAAAAATCCGAGTTTTTTGCAGCTTTTGACCTGCCAAGCAAAACCTAGCGAACCGATTTTCTTCAAATTTCGTGCAATGTTTCTTCACTCATATCTACACATCCGGTGAAAAAATTGTGTTGATCCAAAGCGCCCAGTTCAAATGCGAGGTGTGCGAAGTTGTGGATCTCCTGTGCTACCATGGGAAGGAAAGGGTTAACATTCCGAAAGGTCCTCAGATTGCTATTTGACGACATCTTCATAGAGTTCTTCAAAGAGGTCTTCACAAGGTTGTCGAAATCACAGAAAAATCTTTGATTGCACAAAATTTTGAGCTACTTTCCTCACAGAATCTGTTTTTCAGAACAAACAATTAGGTAAATATTCACAGATTTAACAGATTTTTAAAAATGTTGAACGTATTTTCAGGATTTTAATTTTATATCTCTTAAAAAATGTCAGATTTATTTCTTAGAATTGGAAAAGTATAATAATATTGGAAATTTAAATTGATTTATCTCAAGTAAAATGTTAAAAAGTTCCAATTTGTAATGATTTTTGAAGTAAATTTATGAAAATTGCATCACAGATAAATATCACAGACTTTTGGGAAAAATCACAGAAATTCAGAATTTTTCTTGGCAAAAACACAATTTTTTTTCAGTAGCCTTGGATCTTCAAAGAGGTTTTCAAAAAGTTTTCAGATAAGGTCTTCAAGGAGATTTTCTTAAGGATCTTTTAATAAGATACCAGAAAGGTGTTTAACGAGTTCTCCAGGAAGTTTGTAAAGAGGTTTTCAAAGAAGTCTACAAAGCGCTCTTCAATTGTTGACTTCGAAATGGGTCTGTCAAGAGCAATAAGAAAAAAAAACTTCAAGAATGAAAACTACGAGGTCTCCAGAGAAGTCTTCGGTGTGAAGGTAAAGTTCTTTGCGAAGATCACCTCTGACAGAATAAGCAGTGAGTTGTAAACTCCAATAATTGTAATTGTAGGTTTAAATACAAAATAATAAAAATGGTTCTCAATAAGATCTTAAAAAAGTTCTCGAAATAGCAAATCTTGGATGCTTTCAAAGAGATCTTCGAAAGTCCGCAATGAGGTCTTCAACATAAAACTTCGAATAGGTTTTTGAGAAAATCTTAAAAAAAGTCTTCACAGAAGTCTTTTCAAAGATATCCAAAGAATTCATTTAAATGGTAGTCGAGGAGATATTAAATGAACTCTTCAAAGAAAGTATCGAGGAAGCATTTAAATATGTGTTCAAAATGATTTTGGTAAAGCTCTTAAGAAATAGAGATCTAGAATGTGTTCGACAAGATAATCAAGGGGTTTCCAAAGAGATCTTAGGAGGTCTTTGAAAAGTTCTCCAAAAAAGTATTCACAGAGGTCTTCAAAGAGCTCTTCAATAAAGATGAAAAAGATAAGTTATTTTTTTAATATTTCAAAAGATTTTTTTTCTATTGAAACGTCATACCATATTTTAAACTTACACAAAAAATTTAATTAATGATCAAAATTAAAAAAAATCTGTTAAAGTCTCCAAAACGATTTGTTTTTTGCTTTAAAAATTATCTTAAATTAAATAAAGTTCATAATCTTTTCAAGTTCCTAAAATATCGGCAAAGTAAACAATGAGAAAACTTCTATAACTTTGTTTGTAGAAGTCAAAATGACTTGCGGTCTAAGGAAAAAACATTTAATTTAAATTTTTCTGAATGTTGCATTGAATTGCAGAATTTTCTTAAAAAACTTTTACCAATTTCAGGGCAAAATTAATCGAAATCAGCTCTTGAATTCTTTGTACCTCAAAGAAAATGTGATTTTTGTGGCCTTGTAAAATTTATCTAAACCCATTGAATGTGTAGTTAAGCATTTAGAAGAACAATAAACACAAATGAAATTGTATTCTAGAAGAATAATCTAAATCACAACGTTTGTACAAATTGTAATAAATTAAATGGTTTTTCTTATCAAATCTTCTTATCGAAGTGATTAGTTATAACGTTCTGGATGAACTTGTTTTGATACATTTCCTCATTAAAACCAATAGAAAAGACGCATTGGACCCTGAGCAAAGTTTTTTAGCACGTATCCGGGCTGGATAAATTCGGGCTATTTTATCTAGAAACCTGGCAAAATCCGGACATTGGAACTCAAGATTGTGGATCAAAAATCCAGGCAATATCAGAACATTTTTTTTTTTCAAAACTCGTGAGTATCTTAACAAAACCGGGAAATAAAATTGAAAATGTGTTTTTCATCAAGACATATCAGCACTCAGCAGATTTTAAATCGCATTTTAGACGTTCTTAAAAGCACCTATGATTATTTTTATAAAACATGCTCAAAAAAAATTCGTTTTGGTCGCAAAAATCAATAAAATATTCATATAACAGAATTCTTGTGTTTTTTTATTTGGCAAATAAACTAAATAAATCCGGATAAAATCCGAGATATTTTCAAAGAAATCCAAGCACCCAAATTTTGTATCAAAAATACGGCCAAACCCTGATAAAACCGAGCAATCTTACTAACTCACGCTAGGCGCATGACACTGATTAATAAAAGTATTCGACACTTTTAGTGTTGTGTTGAAAATCTCGTTGTTTCTACATGTTCTATCCTTCTTATGGCAAAAGAGTAAATTATAGGAATTTTCATGCTTTTGGTTCGAGAGCATTTCCTTGAATCTATTTACATTAAATATATACAAATATCAGAAACTATTGAAAGCAAGTTTGAATAAAAATAAATGAGATAATACTTTTGTCCATCAGAGAAGAAACATTTTCCTCTAGACAAATTTACGCAAAGCAAAAGTCGAATAATCAGCACCATGAAGAACAAAAACCTTTGTCAAAAAACATCCGTCAAACCTCAGCAGCCATCAGCAGAAGACTGGCAGCTCTCCTCCTAACACACCGTCATCATCATCAGCTCGAAGTCAGTTTGTAAAATAACGAAGTTGTGGTAGCGGAAGAAAAGAAAGCAAAAGTAAAACAGAACTGGCTTTGTTTGAACGCCCCACCCTAATGTTTTTCTGAAAAAAATATAGAAAAAACCAACAGTTCGAGCCTCCCCGCAGAAGGACCAAGAAAGTCAGCCGCAATTGTCTACAATGTTTTCTTTTCCGCACAAGAACAGGCCCTTCCTCAACGTATCGTCATGACCTTACCCATCGAAATGTTTTTTTTTCGCGTTCGCATTCGGTCGGTTTGGTTAGTTGCCACAAAGTGTGGTTTTTGCGGTGCTGAGGGTGGTCGTTTCATATCCTGGAAGATAATTTTTTAACGACTATTTTTAAACAGAATTTTGGGTGCAATGATATTTAAACTTATTCTACACTTTTTTTGTAAGATTATATGATCTTATAATTTAACATTTAATTAAAATTTTATTGTTTTTTTTTTCATAGATTTAAGTGTAATATGATGAAAGGCACGAAACAAGAACAACCCAAAGCACTCCCGATGCGCCAATGTTTTCATATCCTATTGGCTTTCTCGTAAGCCGGGAAACCCGGGAAAAAAACAGGAGACACTATGTGTATCTTACTTTTTTCGTTTTGTTCTTGCTCCAAGACCAAATCGAGCATCAAATAGGACCCCAAGCGAGGGACTGATGATGATGCTGCCGTATTTCTTCGCCCGATATCTGAAGGTTTGATGATGAGCGTTCGGGATGGTGGTTGAAAAGTTTTTCTTTCTACCCCTCCTCGGTTTCTGGCAACGCCAATCGCTGTCTTCTGGGGCTGAACCGGAGCCGCCAATCATTCATTCCACTTTTGCTTTCCTTGTCGATTGATGCGAACAGAGCGAATTGTTTATCTGAGGTACATGTTATCTTTGACACTTACAGCTTCTTCTGAACGGTAGGGTTTTTTTTTACTTTGAAAATGTTTCACTTTTAATTCCATCATCAGTATAGTATAGTATAGTATAGTATAGTATAGTATAGTATAGTATAGTATAGTATAGTATAGTATAGTATAGTATAGTATAGTATAGTATAGTATAGTATAGTATAGTATAGTATAGTATAGTATAGTATAGTATAGTATAGTATAGTATAGTATAGTATAGTATAGTATAGTATAGTATAGTATAGTATAGTATAGTATAGTATAGTATAGTATAGTATAGTATAGTATAGTATAGTATAGTATAGTATAGTATAGTATAGTATAGTATAGTATAGTATAGTATAGTATAGTATAGTATAGTATAGTATAGTATAGTATAGTATAGTATAGTATAGTATAGTATAGTATAGTATAGTATAGTATAGTATAGTATAGTATAGTATAGTATAGTATAGTATAGTATAGTATAGTAAAAATATGAAATTTATCGAATCTTTCTGTCTATTAATAATGTCATTGTCGTCCCTTATTTTAATGTGAAACATTTATGCACAAATTTTCTCCTTATTACAACATTTCCTTATTTTCTGAAATTGTTCCTATTTTTTTGTTTTAAACATCGTGTTTATGCTGTTCCAATCTTTATTTGTAAGAATTCACTTGTTTCTGCAATAAAAAAATCTTCACTTCCACATCACATTCACATTTTATATTTTAAACCGCATTTGCTGATTTATCATTTGGTTTTTTGTTATTATGTGAAATTTGTGTTCCAAAACTATTATTATCCACCGCTCTTAAAAAAAAACTAGAAGATTTGTAAAGAATGCAGAAATTATTCCTTTCCAATCGCAGAAAGTCAAACTTTTTTCGAATGGCTTCCATGTGGCGTAGCGATATGTTTTGCGGTTACGCAAAGTACAAGTTGGTCCAGCAATTGTTCCATTGATCTCCGGACACATCATCACATCAACCAACAACAAAGGCCGATTTTATTTTTGCATCACAAAGTAAAATCGAAACCGGTGCGATGATGCCACGAGTTGTTTGGTGTTTTGTTAGCATATGTCAAAATAGAACCCTAATTGTGTGTGGGTTTGTTTTCTTTGCTTTCGGTCTTTCCCTTGGGCCTTGGAAGTTGTCCAAACAGAAGCCGACTTCTGCAACAACTAAATCATTCACAAAGGTGCGCAAAATGAAATGATCCAATTCAAAATCCGTCTTATGGGAAAAACTTTTCAATGGCTCTGGTTTGGCTAATCTGTTTTGCAGTACGTGTGTGTGTTTGCTTTTGCCCTTACAGAATCCTAGAAGAAGAATCTTCCTGGAGGGTTTCCTCAAATCATCCATCATCGTTCTGGAACGACAAATTTATTCCGCAAGCAGCTAACGTTGAAGATATGATGAATGATGAAAGCAAAGTGATTTCACTGTCATTGTTGAAAATCAGTGAGGGAACAAAAACCCAAAATATAACGAATGAATATGAACCAAAGCGTAAACCTCAAAATTGATTGGGCTTTTGATGAGTAAGAAAAAAATAAGTCATTCCTAAGGAATTTGCGTTAAGGTGAGGGTGTTCATCGCGCTTGAATGTGCAAGCAAAGACTCGTTAATCCCTTTTGTTTGCTAACATAGTTTAAAAGTGAAGTCTTTCTTCAAGGAAACTTGAAGGAAACAAAATTTGACGAATCCACAATCTCGGTATGCGAAATGCTTGCTTGCAGGACACCAATTGTGGAATGTGACAAATGCGAAATGATTGGATCTTGATAAGGGTTCAAGCTCCGAAGAAACCCATCTCGGCAAGTTATTGTTCCCAAATGTTTCATTTTGGTCTGGGTCCTGAGAATGGAACAAATAAATCCCATCTTTCAACCATTGAGCAAAGCGAAACCCAGCCCAAGCACAAAGAACCCAGATTTACTTCGAAATCTCCATCAGAACTATACAAGTCGTGGAAATTGCTAATTAAATTTTTCGCACCCGCACTCTGGCGTTGAATCGTGGGAAGGGTGTTATGCCAAGTTTTGGGCGAATTGAAACCATTGTAACATTATTTTTTAAATCTCACATAGAACGAAGTCGTTTATGTTTTCAAAACATAGCCTACCAAGGTGATCCTACCTTATTTTATTGCTGGCAGGGACTTTCTGTTCGTTTGTTTGTTTATTTGTTTCTGTTAGCCTAAAAGTGACAAAGTTATTAAACTTCTGACAGGTTTATTTGGGCAGCTCGTTAATCCAGGAAAGGTACTACGAAGAACCCTGGGCTGTAAAGGTCCAATTGAGTAATCCGTTGAAACTGTGGAAAGTTTTTTTTAACGCCCTTTCCCAAAATAAACTTGTCACGGGATTAGAATTGGTGACAAATTTAAAGTGTAAGATGTTGAATAGGAAGAAACGTTTGCATGCAAACATACATTCTTCAAATATTAGAAGCAGTTAAAAAGACGTAGGTTTTTTTTTTAAATATGGATGTTTACTTTAAACAATTATTTCAACTTATTAAATCTGTTCTTAAAGCTTGGTTACTAAAACTGTCTGTAAGTTTTTTGAACGAAAAATCTCTTGTTCGAACAATCAGCCATTTCTCAGTCAAACCAGTCAAACGAACAGCTGATTTCTCATTGTTTACAAAATTTTTGACATATGATGTCCGGTGAATAACAAAAACATTAGGTATGTTCAATAACCGCGCAGTACCTAAATGAGATTGAACCCTGAATCAAATGGAAATCAAGCCATATGTGCAACAATAACGTTTTTAAAAGTGGATATGAATTTTTCTGCATTCATCGTGTTTTGAACAGATGGAAAGTATGGAATTTTAGCAAGAAAAATCATTGAACAAATCTAATCTTCAGTGTTCAAAATAGAAATCAACTATGATGTTATATTTTTCCGAAACAAAAAACAATAACAAAGTTGACGTCTCAGGAAACACCAGGGTGAGCCTTTAAGTCATACAATAAACTACAATTCAAGTATATATTTTCGAGTCTTGGAATCTTTGAAAAAATAAAAAAAAACATAACAGGAAATATCGAAATTTCATTATGATTCAACAAAGAACAAAACTAAAGCGGGTATAGCATAAATTATTATGTTACGTTAAAACTCATCTTTTATTGACATAGTCTGAGTTGAGTTTTGTTTCGGCATTCTGTAGCTGATTTACAGTTTTTTTTTCTTTAATTATATATTTTGTAAAAATCAGTCGAGAAACAAGAGAGATATAGCGGTTTTAAGCGTGGAGTGACACTCAAGGTCTGATTAGGGAGTTTTTTTTTCCTGGGCCTTCCATAGAAAAACTAAACACGTTAAAAATTCAATAAGGGACCCTAAGAATATTTGTATTTGGATGCACCCGAATAATGTTACAAGCCTCCAAATTTCCAATAGTTCATATTGACACTAAAGAACAAATAAGGATTAAGTATTGACTTTAAAAACTTTAAACTTAACTAGGTTACATTTTTACAATGAAGATTCTAATAACAAAACAGGGAACCTTCTTTCATCCAAGGTCAAAAACTTTGATTTTTTTCAAGAATGTGGTAAACTTAAAATTTTTTGATTTAAGCATAAAATAATTTAATAAGCCTTTAATTTTTTGAAAATTTTCAACTGATCAATCAATCAAATTTTCAAAAGTAAAAGTAAAAAATAAAAATGCATATTCAAAAAGTAAGAGATTGATGTTCAAATCTGATCTTTCCAAATTCAAAAGTTATGTTTGACATATAACTCTTTAAAAAAAAATATATGTAACTAATGTTGAACAATTCACAAAAAAAAATTGGAATTTCCTGAAGCATTTTTTTCGTTAAAATAACATGCTTGATTTTAAGCAAATATTTTATATAAATAATCAATTTCAGTATTGAATTTTTATCGATGATTTATTATTGAATAAATATCAGGGAACTAATATATAAAGATGAATTGGACTATATATGTTTGTTTGTATGCACCTTATACAAACCCACACCGCTTAACCGATCAGCCTGAAATTTGGTACAGTTATGTGTTTGAACCATGGTAAGGTTTTAGTAATAGTTTTGAGCCCCTCCCACCTAAGAAAAGGGACCCTCCCATACAACTTTCGGTTTTATTCACACAAACCAAAAGTCATGGCACCCATTTTGTCAACCGACTTGGCGGGTTGTTTTCACGATCACCATGAACCGGGCATTAGAAACGACCGTCCATAGTTCACATGTACTGGAAAGCAAATTAAAGCTTGCTGAGCATTAAAGATTTCAAAGGGAAAATTTTGGCGGGTGTTTTTTGTACATTCTACTGCTGAAGGCACGTGGTACTGGTACGAGATTTTTGGATGCAATAATGAGCTTACATATTGGATTGAAAATTACAACTAGCCTGTTAAGTACTTATTGACTAGAATTGCAGTGGTTTTTAATGTGCTGGGGGGCTTCGAGAGTCTACAAGAATATACAATGAATACAATGAACTAAATAGTCATTCCATATCAGACGTTCAGCAAGTGTGGATGTGCTTTTTATCGCTGCCCATCCGGAGTGTGTTTTTTCCTCTCGCAAAGTATTGCTGCAAACTTTTGACGAGTTGGTCTACAAAGTTTGTCAGCCGGAGTGATTTTGTGCTAATTCGGTCGTCCATTGCCGAATCCCTTCAGTGACGAGAAGAACAATTTTCTAACGCTGGTGTGCAACAGTTTTAACAGTCATCACCATCCACGCCAAGGCCATCAACAAAGGTTGAGTGTCTTTTGTTCCTCCGATATATTCGGCTGTGCAAACCGTGGGGGCAGGAACCCAGAGCTCCGGTTTTGTTTGCCGCGGGTACCTAAGGCATACCAACTCTACGTTGAATTGGTCGTTTGCGTCCTCGTCGCGAGAGGCAGAGTCAACAGCACCACGTGGCAGCCGCCATTGTTTCCTGACTGAGATCATCGGAGGAGAAGGCAGAGCCCCAATAAATCGAGTGAAGGAGACTTGAGTTGAGTTTTTTTATTAGTTCATTTTTTATTCTTTTTCTATTTTTATTCTTTCTCTCTTATCTATTGTTTTATCTTTAATATAATCGTACATTTGTGGCTTCGTTCAGATTTTACTGCGGTAGACTGATTGGTCTCCGTAGTAAAATATGAGCGAAGGCGGGGGGAACAACTCAGCAGTTTTGATGGATGTTGCCGAGAACTCCACCAAGGCTGCTAAGATACCCACCCTACTCAGGGTCTACCCAGAGAACCCAACTTTTTCTGGTCCGTGGGTGGTTTACTTTCGGCCTGAAACTGATGGTAAATCGCTTAATGTGATTCAAATCACTAAGGATTTGGCAAGATGGTCCTCCGTAACCGAGGTAACCAAGGTGCGACCAAACAAATTGCGGGCTGTCGTGGCTAATCGAAAAGCTGCGAATGAAATTGTTGCTAGCGACTTTTTCAAGCTCGAGTATCAAGTTTTTATCCCCTCTCGAAACTTAGAGATTCAGGGCGTGATCTCCGAAATGAGTTTGACGGAAGAATACATTGTGTCTAAAGGGGTGGGCAAATTTAAGAACCTCGATTCGACTTCGGTCAAAATCCTGGACTGCCGCCAACTTTCTTTTGCCACCACCGAACAGGGAGTCACAAAGTATTCCCCGTCAGCCTCATTTCGGGTGACCTTTGAGGGTACCGCTCTCCCTCACTACGTATCGATAGACGGAATATTGAGGCTTCCCGTGCGACTCTTTGTGCCTCGCCCAATGAGTTGCAAAAAGTGCATCAAATTTGGGCATACTGAGTCACATTGTTGCAACAAAGCACGCTGCTCTCATTGCGGAGATAATCATGAGGAAGGAGCGTGCTCAGCAGTAGAACAGAAATGTATCTATTGCGGGGGCTCACCTCATGATATCTCTGTGTGCGAGGCTTTTAAGAGTCGCTGGGATAAGGAGAGGCGCTCTTTGAAAGAACGATCCAATCGTTCCTACGCCGCTATTTTGAAGAGCGCTTCTCCCCCGACCCAACTTACATCTCACAATGTTTTTTGCTGCTTTGCCAGTTGACGTCGCGGAAACAGATTCGGCCGATGAAGGGCTTTCATTCGTTTTAACAGGAAACTCCAGGAAGCGCACCAAGGCGTCTTCCGCAAAAATCCGAAGAAAAATTCCTCCGGTTACCCCTGCCTTCAGCTTTGGTAAGAAACCCACCGTATCAGATAAACAAGGCGAAATTCCTCCTGGATTCCGTGCGAAAATTTCACAATCCAATGAACCAGTAATTGCGGGAACATCAAAAACACCAACATCCAATGTGGAAACATCATTACCAACAAATCAATCGGGGATTTTCAAATTGTCTGAAATTATAAACGGAATATTCTCATCATTTAATGTTTCTGACTCTGTCAGAAGTATTGTAACCTCTTTGCTTCCCATTGTTAAGACATTTATTCAGCAATTGATGCAAACTTGGCCCCTTCTTTCAGTGTTTATCTCTCTCGATGGCTAATTTAGCTCGAGAGGTCAGAGATATCACTGTTCTACAGTGGAATTGTCGTAGTCTTATTCCAAAATTGGATGCGTTCAACTTTTTGCTTCATAGAACTAATTGCGATATTTTTGCGTTGTCTGAAACTTGGCTATCTTCTCAATCTAACATCTCATTCCACGATTTTAATGTTATCCGTCTGGATCGTGACGATTCTTATGGAGGGGTGCTTTTGGGGATCAATAAGCGCCACTCCTTTTATAGAATTCATCTTCCATTATCAGGCGGAATTGAAGCTGTTGCTTGTCATACAACTATAAGAGGTAAGGACTTATGCATTGTCAGTTTGTACTGGCCTCAGAGGGTGGCAGTGGATCGGAGTCATCTAGAGGACCTGTGTTCAGTTTTACCTGAGCCAAGGTTGATCCTGGGTGATTTCAATTCGCATTGAACTGTCTGGGGAGAACAAATTGACGATAGTCGTTCTACTCTTATCTATGACATTTGCGACAGTTTCAATTTAACAGTTTTGAACACGGGTGAAAAAACACGGGTACCCAAACCTCCTGCAAGACAAAGTGCAATTAACCTCTCACTCTGCTCAAATTCACTGTCATTGGATTGCCAGTGGAAGGTAATCTCCGATCCCAATGGTAGTGATCATTTGCCTATCGAAATTACAATCACCAATGGGGTCAACTTTTCGAATACCATAAATATAACATATGACCTCACAAGACACATCGACTGGAAGAAATATGCGGATGCAATTACAACAGCCCTAGGTTCAGTAAATGGCTTATCACCCATGGAGGAATATAACTTTCTTGCTCGCTTGATTCATGAAAGTGCGGTTCAATCTCAAACGAAACCCATCCCAGACCCATCGGTTCGTCGAACACCCCCCAATGCATGGTGGGACAGCCAGTGTTCCAAATTGCATGCCGAAAAATCTAAAGCATTTAAAGCCTTCCGAAAGCATGGTACACTCGACAACTTCCAATTGTATTGTTCTCTTGAAAATCAATTCAAAAAGTTAATAAAAGGAAAAAAACAGGCGTATTGGCGCAATTTTGTGGGAGGTTTGTCACGCGAAACGTCCTTAAGTACTTTGTGGAATGTGGCACGACGCATGCGGAATCGTACTTCAACTAATGAAAGCGAGGAATATAGCCATAGTTGGATCTTCAGTTTTGCACGAAAAGTCTGTCCTGATTCAGCACCTGTGCAAAAAATTATTCGCAATGTGCCAGCAGGTAGAAGTGAAATGGACTCAAACTTTTCGATGGTTGAATTCTCACTTGCTCTCCTCTCTTGCAACAACTCTGCTCCGGGAGTTGATCAAATCAAATTTAACCTGTTGAAAAATCTTCCGGATGCTGCAAAGTTTCGCTTGTTAAATTTATTTAATCAATTCTTGGAGCATAACATTGTTCCCGAAGACTGGAGACAGGTGAGAGTTATAGCTATCCAAAAGCCGGGAAAACCAGCGTCCGATTTCAATTCCTATCGCCCTATAGCGATGTTGTCTTGTATACGAAAGTTGATGGAGAAAATGATCTTGTTTCGTTTAGATAAGTGGGTGGAAACAAATGGCCTCCTTTCAGATACTCAGTTTGGGTTTTGCAGGGGCAAAGGGACAAACGATTGTCTTGGTTTGCTGTCTTCAGAGATACAAATGGCATATGCAAAACGTGAGCAAATGGCTTCAGTGTTTCTTGACATAAAGGGAGCTTTTGATGCAGTTTCAATTGAGGTGTTGTCAGATAAATTGCATTCCCGAGGTCTGCCTCCTCTATTGAACAACATCTTATACAGCTTGCTTTGTGAGAAACATTTGAACTTTGCTCACGGAGATATTGCAATAAGAAGAACCTCCTACATGGGCCTCCCGCAGGGTTCATGTTTGAGTCCTCTTTTGTATAACTTTTATGTAAGTGACATCGACAATTGCCTTTCTGAAGGCTGCACTTTAAGACAACTTGCAGATGATGGCGTGGTGTCTGTCACAGAATCTTCTGAGTCTCATCTGCACAGACCTTTACAAGATACTTTAGACAAATTGTCATCCTGGGCATTGAGGCTTGGGATCGAGTTCTCCCCAGAGAAAACAGAGTTAGTGGTTTTCACTAAGAAACATAGACCAGCTCAACCAAAACTCCAACTCCTAGGCAGAACGATCACTCAATCGAGATGTTTCAAGTATCTTGGGGTTTGGTTTGATTCCAAATGCACCTGGAGAGCTCATATTGAGTATTTGAAAGGAAAATGCCAGCAAAGAATCAATTTTCTCCGTTCAATTACCGGCACCTGGTGGGGAGCCCATCCGGAAGATCTGATCAAGTTATATCGAACAACTATTCTCTCAGTGATGGAATACGGCAGTTTTTGTTTCAAATCAGCTGCTAAAACACATATCATTAAACTCGAGCGTATTCAATATCGGTGTCTTCGAATAGCATTGGGTTGTTTGCCCTCAACACATACTATGAGTCTCGAGGTTTTGGCAGGCGTACTTCCTCTGAGGGATAGGTTTTATTCATTATCACTCCAGTTCCTCATCAGGTGTGAAGTCATGAACCCATTGGTGATTGCTAATTTTGAAAAGCTACTAGAGCAAAATCTTCAAACAAAATATATGACTATACAGTGAGGGGCAAAATAAAGTGTCCAAACTATTTTTTTTCAATTTCTTTCATTTTTCTGGTTCAAATTCAACGAAAACGCATCGTAATCATTTTTTAAATATTGTTTATTATGTTCTTTTCAATTTTTGTTAATGTTGCGCTGTTAAAAAAAAAAGTTTTTCTGATAGAAAAAAAAAAACAGTTAATATTCCAAAAAAACAGGGGCAAAATAAAGTGTCCAGATCGGTACAGCTTCAAATTGATTCAAACTGAAGGCAAACAAGAACTATTTTATAATGGGTATGGCCTCCTTCGGCCTTCAACACCTCCTACAAGTGCTTCGGTATACTTTCAACAAGGTTGTGCAAGTGTTGTGGGTCGAGTTCCTCCCACGCATGCTCCATGGCATCAAAATAAGTATTTTTAATTTGTCACACCAGTCTTATCAATCAGAGCATCGAGGATGGCCCACAGATTTTCGATGGGGTTCAGATCAGGACTTTGTGGGGGCCATTCAAGGGCTTTTATGCGGCAGGAACGGGAAAATGACTTCATCAGATTTTCCCGCAGGATATTGGAATATGACTCAGCTGTCATGATTCCGTCAATTTTTACCAAATTGCCCACCCCACCCCAAGAAAAGCACTCCCACACCATCACGTTTCCTCCTCCGTACTTGACTGTTCCTTGGATATGGCGATCTTGGAGCTCCTCACCCGACTTGCGCCACATATGATCCCGCTTCTTCCGGTTGAATAGCTCGAATTTTGATTCGTCGGCCCACAACAATGTTTTCCAGTACTCGAGACGTTTATCGGCGTGTTCCTTGACGAACTTGAGCCGCTTAGCCTTATTCACCTGGCTGATGAAAGGCCTTCTCACTGCGATCTTTCTATGGTACTCCTTTGCATGGATGCGGCGACGGATAGTACAACGCAATACCGAAAATTGGAGCTCTTCCTGTATCTGCCGGATCGTTATTATTGCTTTTTTCTTCACTTCAAGAATGATTTTCTTGTCCGTTCTGGCATCTGTCTTGGGCTTCAGTCCTCTTCCTGAGCGATCCATCTCCGATCCGAACGTTTTCATCTTCTTCATGATTTTTGATACCGCTGTCTTGCTGATTTCGTAGTTCTTGGCCACTTCCCGGTTCGTTTGACCGTTATTCACATCACGAACAACCAGTTTCCGGATGGACAACGGAATGGAACCAGAAATTTATGCGTTCTCCATATTTTACAACTTATTCGAATGTAGACACCTGTTTGAATACTCCAGAGCCAAGCCAGTTGTTTATGCAACGTCAAAATACACAAAACAAACAAATTCTAAGGGCCTCGTGATGGAAACTTATCGAAATTATATACATTTTTGAGTTGGACACTTTATTTTGCCCATTTTTTTTTGGAATATTATTTGTTTTTTTTTTCTATCAGAAAAACTATCTTTTTTTACCAGCGCATCATTAACAAAAATTAAAAAGAACATAATAAACAATATTTTAAAAATGATTACGATGTGTTTTCGGTGAATTTCAACCAGAAAAATGAAAGAAATGATAAAAAAATAGTTTGGACACTTTATTTTGCCCCTCACTGTATATCATGAATTCATGTCTATGCAGGTTAACCCTTCATCGTTCTCTCCCATTCGTGTTTTTCATCCTGATTACGACACTTCCTCTGTCCAGTTTGATTTGTCCATGCAGCATGGAATCCGTGGGATTCCGGAACAACATCGTTCTCTTATTGTTCCGAAGATGTTCGATGCAAAATATAGACACGTCGATGCTGATAAAATGTACTTTACTGATGGCTCCCTGATAGACGAATGTACCGGGTTTGGAGTGTTCAACCAAATTACAAGTGCATCTTACAGTCTGCAATCTCCATGTTCCGTGTATATTGCCGAATTGGCAGCTATACATTGGGCACTGGAAAGTATAGCCGCACGACCCGTTGAACAATACTATATTGTTACGGATAGTCTCAGCTCTGTTGAGGCTATTCGTTCAATAAGACCTGGGAAGCACTCACCGTTCTTCCTTGAGAAGATACGAGTAATGTTGAGTGCTTTATCTAGACGCTGTTTTTGTATCACCTTTGTTTGGGTACCATCACATTGCTCAATAGTGGGTAATGAGAGGGCAGACTCACTTGCAAAGGTGGGCGCGGCTGAAGGCGACATTTATCAGCGGCAAATCGCCGTCAACGAATTTTACTTTTTGGTCCGGAGGAACTCTCTTGTCAACTGGCAGCGCAAATGGGACGAAGATGGGTTGGGTCGGTGGCTCCACTCGATTATCCCAAAGGTAAGCCTTAAACCCTGGTTCAATAGATTGGACCTGAGTCGAGATTTTATTAAAACATTTTCCCGTCTCATGTCCAATCATTGTTCCTTAGACGCGTTACTCTTTCGTGTGAATCTCGCTAGCAGCAATTTATGTAGATGTGGCCAAGGTTACCATGACATCGAGCATATTGTTTGGTCGTGTGAGGACCATCTTATCGCCAGAGCGAATTTGATTGATTCCCTTCGGGCCCGAGGTAAACCACCTAATGTTCCAGTGAGGGATGTGTTGACTGCGGTAGACCTGGACTACATGTTTGAATTATAGGTACCTTTATCTTAAATCTATCGATCTCCGTCTTTAACTATCTTTTCCCTTGTTTATCTTCTTTTTTGTCTATCGTAGTTTTAAATAATGAACTGTAAATACAAAAACTTAACATCTTGTCATTGCTGATCTGGACCGTTTAAAATGAAAAATAGTGTGAAAAAAAAAACTTTGTGATTTAGATTTAAGCACTCGTGCTTTATAAAAAAAGGTACCTCGGCTCCGTGAAACTAAAAGGTTTGAGCCGTTTCAAATAAACGAATTGTAAAAAAAAAAAACTAAATAGTGAACAGTGAATTGACTTCTACAGCTGAATAACTATTTGGACTGAGTGCTGAAAAACTATTGAACAGATTTTCATAAATTCCAGGTTTTGAGAACGAACTTTTTTTATATTTTTAGAATCCCTCATAGAGAAAGAAATAATAATAAAATGCATAGTTCAAAGTTGAAAGCTTCAATTTCAACGCTTTGATAGCCGTCGGGAAAATTAAACGGGGAATTAGGAAATTGATAGGATAATTGAATCTGAGATTTTCAGTTTAATACATTCAAAATTCATTGGTCAATTTATTATTTCAGAGTTAAATTCCGTTATCAACGAGTTCAATTCTACCATCCAATTTTGAGAAGACTTATTGTAGAACCGTTTGGTACTGCGAATTCAAACAAATGACATCTTCAAATTTCAACATTGATCACTCTTCACAATAATTAATGGGATGATTGTGACCAAGAATAGGAACATTGAAATAATGCTCAAAATAAACGTTTTTCATAATTTTATAATGGTAACTTCGGTTAAGATGATTCGTTTTCGATAATTTCAAAAAACTATTAGTGGAACTTTCAATATTTAAGAACAAGTACTCAAAAACCATTGTGAAATTAAAAAAAAGCGAAAAAATCAAAAACATAAAAAGTGAGGTTCAAGAAGATTTGGAGGTTTATTTTGAAATTTCTACACGTACAATAGGGTGGCCCAAAATTGTACTATGTCTGGGATTTTGGGGGCTCAAGCTTCAAATGATAGCTTAAGGTGTAAGAAACAATATTTTATATGGCGGCGACTGAGAAAAATGATGTTTAGAGGTCGCACTGGTTCGATTTTTGGAAAAAGGCAATTTTTTCGTCATTTTGTCCTTATAACATTTTCAAATCTTGAAAAAGTATCAAACATGTGTCTCTAATATTATTTAAATTTTCTTTATAATGTAAGTTTTAAACTAAAAATTTATTGGGACTGTTTTGGACTCTCAATTTGTATGTATGATTTTATAAATGACGATATACTATGAATTTTTGTTAAAAAAAATTTACAATTCACAAAAAAGTGTACTTTGGATTAAGATTTTTAATCAGTATTGAATTCAAAAGATGCGCGACGTTATGATGTGCAACTTTGCAGAAGAAAGTGTATAGCTTTGACTTGTCGTTTCAAAGTAATTCAAGTTTCACTGTGGAAAAAAGTCACAATTTTCAAATTTTTGCTAAGAATTGCTCTATATTATGATGTGGATGAATTTCGAGCAATCTTAACTTCTGATATCAAACTTTTTCATTATTTTATTTGAAAATGTTAATAGGACAAAATGACGAAAATTGCCTTTTTCCAAAAATCGAACTAGTGCGACCTCTAAACATCATTTTTCTCAGTCGCCGCCATATAAAATATTGTTTCTTACACCTTAAGCTATCATTTGAAGCTTGAGCCCCCAAAATCCCAGACATAGTACAATTTTGGGCCACCCTAATGTACAACTACGAAACTAATACAACATCTTAAGGAAACATTGAACTTATAATGAGAAATCATCATGCCAGTTTTTTTTAATTTGTAATATTTTAAATTTGTATTTCTTTTTTTAATTTGTCATTGGTTGAACGTTAATAGTTAAGCAATTGTGTAATGTTGTTTTAAATATTTTTTTTTTCTAATTTGTTATTTTTAAGCTATCAGGATCTCTTAAAAGGAAACATATTTACAACTGAGACCCCTTCTTTAGAATAATACTTTAATTTTCATAAACATTTCCTAGCATTAAATATATTTGTGTTCTCAACATACTTGAAATTTTGCTCGCTTTCAATTGTAAATTTTTTGTTGCCAGACATGTTGAGAACTGGAGTGTCCATTAACAGGGGACTCAGATGAGTTTTCTGGTATGGGGGAGTG
The DNA here is from genome assembly GCF_029784155.1 of Uranotaenia lowii. Taxonomy (NCBI): domain Eukaryota; kingdom Metazoa; phylum Arthropoda; class Insecta; order Diptera; family Culicidae; genus Uranotaenia; species Uranotaenia lowii. The sequence goes on along the minus strand of NC_073692.1, from coordinate 345,789,323 downwards.
TGGCGGGCCAAAAAAAAATGTTTTTCTTTCAAATAAAACTTGAACCTATACCATAGTACATGGAACCATCTTGAAAATTAAGAGATTTCCATTAGATGGGAGGTAGGAAAAAATCATGAAAAATTTATCATTTGAAAATAAAAAACATAAGACGAAATGAAACGAATAAACGCAGTGAAAACGATAAACACAGTAAATAATCTCAACTAAAAACTTTAAAAATACAAAAAAAATTCTCAGAATGATGAATATAAAGCTTCCAAAATTCAAATTCAACAATTTATACGACACATTTTGATTTATATGTTATGTGAACCCGAGCAAGGCCGGGTAAAATCAGCTAGTAATCAATGTTATATACATAATTTTCAAATATAATGAATAATTTCTACCTACAAGAAAGAAAGTAATCAAAAATAAGTATGATGACTTCTAGAATAAGCATCTGTTGAATCTACAATTTCCATAGTTGGTCTCATAAAATCGATCATAGAAATATTATTTTCTTAGGTGGGAGGGGCTCAAAACTATTACTAAAACCTTACCATGGTTTAAACACATAACTGTACCAAATTTCAGGCTGATCGGTTAAGCGGTGTGGGTTTGTATAAGGTGCATACAAACAAACATATATAGTCCAACTCATCTTTATATATTAGATTTATTCCAAGTTTCTACAATAAACACTCTTTCCATGGCTTACTTCCTCCACAGACTTGTTTTTGCTGCTACGGACGGGGTCCTATAAAAATGCACAGGAACGTTTTCTGAAAACCGGGCTCTCGCTTCTTTGTGAACGATCGGTTTGATCGGTAAAGTATTCTGCAGAAAAAAAAATCTTATTATAATTATAGAAAATTTAAAAAAATGGACATAACTCACCAAATTTCGAAGGATGCCATCATTGAAAACATGTCGATTGAATCTGTTCAAAAGTAATATAGTTTTTGCTGGGCACTTGGTTGAAATTTTCCTTGACATCTGCTGATCCCGGTTCCGTTTTATTGATCGGGGTCTCACGACAAAGAAACTTCCGCCTTGATTGTCCAGGTGACCCATTTTGGCTTAGGCAGCACCACCAGCTCCGCCTGCATTATACCTTGATATTTGATCATGGGCCATGTCCAGCAACTTGTGCTCTCGGAAGCAGAAGGCAGGGAGGATTTCGGGATTCTGCTATTGGGGGTTGACCTAGAAAAAAGAAAAAGTCAAGTTTTTAGGAAAAGTATGAGTTTTGTAAGTTCTACAATATTACCTGCCGGTTCAAGCCGTCGTTTTTTTTCTTTCCACTGTGAAAACATACCACACGCATATCTGGGAAAACTCAATATTTTGTAAAAAAATAATATTCGTTGTAGAAAATCAATCAAGTCTCTCACAATAAATCATAGATATATAGTGTAATTTACTATGGTTATAGTTCAATGCCTAGAATCAATCATACATTTGGTGTTTAATCTATCATATTCACAGTTGAATCAATTTGATAATTTTAGTTTAATCTAATGTATGCATAGTTGATTGCGTAAGGTCAATCAGCAGTTTGTAGTAGAATATATTATTATTACAGTTGTCGTACTTAAAGTTGATTCAATTATATCATTACAGTTGAATCCATTATATTCATAGTTGAATACGTAAGGTCAATCAGCAGTTTGTAGTTTAGTCTTTTATATTTATAACAACTGTCGTTCTTTGTCGTGTCATTATACACGGAGATACAACCAATTTTAGCTTGATTTCAGTTTAAGCAAAGATATTTTATTTAAGCTTATCTTGTTTTACAAAATGAGGTTTCTGAATGCTAAACCCTCAAGAAACCAATTATTTTCGCTGAAATATTAATAGAAACTTAGATTTATGATGACTAACAACTCTTATTCTACAAAAACAGTTTAAATGAAATTTGACAATTTTTTTTAATTGCATAAGCACAGGGGATCAGGAACTTGACTTTCAATATTTTTTCGAATATAGTTTTCACACACTCCAACCAGTTTTCCCCTAATTTTGAAACAGATTGAAACTGACTCATAGCTTAATATTTATAAAATTTATGTTAAACTGTTCCACAAATTAATGAGATATTTCAACTTGTATGAACCTCCTTTGTTGATATTTCATCTCTCCTTCCTAACTTAGGTTTTTTTCTCATAAAATTAATCCCAAACGCTGGTTACTCTTAGAATATATTGCCAATCATTTTTTAGATCGAAAAGCACATGGATCAAAGATATCTGAGGCCATCAAGTTGATGATTTTACGAAAAGTATGTCCATTTCCAGTTTTTTCATGTTTTTAAGCTTCTCTTTGCTGTAGCTTTTGCTTTTGACAACTGCAAATCCAACAGTAAAACATTAGTATGTATTGTTGAACTGAAATATTTTGAAACATCCTGCACAAAAAGTAAATAAAAATTATGATTGGCATTGATTTTATCTGATTTTTGTGGACCCGTCGGCACGAGGGCGCGAGGGAGTTAATCCTGATGTACATACAACAGAGTGATGACAAAAAAGGTGGCCAACTTTTCTCAGGACTTCAGATTTTCAACACTCTCTGTATTATTTATTCATACGTGAATCGTATTGCAATATTTATTTTTGGAAAATTTCCTATTTGATTCGAATTCAACTTTTGAATTTTCAATTCTAAAATAAGCTAAACATTCGAAGTATGGTAATAACTATTGCCATTGTTGACAAAAAAAATATAGTAAGAAGTCCAATGATCTCATAATTTTAGAAAAAAATTGTTTAATCTATTTCATCACAATAATTTCCCAACAATCAGCGGCACGTGTCACCAATCTACAGCTCCGTATTTCACTCCCGCATTATGACCGCTGGCCACAAATTGCGCTCTGAAAAGTCAAATGCCTGTCCCTCGTTCTGATGCTGCCAGATGCGAATCGGGAGAAAGCATTTCCTAATTGTTTAATAAACATTCTCGGTTTTCCAAGGCTTCAGCTGAGACTCCAACCGAACGACTGATGACTTATCTCGTAAGAACGCGGTCGGTCTCGTCGGTGTCGCTCATAAGACGATTTTGGGTTGGCACGTGAACAAGTGCCAGAAAAGGTATCCTATCAGCAACACAAGATAACACCGAATTATTTCTTATTATTATATTTTTCCATGGGATAACAGAGACACGTGTCGGTTCAACGAGAAATCTACCAGACCATTATTTGAAGTGGGTATACAGGGAAATTTGTGGGTTTTGCCGAAAGAAGTGGGGAGGGAAGGGGGATCTAAACAACACACAAAAAATCTAATAAAACTGCGTCATCAAGAGATCATAAAGTCATCCACAGACATGTCGCATCGTTCGGTTTGAATGACGTGATTCATGAGAAGTGGTCCATTCAGTAGTAGCCTACCGTAAGCATATGACTTTGCAGCATCTTCGGATTTCCATTCCGTCTCATGTCTCAGAACGCTTCGGTTTCGAAACTGCCCGTCAGCCACCTTTTATCATCGCAATCTTTGCCGGTCTCCACTTTTCCTTTTGTCATCATGCGGAAGATAAAACCTCACCAAATGTGCTGAACTTTCTTTTGTGAGCAAGTTTTGTGTCCTTCCGGTTTCCGGCAAAGACATTCTTCTTCGGCAATCGTCGAGGGGTGTGTCGTCTCCATTTGCGTGTATTTATGAATTATTAAAATTGATTTCTCTCCTTTCAGACGGAAAAGTGACATCATCCTTCCTTAAGCACCACCTCTCAACGGTAACCCTCGATTCTTGATCCCTTTTTTTGCATAAATCAAATGAGGGTGACTACCTATTCTTATTGTGAGTGTGCGGACAAGGAATGAGATTTCAATGTGTTTGTCTCGAGATAATCCCCGGGGGAAATTCGAAGAAGAACTGCCCCAAGTCAGTAGCAGCTTCTATACTATTTGGGAATCCAACGCATAGGACCAGATTAATTGAGAAGTCTTGGGATTTCCAATGAAATCGACCGGAATGTCATTGTGCGGTTAACATGAATGGAATCGTTGCAAGTTACATCTACTCTGAGCAACAAAGTTGTGAATTGATTGTTTTGAAGGTTCATTTTGGATCAATTATAGGATACTTGGTATCGTCATGACGAGAAAGGTTGGATCGATAATGATGAAATAAAGTATTATCAACAAACTCTGAATAAGCTTTTTTCTCCTTTTTGTAGATTTGTTAACACTTCAGTAATCAACGATTGACTTCACTTAGAAGTGATTCATCTTTAAACTTTTTAATTTCATATTACCAATAACGAGAGGTGATGAACAAAATCTGACAAAAGATCTTAGCACAAGACGCCAAAATCTATCAAATCAATCATTAAAACAAAGGCATCAAAATTTTGACTCTTGAATAATCAATCGAGAATCTTTAGATAAGTTTTTTTTTTTAAAAACCACGTTTTAATTGAATTTTTGTAAACGAAAATGTACTCATATTATATTTGATTTATGATGAGTTTAATCACCGTTAGCTGTACATGTTCATTTAATTTATCGACCTAATCGGTGAAAGTAATGTTGTTCTAGTAAGAAAATTTAAGGAATATGCAATTTATATGCGGATAGAAAGTTAGAGGAATTGAATAAATATGGAAAATGAGTGGGTCCAAATTGATTAGAAGCATTTTCAACACATGTTTTTAATTTGTTTCCTCATTGAACAAATTTTCTTTTCCATAATCTTGAAATGTTAACATGACATCATTTTTACCGATAGGGCCGATAAATTTAATCTTCCAAAAACTACTGAATTGAACAGTAAAACTTATAAAAAAAAAATAAAATACTTCTTTAAAGTTTGTCATTATTTTTCAATACTGAATTTTTGTGTTCGGAAAACATGAATTCTAGAAGATCTGTTATTCTAAATATAAAAAAAACTTAGTTTTCTGCATTTGTTGATTCCAGGACTAAATATTTCAATTGACGGTGGTCAAGTATTAAGAGCTTGAAATTTTAAACTCTAACTATTCATCAAAATTTATAAACCTTTTACTTATGTATATTATTTTCAAAAAAATTTCAAACGATCTTGATTTTTAAATTATTCTCAGAAAAATCGAATAGTTTTTCAAAGTAGCAACTTCGAAACTTAATTTTAATGCGCAAAATTCACTTAACTAGTATTTGCTCTGTGCTATCAATGTTAATAACAAATCTTGAAATTCCTATTTTTATTTTTATCATTTTTGTATATAATCTTTCAAGAAACTATCAATTTCCCAACCTTTTCTTTGTCAGTGATTATGAAATGAACATGTTGTTTAAACATATAAAGAGTAATACGGTCCAAATTTGGTCAAGGGAAAACGCGTCTCAATCGGTGAAATCGTTTATTTAAAAACCAAATAAAATTTCTTTTTCCAGTTTAATTAGTATAAAATTCAGGAAAAATATTCAGTTAGGCTTCCGCTTTTCCAAATCCGAATTGCCAGGCCTTACGCTTAACCCCTGCCATCAGATTTTGTACAGCCACCTTGTCCACCTTCTTCGCCACAGGAAGCCAGTTTGCCTTGAACTGCTGCTCGTCCTTAGCAGTTTTTTTGGTCTTCTTTAGGTTCCGCTTGACAATAGCCCAGTATTTCTCAATTGGGCGGAGCTCTGGCGTGTTGGGAGGGTTCTTGTCCTTGGGAACCACCTACACGTTGTTGGCGGCGGACCACTTCATGGCCTTTTTACCGTAATGGTAACATGCCAAATCCAGCCAAAACCGTACGGAACAACCGTGTTCCTTCAGGAAAGGCAGCAGACGTTTATTCAAACACTCTTTCACGTAAATTTCTTGGTTGACAGTCCCGGAAGCTATGATAATGCTGCTTTTAAAGCCACAGATACAGATGGCTTGCCAAACCAGATATTTCTTCGCAAACTTTGACAGTTTCATGTGCTTGAAAATATTTGCTACCTTTCTCCTTCCTTTTGCCGTATAAAACTCCTCTCCCGGAAGCTGCTTGTAGTCGGCTTTGACGTAGGTTTCGTCGTCCATTACCACGCAGTCAAACTTCGTCAACATCGTCGTGTACAGAAACTGTGTCGTGGAGAAACTACCTTCTTGTTAGTCGATAGTCCGGCTCGTTTTTTGGCTCGAGGCACGGTTGTAGACGATACACCCAGCTTATTTGCGGCATCTCGGAGAGAGAGGTTGGGGTTTCGCTTGAAACTACCGGCAACTCTCTTTGTCGTCTCAGCGGCTTCCGGTTTTCGATTTCCCCCCGATCCAGACTTCCTGGCTGTCGACAAACGTTCCCCAAACACTTTAATTACATTTGTAACGGTTGATTTAGCAACTTTTAGTGATATTGCCAGCTTTGCGCGTGAGTTGCTCGGATTTTCACGATGCGCGAGCAAAATTTTGATACACTGCTCTTCTTCCTTGGACGGCATTTTGACAACTGAAGAGTGAATTCCAAAATCAAAAAAGGAGCAACAATCTTAACACACACCTTCAAAATGAGGGGTGTTAAGGTTTTTTTAAATGCGATCGAGCCTGCTAATGGTTTTTGTGCCAATTTATAAATTCCTCAAAGGAAATTTTCCGTTGAACAACTTTGTCGAAGACCGTAAATTCGTATCTTATTAGACAAAAAAGTTATTAGCTGTTCAACAAAGGTATGTCTTTTGGCATTGATAAACAATAAATTCAATTGACACCACTGCTGGGTGCCTTGCGAGGAATTGCATGACTACTTTTCATGCAATACTTCGCGGGGGACAAGCAGTGGTGTCAATTGAATTTATTGTATATTAATGCCAAAAGACATACCGCTGTTAAACAACTAATAACTTTTTTGTCTAATAAGATACGAATTTACGGTCTTCGACAAAGTTGTTCAGCGGAAAATTTCCTTTGAAGAATTTATAAATTAGCACAAAAACCATTAGCAGGCTCGGTTGCACAGCAGAAACAAAAATGATGTTGATTTTTCAGTACAAAATATTAAATTTTCCCATACATACCTAAAAGTCCAAATTTACTCATGTAAACGTTATATAAAAACTCTGCAAAAAATCATGGATGAGTTTTGGACAAAAACGAAGCCTTTTGAGACCCCAGGGTTTGAGAAATTCAAAAATGACCCCAAATCGACTCATTTTAATGTAACAAATTAAAATCAATTAAGGTTTAACAATTTGGGGTCCTTTAACAAATGATAAATAACTTATCATTTTAATAATTGTAATAATAAAAATTACAATAATGGTTGTACAAACAAAAGTTTATTTAAAAAAAAAGGAAAAAAATAAACAATCTTCTACGTTTTGGAGAAATGATGTTCGAAATAATTGCTTCAAAATTTGAATACAGTCTTCGGCGTTTAATCGATTTCTGTTCTTCGTTTTTATGTTAATTAGAGTGGAAAAGCCTTGTTCGTACAAATATGTTGTTCCAAAGGGCAGTAATCTTTTAACCGCCTCTTCATGTGCAATTTGTAAGCCTTTGCAGCTTTTAACATCCAAAAAGATGACAGATTTGGTTTGTTCTCAAATTGAATACGTGCTTCCGTATAAGACCGAAGATCGAGCATTGCTTCTGCCAAACCTGAAGGTTTTTCGGTATCGTAGCAATTTGACAATAATTAGGATCTGCAATCCAACTGACAGTACGTGTATCAAAATCCAAAAAGTAATCTGAAAACCGCCTTGTGAGTTCGACAAGATGTCAATAGTAATTTTCTTATCATCTTCCAAAAACAAAGCTAATCTTGAAAAATAAGCTATCTTGTTCTGTTTTACTTTCTATCTCATATAATGCAGTTATAAACCAAGTGCTGACATCATTTCTGCCGCTGAAATGATATCAATATTTATCCTTGCAATTTTTTGTTCAATAAATTTAAACTTTCAAAGATGTCCGTTAAATATGTGAGATATGCAACGAAGGAAGAGTTTTTGAACTTATCTGTAAGAATTATTTTTTTCGTCCAATCATAATCATTTTGGAGAGTCCATATTCGATTTAGTACATTTCCACGAGAGAGTCACCTTACTTCTGTATAATAAAGTAGGTCCGTATATTCAGCTTCTCCATCCTGACATAGTTCACGAAATAGCCGCGTGTTGAGTGCGCGTCTTTTGAGAAAATTAACAATTTTGATGACATCATTCAAGACAGCTTCCAGTGTAGGTTCTAAATATTTGACCATAAGAGCCTGGCGATGGATCATTAATATGGCCTAGCATAGCTGGAGCTCTATCAAAAAATACAGAAATACAATTTTCCCATTTTAAATTATGTGCATTGAAATATTCATTCACTTTTTTATATACATCAATTCCACGAGATCTCAACTCGAGCGGAGAACAAAACAGCAATTTCTCTTCAAAACTATCTGCACCTTTGTAGTAAGCGCTGATGTGGTCTAGTGGATAGGCTGGCGCGAGTCTGGTAACCCAGGCGTACTGGGTTCGATTCTCGGTATCGGTAAGAAAAACTTTTGGGTTCGAGTCCCATAAGTTGCCAACAGATAAGATGTGTTTCATTGTATAAATATTAAATATTTCAGAGGGAATGCATCTAGGGTTAATCTGAAGAGACTATTGCAAGCGGAGTGGATTGTCAACCATTGTAGGTCTCTGAAGGTTGGATGCCTTCTCTTGACAAACCATCGGCCGTAGAAGCCAGAAAGCAATTCGAAGGCCATGCCACACATACATAGGCTGGACCTTGCTACTGATGGGGGGCCCATACACACATACATACAAAACTATCTGCACCTTTGTAGCTAACATATAGGTACCATTAGCTGTGAATTGCAAATCTTCACCAATATGATTTCTTGTATGATTTCTTATTTCGAGCAATCAACCAGGCCACTTCAAAGCTACGTTGAGTGTTCTCCGTTCACTCCAAACACCGACACAGTTCAACGAATTGTGTTTATCGGAAAGAATACACAGTTAGAAAAATCCACGTAGATTTACATGCAACTGCATGGGTAGAACGGAATCGCGTCTTTACATGTACCAATACTGTTCGTTACATGTAAATTCCCAGTCCCATTGATATTGATGGTTTACTGTAGATTTACATACATGCTCAACCTCTCTTTTATTGATGTTTTGTTTAAAGGAGTGTTTGAAAATAATAAACAAATCAGCAATGTTGATTATTAAAGAACCTTTATTCAGTTTGCTCGCATACACTTGAATTGACTTGACACAAATTGAATTGACACAAACGCCTGTCGGTGCTTTTCAATTCCCTCAGCGAAGGAAACGACGACAGGTGCCGGAAAAATTGAATCCATCGTAGTGATTTTCTGCAAAACAACAAATTAACAATTAATACAAGTTGTAACACCCACATTTCCACACACATACCTTCATAAATAGAATTGCATTTAGTTTTCACGAACGTTATTTAATGGCTGGAAATCTTGTACGCACCACCTCTCCAACTCGAACAGAAGCAAACAGCACACGAACAGGTGCAAAAGAGAACGGACGAACGTCGTCAAAGCTGAGATTTACATGATATCACACGAGAATTTCTTCGCAGTCGTCAAGATGCTATAGTCTTTTCCATATTCTGTCGGCGACGATGCGAAAATGTGTAACGTAAATTTACATTTTTCTTTCTGTGTACGTATGAAAGGGAGTAGTTTGAATGAATGAATGTACATATATGAGGCCTTTGGAGCCAAAGGGGTATAAGTGCTTAAAAGCTGATTTCGATAAAAAAGCACTTGAACTTCGTTGTGTTCCAATAAACTCTATAGATATTTTTTATGAAATTTTTCAATGAGTATGATCTTCTAAAATAAAAAAAAATGATTTGGCATCATTTTTTAGAGAAACAACGTTTATTTGACGTAAATTGGGACAAAACGTGATTTTTTATGTTTGTACTTATACCCTTTTGGCTCCAAACACCTGCACTTATACCCCTTGCCACCAAATAAATTCACTTATACCCCTTTGCCACCAATAAATTTCCATTTTCAGGTGATTTTGTCTTATTTATATGATTCAGAAAACATAGAGATTTTATTAGGGGAAAGTCTAATAATTTATTAACATATTCATTTTTTACTGTTTTGATGAAATGTATCCTGGTACAGTTAATCGAGAGATTTCATGTCTAAAGATCAACCTTGTTTTGTCAGTTGGAGTAAATCTCTTCAAACAACAATTTTTCATCAGGATAGTTATAAGAATAACTCGTGAAAAATATTTCTCAATGAATTCTCAATCATTGCATATTGCCTGCGCCTTTTCGTGATAAATTGGATATTGGTAAAGGACTTCCGCTCATTACGAGTTGATATTTAACAGTACATTTACGACTAGCGCTTCAACGTTAACCCAATTATCTCGTACATATTGAGCCTAGCCCAAAATTTGTGGCATACTCCATATTATTATGACTAGATATCGGGAATTTGAAATTCATTCATTGGTTTTAGAAAAGAAAAAATACAAAATTTTATAATAATTTGTTAACTAGAATTATGACTAAATACAATGAAATGATTTAATTTAAATTTTCAAACATGATTTACTTTTCAAATGCAAATTAAATTCCACTTTTTTAAATTTTTCGTCTCAATGAAAAAAACACTACTTCCTTGAAATGACTTTCGGGTTGGTGGCAATGGGGTATAAGTAAATTACTTGGTGGCAAAGGGGTATAAGTGCTGCACTTATACCCTTTTGGCTCCAAACAAAAAGTAATTTTCAGTTAGCAGGATTTTTTCAACGAGATCAAAACATAAGAAAATAATGAAATAAAATTATGATCAAATTAGCATATGATGCTTGACAGTCAAGGATCCATTCTAGATGGTTATCTGATTTATTTCCATTTTGTCACTTATACCCCTTTGGCTCCAAGGGCCTCATATGTATTGTATCCGTTAACACTGAGCGAGCTCTCAAAGCGTGTTATTTGAATGCCTCAGGGGGAAATATTCACTTCTGCATACGTCGCTAAATTTATAAAATTGCAAAATGAAAATATACACTTTTCACTCAAAAAATATTTTTCGTTACCCCCAAGAATTTCACTTTTACCCCAATTGGGGCAATTTACCCCGGTAACCCGACCGCTGCTTTAATGTATTTATTGTGAACTTCAATCAAACATAAACTTGTTTAGCCTTTTATTTTGATAACTAGAAGAATTTGAATAAATAAAAGGATCTCATCACTGACTTTTAGCACTGTCACTCTTGAAATAATATTTAATCTTTCCTTTTAATCAAATTTGTTCAAATCAAGGATTCGCATAAAAATTTTCTCGCAAACTCAACTGTGTTTAATCATATCTTATGTTAAAAATTTTCATTAATAATTGAAAGCTGATGGTACATATATGGGAAATTTGAAGGTAATAACAGATAATTTTCTAAAAAAAAAGGACCAACTTCAAAAATTATGTGAAAATCAATTGAGAAAATTTGGAACTTTTTTGACACAACTTTCAAACAATACAAACAATTTCAAAATAATGGCTTTCATTGAATAATCAACTGTCAAGTTCTCTGTTTAATTACATTTCCCCTTTCTGTTTAATAAGGGAATTCCAACAAGTTTTAAAAAAAGATTCAGCCAAAATTGATTTTCCGATATTTTTAAAAGCAAAAGTCAAATCATTTTGCAGGCTACAACAAATAGGTTTAATCAAATAAATTCATTTCTTGACTTTCTTCAGAAATGTCAGCAATAATTGTTTTAATATCTTTCCAATTTGTAAAAACTGTTTAATTTATTTTTGTAGGTTCATTCATCATAATCAAAATATTTTTCCTTAATCAAATGAAGTATAATAAATGAATTCAGAATCTGTATTTTCAATAATGTATATTTGTTTGTTCATCAGTCATCAATGATTGATTTCACTGAACACTGACACATTTTTGAATTTAAAACTCTTTATCATCAATACTAGAGGCGATAGAGAAAATTTATGTGAAGATTCGAGCTCAGGAAAATTCCAAATCTACCAAATTAACATAGGCACTAAAATGCTTTTTGTTTTTGTTATCAATTGAATTCTTTGAATACATTATCAAATTGGAAAGAAGTTTTTATTATAAAAAAATTCTTTTTAAAAACTTATCTTTTGAAATTTTATTTTTTGATTATATTTTTAAATCAATTTACCGTTTACCTGTTGTTTTATGAAATTTTATGAATGAATTAAACGCATTAATTTTTTTAAATTTTTGAATTATTTTGTCATAGGATTGTCTTTGATTTTTAATTCTGATTTTTTTTCGAAAAGAATTCTTTCTTTAAATTTTAATATGAATAAAACAGTTTCTACCTTTCACCCTCATCAGGGCAGATATTTTAATTGGCAGTGAAAAAAAATTAAGAGCATGATATTTCAAACTATACGATATGCATTTGAAAATTAATGAATGTTTTACTTATTTTAATTATTTAAAAAAAACCTTTTTTGAATAAATTATGATTTTTTAGTCAAACTATGAAAAGTTTAAAAACGCTTACAAGTAGCATCTTTAATACAGAATTTCTATATTTTTGAAGTGCTATGAATTTTGAATAATAACAACAAAATATGGAATTACAGAATTTTCTTTAAAAGACATACCGGATTTACTGTGCATTTTTTGTATTAATAAATTTGTTCAGCTAAATTTGAATTTCGAAAAAAAAAACCTTTGAACAATTGTCATCCTATTTTAGACATAACTTATTTCAGTTTTTAAGTCCACAACTTATGACCAATTTTTTTGTTGCCTTTAAATACTGCAAATATGTGCACGATCATACCAACAACACTCCACACATCAATTTAATCTCATTCATCAGTGTCCGACTAGCATTTAGCAAACATGCAATGGATATTGATATAATTGAGCAAATGTGTCGTTCACTTCGTTAAGCTTACAGCATTTCGTAATCTTTAATGAGCCATCATCGCATCGCGGCACAAGCTTTCCAATTCCTTGGAGATGAATTAATTCGCAAATACCCGCTTTTGATGCCAAACGTGCTGCATCTGTTGGTCTGTTACGAAATTTCTCGCCAATATATCTTTCTTTTTTTTTTTTTTTTACTTTTCTACAAGCATGTTTATTTATGTTTGATTGGGTTCTTTACATTCATGTTTTAAGCGAGCACTTGTAATAACTTAAACACTTATGTAGGGATTGCTTTCACAAATCACAGTTAAATTTAAAAATTAATTCATCAAGGTTAATGTCAGCTCTGTTTGTGTTCAATGTATATGTAAGGTATAGTGTAAAAATGCGTATTACTTTTATTTTTTCTGATCTAACCAAAGTGCTCAGCTCAGGGAACTTTAATTCATTAAATCCAAAATTACGCATACTACTTCGATTAATGATCTTGATTTTACTTATAGTCAACCACCAGCAATTTCGTATTTTAGGACACACCGAAATTTTATGTTCAATGTCCTCAATAACTTGAGGACAAAATTCACAAAACATCGATGAACCCGATCCGAAGCGAAATTGTTTCTCCGCGCACATTATTTTTTCATTCACTAAAAGATACCATGACATCTGATGTTCAGAAGAAATTGATTCTGAAAAAACATTTTTCCAAATTTTAATCCAGTTTCTGTTAGGGTATTTTTGCATTATGTGTGGGATCGGCAATCGCTGAATATAAAGTTCATAAATATATGACGCAGATGGATTTTCTATTACTCTTTCAGGTAAATAAGGAAGTTCTAAAAGAAGTGTTTTGAGATAATGTGCGTTTATAGGAAGATTTTTCAAATTTGGGGGATTTCCTGCGCTAAAAATCATGTTGACAAAATAAGGAGAAATTGTTCTTAATTTTATGAATCTGGATATAAGCAATGCTGTACATTTAAATTCAGGCGATATTAAACCTAAACCTCCTAATTTTTTAGACAAAATTATTTGATTAAATGACACCCTCAAAGATATTCCAAACCACAAAAACGTCCCGTACATTGATTTAATTTTGGCAATGTATCTCTTATTAATTGAAACTATAGAAGCTAGGTACCATATTCTAGAAGATGCATAAGTGTTTAAGTAAATTACTTTTTGAATCAAATTAAGTTTTCTAAATTTATTTTGATGAAGTACAAAACTTAATTTCCGTATAGCTTCATCCCAATTCTTTTCCATCATATTTCGATAACAATTATTGTACCAAACGCCAAGTATTTTTACGTCATCTTTCAGTTCAATCCATTCCGGTATTCTGTTACTAGAAATAGCCCCAACTGCAATTGATTGAGTTTTTTGATAGTTCACTTTTGCTCCAGAAAAAATTTCAAACTCTTCAAAAATTTGTTTTATTCTTCCAATTTTATTAAAATTTACTACTACGATACTTATATCATCCGCATAACTATTGAATAATTCATCATTCTCATTTAAAATTTCAGATAAATTTGCAATTAAAGGTTCTAGATAGAAACAAAATAGTAACATAGATAAAGGGTCTCCTTGACGTACTGATCTCTCTATTTTAATTTCTCGTGATAAATTTCCATTTATTAAAATTCTTGAAAAAGAGTTTTTCAAGCAACTGTTTAAAAATACTATAAACTTTCTATGAAATCCCATTTTTTCCAAAGTTAATAATAAGTTCTCATGATTTACTCTGTCAAACGCTTTTTCCAAATCAAATGATATTAGTAATCCAGGTTTCTTCTTGATATTCAATTCACAAATTTTATCTCTTATAGAACACGTCGCTTCAAAAATATTTCTATTTTTGTTCGAGCATTTCTGAGCTTTTGAGAGCACTAAATTATTAAAATTGGATAATCTATTTTTAATAATTTTGGACACTAATTTGTAATCAAAATTTAGAAGTGTGATTGGTCTATAATTACTTAAATTATTTCCTCCTTTCTTTTTAATCAATATAACTACTCCATTCATAAATTTTTTAGAGTTCCTACCATTGATTACTTCGTTCGCCATTAAAAGAAATTCTTTTTTTATCACCTCCCAACATTTCACATAGAAATTTTTTGTAAGACCATCACTTCCCGGGGACTTTTTAGATTGACTCTGTTTAATAGTGGCTATCAGTTCATTATTTGTTATTTCATTCATCAGTTCATTATTTTCAGCAAAATTTTCTGGTATTTTGTATTTCGGATCGAAATTTCTTCCGCCACTTCTAGTCGGTTCTCTTTTGAAACTATTTTCATAGAATTTCAATATTTCGTTGTTTATAACTTCTTTGTTTTGTTCTTCTATCCCATTTATTTCCAAACTATCTATCAAAGTTTTTTGTCTACTTTTAACTTGTTCACTTATTTGAAAACACGATACGTCTTCACCTGAAATGAAGGTTTTCCTGTGAATGAATAAACTGTTCGTCATTGTTTTTTGAAGTGCCAACATTTTTCCTTTAACTTTATTGATTTCAACCAGAAGCGATGGGTCATTCAGATAATTGTTATATAAATGATTAAGTGCTGAGTAATAAAATTCTTCAGTATCTCTAAAACGTTTCTTTATTGAATTTTGTTTCCATTTGAAAAAAGCAACAATTTTAATTTTACAATAATCCGTCCACCACGATAACCAAGAGTCAAAATATCTTCTTTGAGTAACCCAATAATTCCATTTTTGTCTAAACTCTATAATATTTTCATCATTCAATACAATTTCATTTAAACGCCACAAGCCTCTACCAATTGGCTTTCCAAGATTTTCTAATTTAATTTTCAAAATAACCGCCTTATGATCCGAAAACGAACACACATTTGATTTAACGTCAACAATATTACTTTTCAATGCCTGTGAGATATAAAATCTATCAAGTCTAGCTCCTGATCCGTTTCTGATAAATGTAAAATCATTTTTATTTTTATGTTTTATATCCCAAACATCATTAAGATACAAATTTTCAACTACAAATTTTAAAGATGCACTGTAGTTCGAGACGTGGTTTGCATCTTTTTTATTGATCACGCTGTTAAAATCACCTCCGATTATTAAATTTTCGTAACCGTTATTAATATATGAAGATAAGTTTTGATTGAAAAATTTCTCTCTTGAGGTTTTATTTTGGCTTCCAGATGGGGCGTAAATATTACAAATTGTTATATTATCGTTTATTTTTAAACTAATAATTCGAGTATCAATACATTTTTTAATGTTTGAAGTTTTTATGTGATATTTCACTAAAATAGCTGTTCCTCGATTAGAGTTATCAATGTTGAAAAAAGTTTTAAAACCGTTAATTTCAAATTGGTTACACACCTCCTGAAGCAAAATTATATCCAAATCCATAACGAAAATAAAGTTTTTAAGCGCATTTATTTTATTAGTATTTGAAATTCCATTGAGATTTATTGTACAGATATTATACGAGAGCATGTTCATCATACCCTCTGATTCACAAGTTTTAACGTATCACTCACTCAAATCGCAATCACTCAAAAGCATTCATCCTTGTCTCAATATCACTATCGTCATCAAGCATGAGTCCCTTATACACATTGCTGTGCAGGACTGTCCGAGTTAAGTCAAGATCACTCGCGGGAGCTTTATCAACTTCAGCACGCTTAGTATTTTTTTCAACTCGTGTCCCTGAGCTACGCACGTTTGATCTTGACCTTGAAGTTTGTGGAGAGGAGCGTGTTTTAGGTCTGCGTGTTATGGGTGCATCGTGTTGTGGAACATTGCTGACATTAGATTTCTTCATAACTAGTTCATTTAGATTTGTGAAAACAAGACCTACCTCTTTGCTTGTATCATTTCTCGTTGATTTTGATGGACCGTCTTCGCTCGATGAACTCTTATTTTTCTCCAACTCCGTGTTGATCTGAGTGAACTTTCTCGTCTCTTGCTTTCGAACTGCTCCTGCATAGTTGACACCCGATGCTATCAACCTGTCGCTCACACTTCCTCCTTGGACCTGGAGCTCCATGTAACCTGCCTCCATACATTTCCGCCCCCAGTGTACCGGCCTGTTGCAGTGTCTGCACGTCTGTTGTTGGTGTTTGTAGGTGATTAACGACACCTCTCCATCGATGTTTATGTAAGATGGAACAGCAGTATGAAGCTTTACTCGAACCGCCCTAACACCATTTTTGATTCCTTTCAAAACTGCCGGCTCGGTCCAGTATTCCTCCTTCAGCCATAAAACGTTACCATACTTTTCCAAACCTTTTTTGATGGTAGAATTTTCAGTTTGTGGAGACACATCATGTACTCTAATAGTGGTAGCGCCATCTTCCATGTACACTGCTACCTTGTAATTTATGTTCTCCAAGGTCAACACGTGAGCTCCTCCATCCAACTCAGTTGCTGCAATCGCCATCTCTGCAGAGGGAACCTCTACGAAAACCAGCGCCTTACCCGTATTGTGTTGCAAAGATCGAACGTCTGAATACTTGATCTTCAATCTCTCGTTCACAAACTTTGCGATTATATCCATGTTGACTTTGCGTGACGGGATTGTGGACATGTCGATAACCAACGTGTTAGATCTAGGGCCGTTAGACGTGAGGTGATATGCTGATGTCGCCATTTTGGCAACGTGTTTGTTTTTTGTGTTGTTGTACGAATTGAGTTTCAGAGACTCTCAAAACCGAAAACACTCTATAGAAACGCCACTACTCCGGAATACGTCTTTACTCGACTAGTACCAAAGCGAGACTCTAAACCAAACGTGCTGCATTTGTTGGTCTGTTACGAAATTTCTCGCCAATATATCTTTCTGGGACCCAGCATTGCGTGGTTTATAAGCTATACCAATGTACGAATGTGGAATGTCCTCTAAATATGAAAACATCTGCCCTACCGGTTCCGAAATCAACCAACTCAAAACGAAACGGATCGAAACCGAACTAACAGCCGAGAATCTGTGGAGCTTTTTACTTTTATTTTCGCTACATTTCGATTCGGTTGCTTCCAAGCTTGGTTTCGTTTTCATGATGCATATCAGATTCGGTTTGCTAAATTATCGACACGTTCCGTTTCGGGTTTTGGTTTGGGGACGTGTGGCAAAATTGAAATTGGTAGAATGTAAATATTTGCCGAATAAATTATCGTCACGAATGAATGAATAACTGATGAGACGCTGTGCGCGAGATAAATTCCAACCTATATAGAACAAGCCTTCCAAGTAGTCGATCCGGTCAGCGCCGGTAAAAGCAATTTTCAACGGAGCGGGAAAGTTCTACATAACGGTGACATTTGTGATACCTCGCCGGATACAGCATGGAATATTTTATCAATCAAAACCATAGAAAGTAGAAAATAAATGTAGGTTCCTGGAGTTCTTACCTTGGACCGTAGAATTTAAATGGCATGAGTAAGTCAAATAAATTCCAATATTTTATACTTAGTAAGTAGAAGGACGAGAAAGCAATAAATTTCCGGCTTAAGACTAGAATTCTCAATGAAAAGACACTTGTGTTCAGTTGAAAGGTTTCAAACTTCAACCTATGTGAACATTTGCAGTGCTTACAAACGAATTATCGTTTTGAGATGCATTTTTTTTTCAAGAGAGTTTAACTGTCAGAATCATTCTTCACTTACATTTACGAACATCGAAATGATGTATGTTCAAAAACACTTTTCTTTGTGAAGAATGAAAATCTACCACGAGATTAATCGAAAAGGAATACCATAAAATAAATAGAATCAGGACAACTTATGTTCTTTTTCCGTAATATATCTGTCAAATGCCGATCTTTCATCACTTGGATTCATTCAGATGGTATATTTTGTTGACCTAAACCAAACTGAATCGAACGAATAAAGGGGATGGTTTTCAACTATTCAATATAAAACAAAAATTTTCAATCGCCCTCCGAGTGGGTGAATAGAGCCAGTTGCTTTCTTATTGAATAACTGGTTAAGTTAAGAAAAACATTAAGAATGTGTTCATTTTAACCTCCAAAAATGCTCAAAAAATTTCAAGATTTTTATTTCTCAATTAACAGGGAAAGCCATATTCTTCTAGGATCAACTTAACATATTATTTCTTCACATCTACATTATTTTCCACAATCTTGGGGAATTCTAATCACTTTTACGAACATGACCCGATTAACGACGAGTGGGCAAAGAATTTTTTGTTTAAAAGTGCCACCATTCGAAGTAGTTTTAAATTTACTGTCTTTCTTGTTTTACCAGAAGCATGTGAAAGAGGCTTTCAAACAAAGAAAGCAGTTTTCAGATATTTTAACCTCAGACTTAGTTATTGATCATTTTCTGCAAAAAATTTATGTTGATCAAAGTTACCCCGGTGATTAAAGTACCCCCTGTTTACGGTTTACATTTGGCGCATTCATCTTTTTCAAAACTCATTAGCGAATTGCTATTTAAATAAATTTCACAAAAATCTAATCATTTATTAAAGGGAGGGAAGCCATACGATGAAGATAACAATGTTTTTGTGATAAGATTTGAACTAAATGTATTGCTTGTAGGAAGCTTTGGGGTTATCTAATAAGAAAAAATCTATTCAACGATGAGGATAAATTTTTTGAAAAAAACCTTTCAAGCTCTAAACAGACCTCGAAGGGTTTATGTTCTACCAATATTTTACGTAATTGAGCAGGCATGTACCGGGTCAGCCAAAGCAGCCGCCCATTTACGATATGCGGAGCTGGAAAAGGCAGTTAAACGAGCTTGTAGAGCAAACAAGAGAGCCTGGACTAACTCCCTAGCCGAAGAGGGAGAAAGGGCCGCCGCCAATGGAGATATCCGATTACTTTTTGACATTTCTCGCCACCTTAGTGGTGCAAGGACTAATGCAAGAATGCCGCTAAAAGACCGAGCAGGTCAGTTATTGACCGATCGAACAGATCAGCTCAATCGATGGACTGAGCACTTCGAACAACTCTTCCGAGTCACGAATAGCGATGGCCAACAGAACCCACAGCTCTAAGCGCCAACAGTAAGTCGCATCAACGGCGTTAACTCGGGAGTGCCCTCGCTGGCTGAAATAGAAGCGACAATCAAAAATATGAAGTTCAACAAAGCTCCTGGGATCGATTGCATCCCTGCTGAAATGCTGAAAGCCGACGCTGCCTTGTCAGCACAAATGTTGCAACGTCTTCTCGCAGACATTTGGGCTACTGCAATATTCTCGGCTGACTGGATGCAGGGTATCCTCGCAAAGGTCCCGAAGAAAGGAAACCTGAAAGAGTGCGAAACTGGCGAAGAATAACGTTGATCTGTACAACCCTCAAAGTACTCTGCAGAGTGATCCTGAACAAGATCCAAGAGAACATCGACGCTACACTACGACGGCAACAAGTTGGATTCCGATAAGGACGATCATGTGTGGACCACATCACCACGTTACGAATAATACTGGAACAAATCAACGAATTCCAGGACTCTATTCTGTTGGTGTTCGTTGATTTCGAAAAAGCATTCGACCGACTTAAACATGAAAACTTGGGGGCCTGGCAAGTGGATCTCAAATGAGGAACTACATCGCCGGTGCCATCAAAGGGCACTAGAAATCGAGATTCGGGAACGTAAGTGGAGATGGATTGGGCACACGCTGCGAAAAGATGAGAACAATATTTGCAGAGAGGCGTTTGAAAAGAATCCAAAGAGAGGCAGGCCCAGAAACTCGTGGCGGTGAAGCCTAGCCACTGAAATCCGAACCATCCGAACTGTCGACGAGAATTTGAAGACGCTGGCTCCTGATCATTAACAGTGGAGGTCTTTTACCACGGCCCTATGCGCCGGAGAATCGACGCGGACCATTTGGTAAGAAAGTAAGAACACTGATGGGTCAAAAATGGATAATAGAACTGGGGCAGAGGTGTTCGGACCTAGACTCAGGATCTCAATTCCTATGGGAAACTGGCCAACAGTATTCCAAGCCGAAATTCAAGCAATTCAAGAATGCACTTTAGCCTGTTTGAAAAGGGGATACAGGCATGGCCGTAGGAACGGGGGGGGTTTTGGGGGTTAAACCCCCCCCATGAGGATCCAAAAAAGCAAGCGAGATATTCTATCCTACACTGAAAATTTTAAATTCAGAACCAAATTATGATAATAGAGTAAAGTCAATCAAAAGTAACAATCTAGACTAAAAACTAATGCCAAAACCTCAAAAACGCATCCCATGTCCAAAATTTTGCTACATTTTTTCAAAATTTTCTTACTTGTTAAGGTCTGAATATTTAATTTTTAAATTAAATGAATCCTATTTCGAAGGTTCTGATTCCATGATTTCCATAACCAAAATTGTATTCCTATTTTCGTATTTAGGATTCTGTATCCAGTTCAGGATTCTGGATTTTCGGTTCGAATAATCGAAAGAAATTAGGAATACAAGTTGCTTTGAAATCCTGGTTCAAATTTGGTTTTGCGTTTCACATCGAATTTGACTCATGTTTTTCGAGATCATATGCATTTTCAATATATTGATAAAAGATTTCCGAACATGAAAAAAGAGAAATTTTGTTTTATATTCAAATTCGAAGATTTTAAACTTGATTCTTACACAAAATTCAAATATTGGAAGGTTCAAAATGGCAATTCAAAATTGAAAACTCAGATTCAGATCAATGTTAATTCATTGCTGCTGCATAAGTTATCAAAACAACATTAGATTTGTATTTCACGTACAGAATATGTTGTCCAGGCTACAAATATTCTTAATGGATAGAAGTTGTGTCTAGTTCATGTCAGTTTTTGTTTAATATTTTCTTATAAAACTTTTTGTTTACATTTTGTTTCATACGATGTTATGAAAGCTCACGCAAAATTTTAATCCTGATTCACAATACAGATAAAAACAAATCATTTAAATAGTGAATTAAGATAAAATCTGAACTACAGAATATAAATTATAGATTCATGAATGAGGGCTTTTAAACTAGGCTCATAAAATTCTTATCTGGAATAAGATTCGGAAATCATATTTTTTGTATTGACACGAATGCCAAAGCGTTGGTAAAGTGTCACAAATAAACAAAAAAAAATGTTTTTTGTAAATTTCAGAAATTGTATGGAAATTCGGCTATTTAGGCAAAATTTTCCCGTTTGTTTGGATAAAGTGCCGCTATTAAACCTATCCCTTTTCTGATACCAATTTCAATATTCAGAAAAATTTTTAGCTTTTACATAAATTTTTGAGGGGTTCAAGAGATCATGAACTCAACACATTGCGGACAAAATACGAGATATCTCGTTTTTTCGCTTGCCACCAGTATGCTACACTTTGGAGTAAAACTCGAATGGACTGAATTTACTTGTTAAACTGTATTAGACAAAAATTGAACACAACATTTGCAGTTACTTAAAAATGCTGAACTTGTAATATTTAGTCCAGGGGTTTTTGAGATATAGAATGCCAAATTTCGTGTTGTCAAAGATTTCTTCGCTGTCCTTAATGTGTTGAAGAATTTATATTTTTAATCAAAATTGGTTTGTAAATACAATTCAGCTGAATAAAAAAAAAGGTAGAATTTGAGTTTTTTTTTTACCCAAATTTTATTTAAAAAAAAATTATCCACAGGATTTTTATTATGGAATTTATTCTTTATGAACAATATTTTCTGTTAAAGAAACATCTTCACCTGTACAAAATTCTATAATTTCCCGGTATATTGTTTAACATCATTAACACATTGAGGACACCAACATTCGACATTTTATGTTTCAGAAACCAATAGACAAAATTTTGCTAATTTAATATATTTGAGTAACGGGAAGTGATGTGTTAAATTTTGTAGAAAGAGGTTTTATCATTAGATGTATAACATTTTAATTATTATTTTTTTCTATGTTCGATTAATACTAGCGGCAAGAAAAAAAAACGAGTTATCTCGTATTAGGTAAAAAACGAGATATCTCGTGTTTGGTCCGCAACGTGTGAATATTGCAGTTTTTTTAAAGACATATTTTATATTAAAATCATTCATTTTAAATCAGTAAAGTATCAAACAAATTTGGTCCGATAAACTGATGATTTTTATCTCTTACTTTTTTTTCGAAAATTTGATTTATTTTCATCAAAGGTTAGAATCTTTGAATTTACAAAATAGTTTGAAGATTGGACTTGTTTGATTTGAGAGAAGAATAAGATTATTTTAAGTTCAAATCAACTAAGTTTGATCTACCAGACTCTTAATAAAAAAATTTTTGCTCACGTTTTAGGTTTAAGGCCAATTTTCTATAGTTAAGATTTCATACAAAAACATTTAATGTAAAAGTACTTAAAATTGAATAACTATATACACAGTAACAAACATAATTTGTTTTAATTTTTTTTTGTATTCGTGCATTGTTGGGACAAATATCATAGTAAAAAAATCAGCCACCAAACCCCCCCCCATGAGTCGGTTCTTCCTACGGCCCTGGATACAGGTACATAAGTATCTGCATATTCTCTGACAGCCAGGCTGTTCTTCAAGCACTAAGTACGTTCACATGTTACTCCAAACTAGTTTGGGAGTGTATAGTTGCACTAAGAAACCTGAGTATCAGAGTATCTTTATTTTGGGTACCAGGCCACTGCGGTATCCTAGGGAACAAAGAAGCAGACCAACTAGCTAGGGAAGGATCTCAGGGACTGTTTCTCAGGGATTGGACCTCAACCTTTCTGCGGAGTATCGAGAAGTGCCCTGACTATGGAGCTCAAGAACTGGGAAAGCACCACTATTGTTTCCAACTGGAAAACAGCGGAGGGAGCAACTCAGGCAAAAAGATTCATTGAACCAAGCGCACAACTCTCCAAAAACATGTTGAACTTAAGTAAGCACGAGTTAAGTACTTACACTGGTCTATTGACAGGACTCTGTCCAAAAAAACAGCATCTCAAAAGGATAAACGTAATTCAAAACGATGACTGTCAGTTCTGCAGGTTCAAAAAAGAAACTGCAGTGCATCTTCTATGCAACTGCTGCGCCCTTCTCAATAGGAGAGAGTGAGTACTTGGGGCAAAGTTAATAAGCACACAAGACGTATGGTTGCATATCAGCCCTAAGAAGGTGATATCATACATCTTTGATATCCTACCCGGTTGGGATAAAATGCTGAGTCAGCAATCAACTGTCACTCCAATCAATAGTGCAGGTAAACCTGCAACAAGCATATAAAGCTTAGTTCTTTTAGAAATGGGACACTTTCTTTTGCTAATAGCTCGTTTACTAGTAATCGGACATTCAAAATTTTGACAGCATTTTGTTGCCTGTAAAAAGTACTATCCGACCTATTTTTTTTTCAAAATTTAAAATTTATGCGTTTTTGAGTTATTCACGATGTAAGAGAAAAAGGAAAAAATTATTTTGCACAGTTTCATTCAAAATCCATCATTATCAAATTGATAGCCGACAAAACCGTTCATTATTCAGAGAACTACTGTGTGTGAGTGTTGGAAAAGTATGGAAATACTGTCAAAAATATCCACAAAGTTCAAATCAAACATTGGAGTGAAGCATATGATCGGCAACTTCGGCTAAGGGTCATTAGGGAAGTATTGGTCCAAAAAGTATCAGAAATTGAAGGAGGGGGATGTAGCCATCTAAAATACAGATTAGACGAAGTGTTAGTTTGAAAAACTGATCATTACCATGACTGAAAAAAGTGTGCGCTGGCCAAAGGGAGGTATTAAGAATAAAGTAGAATTTATTCTTACAAAAAAATGATAAATAATTTTTTTCAAACTTTTTCATGAATTATCATAAGATTACCTTCATTTCTTTCATAGAAAGTATTTTGATCAAACGAATGGTTTTTGTGATACACGCATTCGTAACTGTCCCATTTCTAAAAGAACTAAGCTTTAGTAACGCGGGGTAAATAAAATTTGCATGATATTATGTCAATTTGGATTTGGTGGCCAACGATTCCCCACCATTTTTCAAAATCCAAAAAATATTTGAAATGTAGAAAATCATGCCATTTATTTTTTTTTTCATTTTATTTTTATAATAAAAACTAAATGCATTATAGAATAAAAGTGGCACATGACTCTCAACACCTCCCCCCTCCCCATCCAATAAAAGAAATTTCAGAATAAACAAAATGCTGTATCGTCGGCTAATAAAGTGCTGTGACTTTAAGTTGAAGGTTGCATAAATCATCGACATATGAAAGGAAAAGTATTGTGAGGTATGTTAATTTTTTTTTCAGAAAAAAACAAAAAGGACAGTTTAAATGGGATTATAAATGCAAATAATATCAAATATAAACGTTGTCTGATTAAGGGAACATTTTTTACGATTAAAATGATGCAACAAGCATCATTATACATATTCCAGCTGCCACCCGCATTCATTTTTAAGTCAACTGTTAAATCTACCAGCATTCAAGCTGCGCCCTAAACCGGGCAAGGACGTCTGGTCTCCACAGATATGATGCTGGTTAAATCATCATCCTCCGGTTTGGGCCGAACTAAACCTTACTTTCAAAGCGAAGCTGGATCTCTCAATGATCGAGGGGAGCCGGTTGACTCCTAGAGGAATCAACAACGGTGGGGTGGTTTTGCCATTGGAAATTGTCAATCAATTTATGCACACCTGGCTGGTCCGCTTCAAAGGTCGCTATACTTCGATCCCATCGATATTGATGGTGTAGGATCGTTACCGGGGAGTAGCCATGCTGAGTCCTATAACGGGATGAATGAGCCAAACAAAAAATGCAAAAAGCTCTCTAAAAAATAACCTTTCAACGGATTGCTTGCTGGGGGAAGATGGCAATATGACAAAATAATACCTTTAGCCATCCTCCGTTCGTCGTCGTTCGCTATGCGATAAAAATGTGATTGAAATTTTTCGATCCGTTATGTGAAGGATGTGGTGGAATCGAACCTCGATACGGGGTGTCGTCGGATGATTGAACGAGATACACTTTCGGTGGCGGCACAACAAATAGCTACTCGACCCCGATGGCATCAGCATGAGATGGGATGCTCTCGACCGGTGAGGTGGAAGAAGCCAATCAGGTGCCCTCTAATGCTTCCAGATCCAGGCTCCCAAAACGGCCCCCCGATGATGATTACGCCGCTTTGAGATGATGAAAGTTCTTTGAAAGGTTTTTTTTTTAGGAAGATACCTCCGATTTGCGAAACGCGTTGTTGTCAGCTGTAAGTGGAAGCACTTTGGGTGTGATTAATTTTCCGGCTTCACACCTGCCGATGGTTTTTCCGTTAGACATTGAACAGTTTGGACGATACATTTATCATTATAAATATGAGAAGATTTTGAGATATGGTTTTACTCCAAGTACCAAACACGCAACTTTCAATAAGAAAGAAACAAATTTGAAAATTTATTGAGTTCATTAGAAATTATAACACTTTTTTTAAAATTATTATTTGATCAATAAAATTTCACCGTCTATGGAATTATGACAATTTTGACAACATGGATGTTTTTTTCATGACAAATTGAAAATTTTGCCAATTTTGACAATTTTGACAATTTTTAAGAATTTTGACCATTTTGACAATTTTGACAATTTTGACAATTTTGACAATTTTGACAATTTTGACAATTTTGACAATTTAGACAGTTTTGACAGTTTTGACAATTTTGACAATTTTGACAATTTTGACAATTTTGACAATTTTGACAATTTTGACAATTTTGACAATTTTGACAATTTTGACAATTTTGACAATTTTGACAATTTTGACAATTTTGACAATTTTGACAATTTTGACAATTTTGACAATTTTGACAATTTTGACAATTTTGACAATTTTGACAATTTTGACAATTTTGACAATTTTGACAATTTTGACAATTTTGACAATTTTGACAATTTTGACAATTTTGACAATTTTGACAATTTTGACAATTTTGACAATTTTGACAATTTTGACAATTTTGACAATTTTGACAATTTTGACAATTTTGACAATTTTGACAATTTTGACAATTTTGACAATTTAGACAATTAAGACAATTTTGACAATTTTGACAATCTTGAAAGTCTTGACAATCTTGACAATCTTGACAATTTTGACAATTTTGACAATTTTGACAATTTTGACAATTTTGACAATTTTGACAATTTTGACAATTATGACAGTTTTGTCAATTTTGACAGTTTTGAAAATTTTGACAATTTTGTCAATTTTGACAATTTGGACAATTTTTACAATTTTGACAGTATTGACAATTAATTTTGACAATTTTGACAATTTTGACAATTTTGACAGTTTTGACAATTTTGACAATTTTGACAATTTTGACAATTTTGACAATTTAGACAATTAAGACAATTTTGACAATTTTGACAATCTTGACAGTCTTGACAATCTTAACAATCTTGACAATTTTGACAATTTTGACAATTTTGACAATTTTGACAATTTTGACAATTTTGTCAATTTTGACAGTTTTGAAAATTTTGACAATTTTGTCAATTTTGACAATTTTGACAATTTGGATAATTTTTACAATTTTGACAGTTTTGACAATTAATTTTGACAATTTTGACAATTTTGACAATTTTGACAATTTTGACAATTATGACAATTTTGACAGTTTTGACAGTTTTGACAATTTTGACAATTTTGACAATTTTGACAATTTTGACAATTTTGACAATTTTGACAATTTAAACTATTTTGACAATTTTGACAATTTTGACAATTTTGACAATTTTGACAATTTTGACAATTTTGACAATTTTGACAATTTTGACAATTTTGACAATTTTGACAATTTTGACAATTTTGACAATTTTGACAATTTTGACAATTTTGACGATTTTGACAATTTTGACAATTTTGACAATTTTGACAATTTTGACAATTTTGACAATTTTGACAATTTGACAATTTTGACAATTTTGATAATTTTGACAATTTTGACAATTTTGACAATTTTGACAATTTTGACAATTTTGACAATTTTGACAATTTTGACAATTTTGACAATTTTGACAATTTTGACAATTTTGACAATTTTGACAATTTTGACAATTTTGACAATTTTGACAATTTTGACAATTTTGACAATTTTGACAATTTTGACAATTTTGACAATTTTGACAATTTTGACAATTTTGACAATTTTGACAATTTTGACAATTTTGACAATTTTGACAATTTTGACAATTTTGACAATTTTGACAATTTTGACATTTTTGACAATTTTGACAATTTTGACAATTTTGACAATTTTGACAATTTTGACAATTTTGACAATTTTGACAATTTTGACAATTTTGACAATTTTGACAATTTTGACAATTTTGACAATTTTGACAATTTTGACAATTTTGACAATTTTGACAATTTTGACAATTTTGACAATTAATTTTGACAATTTTGACAATTTTGACAATTTTGACAGTTTTGACAGTTTTGACAATTTTGACAATTTTGACAATTTTGACAATTTTGACAATTTTGACAATTTTGACAATTTTGACAATTTTGAAAATTTTGACAATTTTGACAATTTTGACAATTTTGACAATTTTGACAATTTTGACAATTTTGACATTTTTGACATCTTTGACAATTTTGACAATTTTAACAATTTTAACAATTTTGACAATTTTGACAATTTTGACAATTTTGACAATTTTGACAATTTTGACAATTTTGACAATTTCGACAATTTTGACAATTTTGACAATTTTGACAATTTTGACAATTTTGACAATTTTGACAATTTTGACAATTTTGACAATTTTGACAATTTTGACAATTTTGACAATTTTGACAATTTTGACAATTTTGACAATTTTGATAATTTTGACAATTTTGACAATTTTGACTATTTTGACAATTTTGACAATTTTGACAATTTTAACAATTTTGACAATTTTGACAATTTGACAATTTGACAATTTTGACAATTTTGACAATTTTGACAATTTTGACAATTTTGACAATTTCGACAATTTTGACAATTTTGGCAATTTTGACAATTTTGACAATTTTGACAATTTTGACAATTTTGACAATTTTGACAATTTAGACAATTAAGACAATTTTGACAATTTTGACAATCTTGACAGTCTTGACAATCTTGACAATCTTGACAATTTTGACAATTTTGACAATTTTGACAATTTTGACAATTTTGACAATTTTGACAATTATGACAGTTTTGTCAATTTTGACAGTTTTGAAAATTTTGACAATTTTGTCAATTTTGACAATTTGGACAATTTTTACAATTTTGACAGTTTTGACAATTAATTTTGACAATTTTGACAATTTTGACAATTTTGACAATTTTGACAGTTTTGACAGTTTTGACAATTTTGACAATTTTGACAATTTTGACAATTTTGACAATTTTGACAATTTAAACTATTTGGACAATTTTGACAATTTTGACAATTTTGACAATTTTGACAATTTTGACAATTTTGACAATTTTGACAATTTTGACAATTTTGACAATTTTGACAATTTTGACAATTTTGACAATTTTGACAATTTTGACAATTTTGACAATTTTGACAATTTTGACAATTTTGACAATTTTGACAATTTTGACAATTTTGACAATTTTGACAATTTTGACAATTTTGACAATTTTGACAATTTTGACAATTTTGACAATTTTGACAATTTTGACAATTTTGACAATTTTGACAATTTTGACAATTTGACAATTTTGACAATTTTGATAATTTTGACAATTTTGACAATTTTGACAATTTTGACAATTTTGACAATTTTGACAATTTTGACAATTTTGACAATTTTGACAATTTTGACAATTTTGACAATTTTGACAATTTTGACAATTTTGACAATTTTGACAATTTTGACAATTTTGACAATTTTGACAATTTTGACAATTTTGACAATTTTGACAATTTTGACAATTTTGACAATTTTGACAATTTTGACAATTTTGACAATTTTGACAATTTTGACAATTTTGACAATTTTGACAATTTTGACAATTTTGACAATTTTGACATTTTTGACAATTTTGACAATTTTGACAATTTTGACAATTTTGACAATTTTGACAATTTTGACAATTTTGACAATTTTGACAATTTTGACAATTTTGACAATTTTGACAATTTTGACAATTTTGACAATTTTGACAATTTTGACAATTTTGACAATTAATTTTGACAATTTTGACAATTTTGACAATTTTGACAGTTTTGACAGTTTTGACAATTTTGACAATTTTGACAATTTTGACAATTTTGACAATTTTGACAATTTTGACAATTTTGACAATTTTGACAATTTTGAAAATTTTGACAATTTTGACAATTTTGACAATTTTGACAATTTTGACAATTTTGACAATTTTGACATTTTTGACATCTTTGACAATTTTGACAATTTTAACAATTTTAACAATTTTGACAATTTTGACAATTTTGACAATTTTGACAATTTTGACAATTTTGACAATTTCGACAATTTTGACAATTTTGACAATTTTGACAATTTTGACAATTTTGACAATTTTGACAATTTTG
Organism: Uranotaenia lowii; assembly: GCF_029784155.1. Classification (NCBI taxonomy): domain Eukaryota; kingdom Metazoa; phylum Arthropoda; class Insecta; order Diptera; family Culicidae; genus Uranotaenia; species Uranotaenia lowii. The sequence continues at coordinate 345,758,972 of NC_073692.1, read as the reverse complement.
ACAATTTTGACAATTTTGACAATTTTGACAATTTTGACAATTTTGACAATTTTGACAATTTTGACAATTTTGACTATTTTGACAATTTTGACAATTTTGACAATTTTAACAATTTTGACAATTTTGACAATTTGACAATTTGACAATTTTGACAATTTTGACAATTTTGACAATTTTGACAATTTTGACAATTTTGACAATTTTGACAATTTCGACAATTTTGACAATTTTGGCAATTTTAACAATTTTGACTATTTTGACAGTTATGAAAATTTTTACAATTTTGACAATTTTGACAATTTTGACATTTTTGACAATTTTTTATAATTTTGACAGTTTTGACAATTTTGACCATTTTGACAATTTCAACAATTTTATCTATTTTGACAATTTTGACAATTTTAACAATTTTGACAATTTTTAAAATTTTGACAATTTTGACAATTTTGGCCGTTAGCTAAAGAGCCGCAGGTTTCCGACCACTCTGGTTTTGGGTGATTTAAATCTAAATATCGCCAAAGGCTAGCCATATTTCTGACTTGATTGCTAAAACTTATTTTTAAATGCCCTTTAAGATCAAATAATTTTTAATAGTACGCTAGGAATTTAACTTTAAACTCCTAACCCCCCCCCCCCCCCCTCCCCCCATTTCGCACGGCCAAGATGTCAAAAATATTTGTGAATTTTTATAATGTATTTTAAGAATAATTGTGAAATTTTATTTCTCATTAGCATTGTATTTCTGGATTGAAATATCTATCCCAAATCAGATTCCTTGATTGAAAAAAAAACAATAGATTCAAAATACTGTCATCAAAACTAGAAATCATTGACAAAAGCTTACAAAAGTTTATACTGTGAAACACAAAATATTTCAAAATTAGTTTTCAAACCCTAGGCACAAAAAAAACAGATCCATTGATAATCTTTCACGAAGCTTAATGAGATTATGAATATTTTTATACGTTTTTCCAGGTATTTTGTTGATGTATTTCTTTAAGTCTGTCTGTAACTTCTCCACTTCATAACGCTTTCATAAAATTACAATTTTTAAGATTAACTAAAAATTTCCTACCCTTGATATCAACTTATATCTCATATGAATTATTGAGATCATTCAGTAGATTATTTAATTTTAAAAATGTCATAGAAATTCTAAAAAAAAATTTTATGTTTTATTGACTAGAAAATTTATTTATATTTTATTGACGTTCGCCTTGTAGTTGGCTAAATCACCCGCAGTTAAACAGCGTGTTATCCAAATCATGGAAAAAACTTAACTATTGAAATCCTTCAACCTTTTGAAAGCCATGTTGACAAATTATTGAAAACTTTTCGAACTCTTCTAGGCTGGAGTATTCATCTTATAAAGTGTAATTTTAATATGTAAGCACAATCTGTTATTTAAAGTTATCTTCATTATTATTTTTATAACCACACTGATTCCGACTATTCCCAATCCATTTTCCATTTGGTAGCACTTCACATGTAGTAAATCCCATCAACACAAAACTGACATATTTCACCAGCAGTGTTGCCCCTGGAGGAGCGCAAAGACGATGATTTATTGAACCCAAGGAAACTATTTATCATAAATCAAACTTTTAATTAGATAACAAAACATCGGAGACATGTTCCGAGCTCCCGCCTGTTTCCTTCTCCGCTCCATGGTTGGCGTAGTTTTGTGGGTGGAACCAATGAAGCGTGTGCTGAGAACTGTCAACTGAGTGGGATTCTTGCTTCGGGAATATTTCATCAACGTCCACAGCGCTTCTGCCATACTCTCTACTATGTTCAAGCTCGAGTTGACAGAGCCGGCACCCTGAAGAGTAGCGGTTAAGTTTCCGACTGCCACAAAGTGGCACACTGGTTGGTATGGATTGTAAATATAATTCCGGGGAAAACGGATGCTCTAGCTGGTGCTCTATCCTTTTCCAGGGCGCAAATCGTGGGTGTGTACTGTGTATGTATCATTAGGTGAAGCCGCCTTGATAGGAAAAGCAACAGCACAGAGCTGCTTCAATGTAGTTTTCCCAAATCAAGGACACTTTCCAGCAACCGAAATACCCACGAGCGGAGGAAACAATCTCAGCAACTGTTAACTTCCCACCTCCTGGCAGCCGGGATTCAGGATGCGAACCGCATCAGGAGCTCAAACGAATTTCCTGCCCCGTTTTGTTAAGCTGTTCCGGACTTACCAGACTCCCACAAAATAATTCTCATCATACACGCGCGTGTATTTGTGCCAACTTGATTCGGTTACATCAGGAAATCGGCGGTTGGGTTTTCATTTTCGGGAGGGAAATTCCAGCTGTTGTCTGGGAATTTGTTAATTAATAGTGACGTTTTTTGGTGCTGCGATGATGACGAAAGGCGTGCTTATCATCACTTTGTGGGCATAAAGGCTCCCGAAAGGCTGAGTATGAATAATGTTTTGGGGGATCAGAGTTAAAAAAAAGTTTAAAACCATTTACCAAAAGAAAATTGTTTCAAAATTTTAATTGTTAGTATTTCGAAATAAAATAAAAAAGAAGAAAAGTAACAAAAGAATAGCAAAAAATGCAAAGAAGGATAAGCGCCGATATGCTCTAACGGATAGGCTGGCGTGAGTCTGGTGTGGGGATTTTTTTTTATTATCTGACGGGTTTGCGCCGGGGGTCTTCAGATTTTCCCCAAAATTGAAAATTTGGTTCATTTTTGCGACTTAAAAACACTTGAATTTTTTCAGATTTCTAACATTTTTATTTTTTGAGTTAGCTTCGGTTAGATTTTTTTGTCAATAAAAAATAACCATTTTTCAAAGCAACATAACTCTGTTATTTTTCAACGGAAAATATAAAATAGCACATCAAAATGCATTGAAATTTTATCAGCTTTCCAAATAAAATAGCTGAAAAAAAATAAATAAAGACCTTCAACATGAAAAGTTGTAAATAAACTTTAAATGGCGTCTAAAAGTACCGGCTGCACCACCGAATATTTTGCAAAAAATACCATTGAATAGCTCAATTTATGATGCAACTTTCATCTGAAGACACCAAAGTGGGCCATCAACTCCTTGAAGAGTTATGAAAGAAATAATGGCAACAAATCTCTTTTTTTGCATCGAAAACAAACAATGGTCGAACAATTGCACTAACATATGAAGTGAGCGCGTACTTCTAACAACATGGAAACAAAAGAACTTTTCAAAGCAGGTAAAAAACACTATTTTTTTGTGCTTTGTAGAGTATTTGCAGCATAACTGACTTAAAATTTTAACCAAAATTCTTAGTATCGTATTGTTAATGTGATATAACAAATAATGGAAATGTTGCTTTTACAACTTGGTCATGCTATATAACTTATTAACTTTTCGATCAAAGTCATTGTGAAGCATAATCAATGCCGATAGTAGAAGGTTCAGTCCCTGTGTTTGGGATCACAAAAATGTGATTAAAAAAATGAAATATAGACGTGCTTTACATAGTTTTTATATCGGGAGCTAAGCACTGGACACCAAAATCCTTTCCCATTGATCATTAACAAAGAGTGTGGCACAAATGTAGAAACAATCGAAGAGCTCAGTATGGCCAGCCCAGGCTGTAAACAGCATCATTCCCATTGTAGGTAATATGACATTGAAAATATGATACTTTTACCGTATTCGTCTTCTCCATTCGCCCAGTTTTGAGGTTTACCATACTAAAACGAACAAAATTTGTCGTCAGTGTTTTGCTACCTCGATCAAACGAATCTTCAGTGTTCCACCGTCCATTTTAAATCAAATCTGGGGAATTACGGATGCAAAACTGAGCGCATAAACTTCTAAAAATGACAGCAAAATTTGCAAAACTTGTTGTGACCTGGTGCTAAACTGGGTATAAACGAATACGTTATTAGATTTTTGGATATAACATGAAGTCAGTTTAGCTGCAACACTGCAGAAAATCAGCTTTTCCTGTTTTGGAATACATTCTTAAATTGTGATCACCACTTTCGGCATAAACAAAAATCGTTTCTAGGTTATCATAATAAATCGTAAGACCTTAAATTTTCGTAATTTAGTTATTGGTAAGGTCGAGAGCACCATTTTCATTCATTATGGGACTGTTAATCGACCATATTTGAACCGTTTTCAAATCTACTCGCATAACAGTCGCATACAGAATATTTTTTTCTCACCAAGCTACTTTCTAAGACTTAAATTTGATCATTTTTGAACTTCTTAATGCAATTGTCAGAAAAAGAAACATACAAAATATCGTAAATTCCACATTGTAAGTTGAATCTTTTTACGATTTTTGATTGCATCCGATAGTTTTTCGCTCAGGAAGTTATTGCTAAGGAAGTCAGACCTGCTTTCGAAAACTCGTGTGCGTCATTCGACATCAAGTGAGTTTAATTTGTTTTAAATGATTCAAAGCAATAAATCAAAGACTATTTCGCCGAAAGAAGCATTGAAAAGTAACCAAATCCGTGGTATTTCATGGAACTGTTATTCGGGTATATTTCATATAGGACAGTCACAAATTGATATTTTTTTCGAAATTTGTAGAACAAAACCTCTTTTTTAAGTGTTTTATTTTGAATCCCTATGTTGACCTAAAATGACGAAAATTCAAATGGGACTGTTATGCGAGTAGGGGCAGTCTACAAAGCACAAAAAAATAATGTTTTTTACCTGTTTTGAAAAGTTCTTTTGTTTCCATGTTGTTAGAAGTACGCGCTCACTCCATATGTTAGTGCAATTGTTCGACCATTGTTTGTTTTCGATGCAAAAAAAGAGATTTGTTGCCATTATTTCTTTCATAACTCTTCAAGGAGTTGATGGCCCACTTTGGTGTCTTCAGATGAAAGTTGTATCATAAATTGAGCTATTCAATGATATTTTTTGCAAAATATTCGGTGGTGCAGCCGGTACTTTTAAACGTCATTTAAAGTTTATTTACAGCTTTTCATGTTGAAGGTCTTTATTTATTTTTTTCCAGCTATTTTATTTGGAAAGCTGATAAAATTTCAATGCATTTTGATGTGCTATTTTATATTTTCCGTTGAAAAATAACAGAGTTATGAAGCTTTGAAAAATGGTTATTTTTTATTGACAAAAAAATCTAACCGAAGCTAACTCAAAAAATAAAAATGTTAGAAATCTGAAAAAATACATGTGTTTTTAAGTCGCAAAAATGAACCAAATTTTCAATTTTGGGGAAAATCTGAAGACCCCCGGCGCAAATTGTCAGATAATAAAAAAAAATCCCCGTGTATCAGTTGCATTTCGTGTCGACCTACACCCATAGAAGAGGTTTCAAAAATCCAATGCTTGTTTACCAATATTTGTGCCGAAAATGCACTGAAAATTGTACTGTACCTACCAAAGATAAAATGATTGGAAAAGCACAACTGGCATAGAAACTCGATCTCCCAAATTTACATTCAAGCAAAACAAGAAAAACCATTTCATGGGATTTTAATCGTGTAAGATAATTCACCTCAAAAATAAATATAGTGAGAAACGAACTCACTGCAAAATTCTCATCTCGGCTTGCCCCATCGATATCTTACCCAGTGCACCATCTTTGTCAGTAGGCAAGCGAAGGTTTATAATCATAGTCTTTCTGTCACTTCCGATTACCAAAAAAAGTACTGCATTGGTAGTCTGCCGTGTGGCCAGGGTTATTTTTCATCCTGCTTAGTCTTTGATAGGAAAGTGATGAGAATGGGATGGGATAGGGAGGGAATGGGAAACTAGAAACTGTTTCCTATTTCCGACCGGTTGCAGTGCTCGGTACATCATTCGACAATATCCTTGCTGGCTGATTGTTTCAATCCTGCTTAGCCTTATGTAGAGATGTACCAAATATTCGGTCGGTCGAATATTCAGCGCCGAATATCGCCAAAAAACCGTTAAGTCGAATATTCGGCTCGCCGAAAAAATAATTGAGCTAAATATTCGGTCGAATTTGCCGAATAGACCGAATATGTACCATTTAAATTTATACAACAGCAGACTTGTCAATTTTTTTTAAGTTTTTGGATGATTTATGAAATATCCCAAAGTAACAATAAAAGAGCTACACAATCATTAAAAACTTGTGGTTTAGCAAAACATCTTGGGGGTACACCTTTCACTGTAGATCGTACAGGAGAATGCTGACAAATATCGCTTTATACTTTGATCACAGACAACTTTGATTATCGTTTATTCCAGATTTTCTTGATATATCCAGGCTTGCCCATAAATCCAATAAAGAATTGAAGATAAGTTAAATCTGGCCAGGATGCCCAGATATTGTTTAAAGCTTTCCGGATTTCGACCGGGTTTGTTCAGATCATTTGATAAATTAAATAAAGAACAAAAATTTCTCTATGAAAATTTTAAGATTTTGTTTGAAAAAATTATTTATAACAAATTCCAAAATCAATATTAATGTTTGATTAATCCCTCGATACGATTTTTATACTACTGCTGTGATTCAATGAAAACTTTAAATTTCAAGTTTTTTTTCTCTCTTTTTTCTCTTGTTTGTTTTAGAATAAAGCCTAGATTTCGATCAGATTTGCTCTATTTTTATTTTCCTTTTTTTTTAAATCGTCCTAAATTTTCCGACCATGTGCGTGCGTTGTTTTTAACAACTATTTGGAAAATATCATACTCAAGTTCGATCTTCATCTAATTTGTTATTAAGTTTACAATTTCAAATTGCTTGGCACATGTTTTGACATGTTTGTTCCAGATTTCACAGGAACCCTATCTCCTAGCTTATAAACGCCCTAGAAGCAAAAAGTCATTTATGTCCTTCCTGGTTGAAAAAAATCGACTCAAAACACGAGGGTTAATAAAATGATAGAAATAGAAGAAATTGAATACTCGTTTTTTTCCATTAAAAACTCAATAGAATATTTGACCGAATATTCGGCCGAATAGTTGAAAAGGTCAATATACAGTATTCGGTACATCTCTAGTCTTATGATAGAGTATGGGATTTGTTTTATTTTGTCTCTTTCAGACATATGCAAAGCTGTTGCGCTAGACAATGCCAGTTAATAAAAACATGTCAATGCCAGTCCGGAATAGAATCTTATAACGATACTTCCACATCCCAGGATGTACTACTGGATTTGGTACTGACCTGAAAATTCGATCAAGCCAACCATAACATTATGCAATGCTTAACTGGCTTAACTAGCGATACTTAAGATCCAATAGGATTATAGCGAAAACTGCTATTCCCACTGAATGTTGAAAGTCGTAGATTTGAAATACATTAAAGCAGGATAAAGGCAAAATGGAGGCAAAATGCTCCATCATCTCCACTGACTTCTAACCCGGTCATGGTCTATATTGCGTCGCGAAAAAAAATAGTGTTTTACTGTTGACAAAATTTCGTCGGTTTAGTTTATATAAATGAACGTGCAATTTAATTTATCCCATCGTTTAGTGCAGGGGTGAGCAACCTTTTCAACCAGCGGGCCACTTTTTATTTTTAAATTTTGCTGCGGGCCGCACATAATCAAACACTTTTAAAAAGTAAGAATAAATTTATTAATACCAAAAGTCTATACAAAAGAAATTAAATGAACATAGATATATTCCACAAATATTAGAAATAAAAGATATATAAAACGAAAACAAACAAAAAATCAATCCATATTTTCAATGCGAAACTTGGCATTGCTTTTCTGATACAAGCATATCAATATCAACCGGAATCGATGAGGTTCCTACACGTACGCAGCTTTCCAGTCGTTCATCATTTAGTCTCGATCGGTGGTCATTCTTTATTATTTTCATGGCTGAAAATAATTGTTCGCAAACATACGTGCTTCCGAATAGTGACATTACTTGCTTTGCATTTTTCGTCAAGAGTGGAAATTTTTCAACTTTCACGTATAATTTATAAAAACTTTCGATATTTACTGATAACACATTTTTCAAATCGGAATCACTCTGCATATCAATAATTTCCATTTGAAAATCTTCAGGAACCGCTTCCACATCGATGTTGAAAGGCGAGGAAAACATTTTGATAGAAATTGCTGTCTTTTCAGCTTTTAAAGATTGGAATCGGGATTCAAACTCGTTGATTAACACGTCTATATGTTGAACGTATTTATGTGTATTAGTAACGTTTCCTTTTTCTAAATGTGGAAAATGAGTCATTTTGTTTTGCGAAAGATGTTGTTTCCACAATTTTAATTTTCGTTCAAAGCCCTGAATTTTATCACACAAATTGTGTATAAATTGTCCTTTGCCTTGAAGTTCCACGTTGAGATCGTTGAGATGTTGCGTCATGTCAATCAAAAACCCAAAATCGCACATCCATGCTTCATCCTCAAAATGAGGAAAGTCGTATCCCTTCATATCCAAGAATAATTGTATCTCGCTTTTAAGGTTATAAAATCTTTTCAGCATTAAACCTCTACTTAGCCAACGTACTTCGGTATGAAACACCACGTCACCATATTCAGCTTCCAAGTCTTTCAGGAATTCTTTAAATTCTCGGTGATTTAACGCTCGCGCCTTTATAAAATTTATAGCTTTGATAACAGGTGCCGTGACATTTGGTAAATTCAATCGTTTGGCACACAAATTCTCTTGATGAATCATGCAATGGTTAACAAAAATTTCTTTCCCTGTGATCCTTTTTACGTCCTGAAATAGTCTTCCTGATACTCCAACATCCATACTCGACATTGAGCGAGCTCCATCTGTTGATATTCCAATTATCTTTTCAAAAGGGATCGAAAAATTTTCTAAAACAGACTTCAGTTTATTGTACAGTTCTATGCCGGTTGTTGTCCCTTGTACAGGAATTAGTGAACACAATTCCTCCGTGATACGAAATTCAGTGTCTATACCTCGTACAAATATTGCTAGTTGAGCTGTATCGGTAACGTCGCAACTCTCATCAAGTGCCAAAGAGCAGTATTCAAAATTAAAAATGCGATCCCGAAGCGTTTTCACTATGTTTTCAGATAAATCGTCAATTCTTCTAGCAATAGTGAATCTTGATAAACTTATGTTTGAAATAACATTAATTTTATCAGGAAATGCAATTTCAGCGACAGCAGTGAGACACTCTTTTATAATTTCACCGTCCGCAAAAGGTTTCATTTTTTTTGCCAGAATTTGGCTGACAACAAAACTAGCCTTGACTGCCGTATCTGACAAAATAGAATGACTTTTGAAAAACGTTTGTTGCTTTCCTAAATTTTTCTCCATTTGGTTAAACTTATCAATGCGAAGTTGTCCGGTGATGTTTTTAAACTGTTGTTCATGTTTTGATTCGTAATGTCTTTTGATGTTATACTCCTTTAACGCCGATACAGTCTCCGAACAAAATAAGCAAATAGGTTTATCTTTAACATAAGTGAAGAAATAATCTAACTTCCACTTTTCTTTAAAAATTCTGTGCTCGTCCGCAATCTTCCGTTTCTTTGTTTGCTTTACCGCCATGCTATTAAAGATTGCAAAATTTAACAATCAATCAAAACTGTAGGGAGCATTATTTGAAATAAAAAAAAAACTTTTATATTTCTTACCTTGTTGATAACTATTTCTTTCACGCTTTTTATGAACTATAAGAATTGTTTCAGTTTGCGGCTGTTGTAATGTTGAGTGAGGTATTATAAGTGGGTTCGATAGTAAAAGGAGTTTCAAATCATCAACCAGAAAATTTCGAATCTGGAACGTTTAGGTTTTAATTACTTTTTCTTTCTTCCAGTCGAACACAAGGCTTTGAGTATAATTTTGTCATCCACAGAATAAAATGCCAATTCGGGATCCTGTTTAGATTTAGATTTAAGTTTAATTTTTTTAATGACAAACCAAAATAGTACGCCTCATCGAATCTAGGTTAGGTATCAGAACATAAATTTAGTTAAAAAAAGGATTAAACTTACTTTTCATAACCAATTCCCAGGGGGGAATCTTCACCGATCAAGTTCTTGCATAAACAGACAATTCACTTTCACAATAATACACAACTTTTCACACTTGAACTTGTTTTACTCACCGCCGAGCTTATAAATGGCTGCTTTCACTTTTCAAATATGTACTCCACACTTCCTCTTTTTGCCTCCTTCTCAAGTTGAGCTACAGTGAGCTATCAAGAGCCAAGATAGGTAAATGAAAGGTATAACATTGCGCTTTATCTCAATCAACAGAGACGTGTGAATGGAGGATCAAAAATCGTCATGAAGTTTCGAGCAGTATAAATGTGATTTCAAACAAAATTATGATTTATAAAAAGTTGAGCACTCACATAGTTGAAATAAGTAATAAATCGCAATCTTTGAAAGAACTTGTGTGGAAATTACTCAAATTTATGTTCAGAAACTTTCAATATTTCATCAACTCAAAGGTTTTTTTTTGGAAATCTAGTAGTAGTAAAAATATGCATATGACTAGTTACAACTATAAATGAGTGCTTATTTATTTTAGATAACATCATGAAAAACATCATGAACATCGCTTTTTTTTAAATTGAAATAAGTTTTTTTCAAAAACAAAATTTTTGTTCAAGTTTGTTTACATTTCTGTGCAATTACCATTTATAATTTTTAGTTGGCCTACTAATCTTACATATGCAAGCAACGGAATGTTGTACCTGTTGAAACTAGCTGTCCTAGTAATGAGCTTCCGTTACAGCTATCATTGCATGTTGCATCTTCGTGCAGGACGTGTACAGCTACGGGTGTGTTCTTATACCGATACACGGAATCGTCCATCTTGTGACAGGCAATCGTAATCGTAGGCATGGTAGGGAACAATTCGCTGTCAAAAAGTTCTCCGTCTCCACCCCCCACCAATGAGAAACTTTTGGTACCCCTTGCCTACTTTTCCTCAATATGCAACCACCCGTAGCTGTAGGCGCGCTGTCTTCGTTAAAGAAGCATCGGTGCCAATTGTGCCGGTTTTTTTCCGTTTGAGTCCTGAATTATTTCAATATATTACAATATTTGCATGGTATTTTATCCTATTTATTTTTGTTTATCTAATTTCAACCAAGCAGCAAACCATTTCCATTGATTTTTCAAAATATACTGTTCACATGAATATAAACTGTTTCCCAATAAATTTCGATGAAATAAAGGTATTAAAATAAAGTCAATTCTGAGAGGGCTTGACGGGCCGCACAGAAAGGCCCTGCGGGCCGCATGCGGCCCGCGGGCCGCGCGTTGCTCACCCCTGGTTTAGTGTAATGCTGCAATAGTTACGGCAAACATCGTTTTTGTTTTACGTGATTCCTAAAAATCGGGAGTTATTATGAATTTCATCGTTTTGGTGTTCCATACGAAATACCTTGTGAGTTTTCATTTGTGGCGAGAAGTGAGCTTTGATGTTCACTCTAGTAGGTACAAGTGAGGTTTCGATACCGCCAACATTTCGAGTGATTGATTGATCTACAGTTCAAGTTGATTAAATATTTTCATAATCTCAACCCAAATGTGGAAATAGAAAATATGTGTGAATATATTTCTGAAGAAAAGCTACATGCCAATACATGGAAAAAAAACTATATTCGTAGGAATTAGCTTTAATGCTTAACGCAAGTCAGTGGGCCGAGCGTCCGTTCAACTCTTCACAATAACTCACCGTGTAAGTTGTGATCGAGTTTGGAGTTTCTCTCCTTGTGAGATTCAGTAGTGAGGCATTATCAACTCGAGGTAAGTGTATGCAAAATTTTTGCACTTTACAGCTGTTTTACTCAATCCATTTTGCTACATATTTTTTCTTAGATTCTAAATAAGAAACCATTTTCAAAAAGTCGCAAAGATAAAGAGTGCTTTTGTTCTAAACACTAGTATATATCCAGTCGGGAATTGGTGAGGCAATAGGATCCAAAATGGAGGAGGCGCGAACCAACTCGCTCAGAATCTACTTTGGATCAGGAAAGTGTGAGCCAACAGACTTCGAAATTTTTCGGTTCATGAAGCTGAAAATGGGTTTGGTGTGTGGAAATCTGCTAGCGATGTACAAGGAGCCTAGGGAGCACTGTGTATATCTTAAATTCAAAACTGAGCAACTTCTTAAAGACACGCTATCGCAGTTGCCATCTACCATGGAATTCACCTACAGCGACAATAGCTCGACGACAGTAACGTTTTCTGAAGCATCCATCGTATTTAAATACGTTCGGATTTTTAATTTACCGCCGGAGATAACAGATAAGGAGATATCCGATGTGTTAACTAAATTTGGAACAATACAACGAATGGTAAGGGAGAAGTATGGTAGCGAGACAGGTTTCCCAATTTGGACGGGTGTGCGAGGTCTTCACATGGAGATAAAAACTGAGATTCCTGCAACGGTGCACGTCCGGAATTTTCAAGCCCGAGTGTTTTACGAAGGTCTTTTGAACAAGTGTTTTGTCTGTGGAAGTGTAGATCATATAAAAGCAAACTGCCCTAATCGAAATACGGTGAACAAAAGGCTGGCTCGTCTAGCTTTACTATATAGTGACGTTGCAGCTGGGCCAAGTAGAATGCTTGCAACGGCTAGTGCTGGAGAAGGTATTCACGTTGCTGGATCGAACGAAACATCTGTAACAGGAAATGAAGAAGAGATCTCGGAGGAAAGTGAGCCAATTCTGGTTATTGAAGATGAAGGAAGCAGCAACGGTAAACATACTGAGCAGCCATCGGAAGTTTTGGAAAGTTCTGATGATGTAGAGCATAATGGAAAAGGTGCAGCGACGGAAGAGACGAAAAAACATTTTGAGTGGTCGAAACGCGGTAGACAAGAATTGAAAACGAACAACAGAAGTGGTTCCGAAACTTCGACTGAATCTGATTCGGGATTAATCAATGTACCATCTTCGCCTAGTTTTTTGGAGGCACAAAGTGCACTTACAAGAGCAAGATCGAAATCGAAACAACAGAAAAAACATTAACATCCTTTTCTCTCGGCTCAGTAGTTTGAAGCCTTGCAATGTAGATTAGGTTTTTTAATAATTTGAAAAAAAAACAAGTAACTTTAATAAATGTATGTAGAGGACAAGGAACATTGAATAATGTAATATGAAATGGAATTAATCATCAGGACTGTTTAAGGATTGTTGAAATTGTAATAAGATAATTATTTGTGAAATAGTTTTAAAAAGGAACTCAACACAACTGTAGATTTTAATTATTTGAAAAATAAACATCAAACTTGAAAAAAAAATCTTATTTGGAATGATAAACGCTGTATGCAATTTTATTAATTTTAGTAAATTTGATTAACTGTTGAATGTATACCATTTTGAAAAGTTTTGCTTCAAATATTTGTTTTCTCACATTCTATAAATAACAATCGTTTGAGTGACTTTTAAAATAAATAGATATAAACAGCAAAAGTTGATGAACTCTTCAAATTCTTGAATCCCTTCCTTTTGTGCGATTACTGTTTGGGGAAAAAACAACTAACTCGAAAGCCCAACGTGGCAATGTATAATGCTTTCATTAGAACCTTGATCCTTCTCGAGAAAAGGTGTACTTAGTTTTGAAATCTTTGAAACTTCTAAATGTCTTCAGTTGATCCTTACATGGACACCGTTAGTTAAGGGGGGGGGTAGGGTCTAACGGGTATAAAAAAACACCATTTTCACGATTTTTTTCTAGAGCTATCGTTCAAACAAATGTATTCAATTTTTTTGCATTATACAAAGCATTGTTAAAAGAACATTTAGTAATTTTTTCGTAGAAAAATATTGAAAAATGAGCCGGTGACGGAGCATTTTCGAGGATGCCTTTTAGAAAACAGGATTTGCGGTGGACACTGTATCTCAGCACAGAATCATCTGAATTCAAAAAATCAGAGCAAAATATTTTTAATAGATGTTTTTCTGGACCCCAACGTTTTTATTTAACTTAAAAATATTTTTATGAAATTTTTGTGGCTGTTTGAAGTAAAAACTACGATTTTTCACTTAAAAATCCGCCATTTTTCACCTCTAAAATTTCCCCAAAGTAAAAAAATCAAAAAAGAAAAACGTTGGGGTCTGGTATTTTATATGTAGAAACTATGTTCCAAATTTGAAAAGAATCGGATAAGTAGTTTTCAAATGACGATGTCCACGGACTTTAAAAATATGCTTTCGAGAAAAACGCGTTCGAAGTTTCTGCTCTTGCTTTCTTGCAGTATTAGATAGGAGGAGATAAAGGCCTATAACTTCTACAGTTTTGCTTCAATTGACTTGAAAATTTGACACAACATTCTTGAAATGTTTTACAATAAGAAAATAAAAAAATAAAAAAATCGATTTTTTGAAAGTGTTAGACCCTACCCCCCTCTTAAGACAAACTACTCGCGAGTCTGTGTGAAGAAACAACCAAACCTCCTACCAAGGGGCCAACAGGGACAAGGAAGCGCGTAGGGGGAAGTGTTCCTAAATGCGCATGTTGGGTAATATGCGCATACAGCCGATAGACGATATGGCTAGAGATTCATCATATCTAATCAGTGCAGTTTGAGGGTAATACGGTTTTAACACATGGCATGAAAAAATTAAATTGTTATATAAAGTCGAAAAAATTTAAAAAATCAAACAAGATTTTTGTCAGTTTTGTTATAATATATTGAACTTTAATTATTGTGCGTACAGATTTTGTAAACAAATTTTTTAATGGGTTTTCTTTCTTATTCATCTGGAAATCGGAAATTCAACAAATTGAAGCTTTTGGCAAAGTTGTAGATGATAAGATATTGGAATAAGAGACAGGTTCTGAATGCCCATATCAAGGCAGGTTAAATGCCTATATCAAGAAAATAGATTAGTCCTATTAATTTTTTTATTTTCTATCATTTAAACATTAAATCTATGATCAAATCACGATATTACAGCGAAAAAAGAAGAACTTTATACTGATCCGATAAAAATACAATATGAATAAAATATTATCATGAAATATGGCCATATGGCATACTTAACTATGTTTCATGCAAAAGAACTAGTGATGAAAAAAAATTTCACCAAAATTTCAGCCTTGACGTATGCTTAACATCCGTTTCTACCATATTCAATCAAATAATTTCAAAATATTGCAAGTGTAAATGAAATATAGCTTAAAACATAAATATGCGCATTTAGCCCACCGGTTTCGGAAATCAGCTATTTTGACTTCTTTTATTATAAAATTATTTTCACAAAAACTGTAAGAGATTTTAACAGAAAAATTGCTCTTACGTATATAAAACAGATGTCCGCTCATGTGCATATAGTTTTCAGACTCCTATCTATTGAAATATGGGAGAAAATGAGTGCTTTCCTTAATATGCGCATATAGCCCGCCTCTCCCCTACGTGTAATTCAATGGAGTTGAAATTAACGATAAAGCGCATGGACGGAGCTTTTATCGACCAACGGTACTTCGATCGGGTATCTGCAGAACTCGTTAGATCGATTCAGATGATTGCTGAAACCGATTCCCAGCCGAGATTCTACGGATCTGAGTTTCTATCGGGAATCGGATGGTACCATGCGGCCGAAATGGAATGGTCTTACACGGCTGAGGAACACTTTGACCGAACTGAAAAAGAAGGGGAAAGTTCCTGACCTGGTCGTGCTGCCGTTTTCGCCGGTTTCACCATTACGGCGAGCCAGGACAACGGTGCCAGGTTTTCCGCTGCTGGAAAAGGAAGGCGAAAAAATCTTTCTCCAAACCATAGCGAAACAAAACCGCTCTTTGGATGTCCGTTTCTAGAAGGTCCACAAAATTACCCGCAGACCAAATAATCGATACCGTCAACTGGGGCAACATGCAACAATTTTCAACTTCAATAGCTTCTAAAAAACTTATGTTCACAATTAATCCTACCCCTAATGCATCAAAAGTTTTAAGGATGCTGGGGTATCAAATTGGCGTAGTTAGAAAAATCATAGGTTTCTTCAGTTTTTTTTTAATTTTCTAAAAACATGCGATTTTCACCCTACTTAGAAAATGGGGTAATTTGCAACAAACTTTGTTTTTAATGAAAAATCTTATGAACACGTACGAAAATTTATAGTTTTTAATATATTAGCGATGCCTAAAATATCATTACGCATTACAATACCAATTGCAGTAGTTTTTGGGTCTGTAATAACTAATTTTCACATTTTTCTGAAAATGAAGATGTTGCATACATTTAGGGGTTAAATAATACTACGAAAAATTTTAAAAGCTGAAATCATTAAAATAAATGTTTGGATAAATGAAATTCCAATGTTTACAAACGCGTGATGCAAAACATTCATATTCCAACACAAGTAAACGAGATTTACAAGGTATTTCTTTGATTTGCATTTTGTTGCATTTACCCCAGACACCTAACGGAATTTTAAAAATATTTATTTAAAAAAATTGGGTGATTGTTCGAAAAATATTTTTACACCAACCATGTTGGTATAACATGAGGAAACCAGTTAAAAGTTTGTAGGTAATATTATCAAGCCGAACCATCATACCGGGTAAAGTTTTTTTCGGCATAAAAAAATGTTAAAATTTGTACATTTATAGCTCGATTTTTCAAATTTCACAAAAAAATAAAAAACTTAAGAAAACTAACTTAAAATGTGAAAAATTATGTCATCATTATTTTGTGATCATTAAAAGATAACTTTATTACAATACATTAAATAAAAAATTGATTTAATGTAGTGTTATATAAATGTTGCATCGATCCCCGCTGTTGCATGATGCCCCGTTTGACGGTATTTGGTCATTTTTTTAAATAGATGAAAAATCCGTAATGGAGCTGGAAAATCAAAAGTGTGAACTTCTCTTCCTACTTTCGTTTGTTCTAGATAAACGATTAACATTATGTACATCTTTTTTTATTCCATAAAGTATCATTAAATTTACCAAACATTCACAAATGGGAGATGAGATTTGCTTGCCTACAAGATTGAATGCGATTTTTTTAACACTTATGCTGTACGAACACAATAATGGCATGCTATTTCGATGAAAGAATTTTCTTGAGATGAGGCATCAATATAAAATTACGGGAAATTGCTTTCTAGATTATGAAAAACCCGATTTAATACACTTTACAGTGGATTGTAGCCTTTCTTACAGCCTGTAAAATATATTTGGGTACATATAAAACAAAATGAACTATGAATAATGATTAATGAATTTCATACGCAATAAATCCAAAATGAATTTTGGAAAAAAAGATTCAAAGTTTTTATTAGGATGAAAGTATTTTTATCTATCTATATATATATATAAAGTAATTTCCGTTTGTTCGTTTGTATGTTTGTCTTCAATAGGCTCAGCCCCCTTAAGAGCTAGAGAGCTGAAATTTGGCATGGGTGCTCATTAGGACCAGGAATGATGAAAAATGTTTTTAGATTTTCGGATGACCCCTTTTGAAGGGGGTTGTCCATACAACAGCTGTTTTATTCCCACGAACCAAAAGTCATGGCACTCATTTTGCGAACCGAATTTCGTTTCCGTTCGTTTCGTTGGCGGGATTATTTTCACCATCACCATGGGCCGGGTATTAGAAACGACCAGAGCTCACGTGTACTGGATAGCAAAGCTTGCTGAGCATTAAAAATTTGGAAGTGAAAATTTAGGCGGGTGTTTTTGTACCTTCTACCTACTGTTCAAAGCACGTGTTACCGGTACGAGATATTTGGATACAATTATAAGCCTACATTTTGATTGGAAAATACAACAAGCCTGTTAGGAATATAATGACTAGAATAGTAGTGGCTTTCAAAATGCTCTTTACCGCCGCTGGGGGGCTTTTAGAGTCAACCATTTTTATATTTTTGGAATTACTCATAGAGAAAGAAATTTTTTTTAGAGTTATAAGATCAAGGCTGCGATTTTAACGCTTCAATGGGGATTTTAATAGGGGATTAGAAAATTGATTAAATAATAAAATTTGAGGTTTTGAGTTTTATACAATTCGATTTCACTGACCAATTTCTAGCTTTCGAGTTATCATTGATGACCAATGTGGTCGATTCTTCAATCCAATAATGGGATGTTTGTGCACATGAAATAAAAACAGAACTAAAAAAAAACCTTTTTCATAATGAAAAAATGGTGCTTTCGAGATGATTTGTTTTCGATAACTTCAAAAAGCTATTAGTAGAACTTTCAACATTTAAGGTAAACTAATAATAAAACAGTGCGAAAAAATTCACACTTGCAATTGAAAACATGCAAAGTGAGTTTTCAACATGCTTCAACAAAGTTCGGAGGTTTTTTAAGAAATTTCTTAGTTAATGAAACTTAATTATACCATTTTACAGGGAGATCATCTATATTGAAAAGTAGGATAATCTTCAACAGATATTTTCATTAGATGGAAAAGATAAAAAAAAGCAGTTTAATCTTTTAAAGATAAAACTATTAGGCCAAATCTATTCAATCTTCCTAGGAAATTATGGTTGTAAAAAATGTTTTTCATGAAAAAATGAATTAGCATACCAGGATTTTTTTTTATTTCCATTGATTAAAATCTTAAAACTATAAATTTTTCGATAAAACGAAAACGAAGAACAGTGAATGTTGAAAGTATAAATTTTTCGATAAAACGAAAACGAAGAACAGTGAATATTCTCAATAAAAAAAACTTTAAAAAGACTAACAAAACTAACATGGCCAAACTTGGGCCAAATTTCTTATAATGATGAACATAAAACTTCCAAAATTTCGAAAAGTCAAACGATTCCTTTTGATTTATATTTCATGTGAACCCGAGCAAGGCCGGGTAAAATCAGCTAGTGTAATCATAATCTATTATATAAAATTCTCTTGTAACGGTGTTTGTAGTACTACTCCTCCGAAATTACCCAAATGATTCGAATGAAATTATTTTTAGAATATTCTGTAGCCATGCGAATCGGTTTATATCGAATAAAAACAGCACAAAGTAGCATCAATTGTCCGTAATTATTAAATTTGTAGTTTTTTGAATGAAATGAAAGTCATGGCTTCCATTTTTTCGAGATTTTTTTTCCTTTGGGCGGTTTGTTTTTCATCTCCAAGGTCGAGGCGTCGCGACCTGACGTCGTTAGAAGATAGTAACCATGGCATAGCATACTGATCAGTGAGAATATTTTGGCGCGTATTTCTCAACCAAGCATATTTTCAATGCAAGTGGTGGCGATATGATGCCTTGATGTGATTTTTTTTGTTCTTGATTCCTAGCTCACATGTTTATGAATGACGCCTAGATGTGACTCAGGTTGACATTTTGCTGATCGAATAAAACATATAATATTTGTTTTGCCAAAATCTGAAATTGAAAAGTCAGGCATCCATTTTTAGAGATTTTCTTTTCTTCGAGGGGTTTGTTTTTCGTCTCCATAGGCGAGGCGTCGCTAGCAAACGTCGTTGCAAGATAATAGTAACCAAAACATACTGCATACAAAGCATACAAGCATAAGCATTGATCGCTGGAAAAATTTAAAAATAAGGCGCCTATTTCTCAACCAAGAACCTATATTTCTTATGCACGTTGGGGCAATATGCAACCTAGATGTGTTTTTTCCTTACTTATTTTAACACAGCACATGGTAATAAATGACGCCTAGATGTGACACGGATTGATATTTTATCGATCGAATCAAAACCATATAAACGATTTCAAATATTAAAACAATTTTTAATTCGTGTTAATTTAAGTAGTAAATTGTTGTCCAAAAGATATGAATTTGGTAATGATAAATATAAAATAATGACACTTTTTGGACGTTTGAAAATAAGAAATTGAGAAGCTTTACATTCAATTTCGTATAATCCGATACGCCTAGAACGCTGGACACATTAACTGAACGAGAGTCTGTTCTTTGAAATAGATTAGATAGGATTGACGTGTTTAAAGGTCGAATGAACTTTTTGATATTTTGCAAACGTAAGTTGAAGTTATCAATAAAATATTCTTCTTTTCTATAACAAAAAGTGAGGATATGAATTTTCCGGAAGAATTTTCAATTAAGAAAGTAAACTAGAGCAAGTGCAAACTTTCAACTTTTACGAAAAGTGTATACATTAATTCTTCATCTAAAAATTGTTGGGCACAAAAAAAAAACTATCTGATTAAATAAACTCAACTCTTTTTTTTTGAATCATTCATCAAAAAACTGTTTACACGTTTACTGTTTGTTTACACACAATTCAAGTACGAACTTAACATGAAAAGTATGTTTTTGTTTAACATATTTTGGCTACATAGATGAGACTTTTGATTCACTTTTTTGTTGAAAAGTTTTTTTTGTGATTGATATTCCAGGGGCAGCAGATTTTTATGATGAACTTTTAATATGACCTGAAAGTGTTAAAAGTAATATAAATTCCTGTAATTTCTTAGGTGGAATAAGTGAATACGCGTCATTTAGCAATGAAACATCTACAATTCAAGAATTTTATCTCCAAAAGGCCAGCAAGGATATCCCGAGTGTTGAGTCTGAAGCGGATATTCAAAATTATTATAAAGGTCTTTGTAAATCAAGGTCTTTTGGTTGAACAGCATTCAGTGAAATTGAAGTACCAAGCATTAATTTATTCCGGAGAAAACTTAGTATATATCAATGAAAGTTGATAAAACAGACAAACAAGAACAAGTATTAAATTCATTTTAAAGTCTTTTCACTTCGATATTTCTTTTTGTCAAAATAACTAATATTTTTTTTGAAAATATGATTTTTTTCAGAAAATATGAAAGTTGAACTGTGGTGATATTCGTTTGCATTTGCCCCTATGTTTCATTTTTGAAATGAACTCACGAAACCATCAAAGCCTGAACAGATTATTTCATTTCGATCTATTAAATTTTAAAAAATCTGCTTTTCAATTAAATGTTATTAATCTTAAAAATATTACACAATCCTAAATGAAATCAAATGAACTAATTTGCATTTTTTGCTTGAATAAAAAAAAAGGAATTTGCAGTATACAAAATTGTCAGATTTAATGCCATGACAAATGCTGTTTGGGAACATTTTAAGTTGAAATGTGTAAAGTCTTTAACTGAAGTATCAGGCGAAACTTTTTCTAAATGATTTTGGTGAAAATATGGATTTTAATTCAAACTGAAGCATGAGGATGATTAATAAAAAGCTGTTTGAAAATGGTTAGAAAAAATTTTTTCTCATGTGTTTTAATTATTCTGCTCTTAAAAATACACCATCCAAAGCTAATTGGGAGCTGAAAGCGCTGCGTTAGGCAAAATATTCGGAAAACACTTCAAAACTTTTCCAAAGATTCATAAGCAATATATTCCAATAAATGAGATACTTTTTATTTCGGTTTAAACCTTATTGTGAACTCGAACAAAATGGAATAAATCACTAAATGGAATACAGCAAATGGAACATACATATTATCAACATACAGTTATTTATGGAACAAGTAACAAAAATTGGATTTTAAAAGACCCGTTGAGTTAAAATTCTATGGTTTAATTTTGATAGAATTTACGATTCGAGTAAAGGGAAAGAAGGGAAATGTAAAAAAAACTAGGAAAAATTGAAAATGAACGCCAAGTTTAACATGGTAAGACGAAGTTTACCGGGTCTGCTAGTTTTCATATAAATTAACCTTTTTGAATGACTAGATTCTGGAATATTATGTATGATTCCGTTTCTATGACATTATAATCTAACTCAATTTACTTCTTTTGGAGTTACAGCATATGATTTCTTCAAAATGGAAGGGGTATAAAAATTAAGAATACAATTTGAAAAAAGATGCCTGACCATGTATTTCAAATAATTCAACCTCTCAAGTATATGAAACAAATACATAGATAAAATTATTGGATAAAATTTCAAATGCTAGAGTAAAATACGATACCAAAATGTATAAAATCGGTACAATAAATTTTGAAAATTAAAAATATTGAAAATTTTGAAAGCGTAGTATTTTTAATTTTGTTATTTTGAGATTTTTATTCTGTTTTGTTGATTTTGTCTATTTCGTTAATTTTGTTAATTTGGTCATTTTATAAATGTTGTCAATAATGTCAATTTTATCAATTTTCATGATTTTGTCAGCATTGTTAGTTCAGTAAATTTTGTCAATTTAACCAATTTTCTAGATTTTGTTTATTTGTCGATTTTAACAATTTTCATGATTTTGTCAACTTTTTCAAATTTAAAAATTCTGTCAATTTTGTCAATTTTGTCAAATTTGTCAATTTGGTCAGTTTTGTTAATTTTGTCAATTTTGTCAGTTTTATCAAATTAGTCAATCTTGTCATTTGCCAATTTTGTCAATTAAGTGCATTTCGTCGATTTTGTCATTGTCAATTTGGCCAATTTTTTTAAATTTTTCAACTTCCTTCGATTCTGTCAAGTTTGTCAATGTGTCAATATTGTAAATTTGGTCAAAATTTAGTCAATTGGGTCAACTTTGTAAATTTCGCCAGTCAATTTTGTCAATCTTTTCAGTTTTGTCAATTTTGTAAATATAGTGAATTTTGTCGATTTTGTCTTTTTCAATTTTGTGAATTTTGACAATTTGGTCATTTTGGTCAATTTGGTCAATTTTGTCACTTTTGTCGATTTTTGTCAGTTTTATCAATCTTGTCAATTTTGTCAATTCAGTGAATTTTGTCGATTTTGTCATAGTCAGTTTTGTCAATTCTGCCAATTTTCTCGATTTTGTCGATTTTAAAAATATTATCAATTTTTATGATTTTTTCAGCTATGTGAATTTTGTCAAATCAATGAATTATGCCAAGTTTTTCAATTTGGCCAATTTGGTCAATTTTGTCAATATTGTCGATTTTTGTCAGTTTTATCAATCTTGTGAATTTAGTGAATTTTGTCGATTTTGTCATCGTTAATTTAGTCATTTTTTCAATTTTGTCGATTTTGTCAATTTTATCAATCTTGTAATTTTGTCAATTTAATGAATTTTGTCGATTTTGTAATCTCTTTTGTCAATATTGTTATTTTTGTCAATTTTGTCATTTTTTTCAATTTTGTTAAATTTGTCAGTTTTATCAATCTTGTCAATTTTGTCAATTCAGTGAATTTTGTCCATTTTGTCATCGTCATTTTTGTGAATTCTGCCAATTTTCTCGATTTTGTCAATTTTATAAATTTTATCAATTTTATGATTTTTTCAACTAAGTTAATTTTGTCAAATCAATGAATTATGTCAAGTTTGTCAATTTCGTCAATATAGTGAAATTGGTCTATTTAGTCAATTTTTTTCAATTTTGTCAATTTTGTCAATTTTGTCATTTTTTTATACGGCACGTGAGAAGATGAGAGAATGTGCATACATCGTCCGCGTACCCGTGTTGTTTTCTCCTTCTCAGAGCAATCTGTGCCTGAATATAATGTTGAGCGAAGTTACTATCGCTTTCGTACCATGCAGTGTGGGCATGACGTACTCATCAACGACTTCATTAATTTCGGGGTCGTACCCCTTGGTGAAAACCATTTTAAGTTAATAATTCGGAGCTTCGGTTCCGAAATTTTTGGAATGGTTCGGTTGCAAACTAAACCATTTATATGAAAAATGTAAATGATAGGCTTGGAGAATTTCAGTTGTTGTCTTCCTCCCACACGGTTCCTGTCACGATGACATCGAACCTGAGTGGGAGTGAAGCCTATCTGTTCTCCCTTCCACACATCGACTTTTAGATAGCAAGCGCGTATCAATGACGTCACGTATAATTTGACGTCATATATACGATAATCTTGATTTTAGTGATTGCTGGTTGTGGCTAGCAAGCCAAATTGACACGTTTTTTGGAGAGATGATTTTTGATATTTACTATGAAAATTTTTTTTTCAAACTATTTTGTATTTTTTTCTTTCTTTTATAGGTTGAAGAAGAAAAAAAATCAAATTTTTCAAGATAAATATCATTTTTATTGTACTGCTCAGTTTTACAAAAACGTCGAGAACAAAGTTTACAAAAATTCTCACAAATACACACAAATACACAGACATCATCAGAACTCGTCAAGCTGATTAGATAGGTACCTTTAAAGGTATATCTAAGACCCATAATTAATGATCTCCCAAATCGACCGATAACTATACCTTTCTGTAAGAAAGGCAAAAACCATTTATGCTAGTAGAAAATATTGTAAACAACAAAACAAATTTTCATCCAAGTTAGATTCATCACAAGTATTTTTACACATATTTTTTAGATTTAAAAAAGCCATGAATAGGGAAATAAATCTAACACATTGCGGATCAAATACGAGATATTTCGTTTTTCCCTTACTGAGAATTTGATACATACAGACGCATTACTCAAGTGATAGAAATTTAATCATGACACAATATTCTACAAATTCAAATATAACACTTTAAATCCCTAAAAGCTTTATTTTTTTTAATAGTTTATTGACGCTTTAACCTTTTTTCTTTACTTAAGAAGTTGTTATATGATAAACTGTAAGAATAAGAATAAAATTGCATCCAGCTAAAACATATTGTGATGAAAAAGAATCAAAGCGGATAGTTTAATTTCACCAATTATACATAAGTTCATTGATATTTACTTTATTCGTTATTGAAAGTAAAAATGACAAAATATGCAATCGCCGGAAATCCGTATCAATTTTGTATTTATGTTTTAAGAGTGAGGTAGTTTTTGGTTAGTAAAAACATGAAAAAATGATATAAAAATGCCGTCAAACTTAATTTTGTTAAAATGTTTTCATGAAATAATACTCTTAAAGTACACAAGAAATAGAAACACTTATTAAGAAAACAAACAGAACAATTACCTTTTTTTAAAACAAAAATTGAAGTAACAAAAAAGCGTTATAAGCACAAGTTTAATTGAAATGAATTTTAGCCATCTATCGATTCAGTGTATCGAAATTGATTTTTCTATCACACATTTTCTGCAATAATTAAGAGGAAGAAAGGCTTATACATGTTTATATATATATGAGGAATGTTAGGTAGTTTTTTTTTTGTTTTTTTTTAATTATCTTTCAATTCACTTAGATTGAAACGAGTAACCATTCAAAAGTGACCACAAGAAGGCTACCGTTCTTTATTCCAGATATATCTCGGTTGCTGCATGACGGTTTTTTTTATTAATATTTTTTTTGAATGAGTTGAGTTAGTCTTAAATAAAAATACTGATAATCCGTTTTAATGACAAAAATAAATACCTGTACCATTAATGTTAAATAGAACAATTTTGCGACCCAATTTTGGGTAGGCATTCTTGTCATACGAAGATAAAATATAGCAAATTAAACAACAAGTAAATCATTCAACAAAAACAACAGTATCAACCTTACTTAAGGGACTGGAATTACCGTTTATATCAATATGAGGCAAATAGTTGTTTTACGTTGATGAGTTTCCAAAAACGATCTTATACAATCAGCACAATTTACATCACAAATCGATTAAAAGGAGAATCACTTCGTCCATTGACAAAACTTTCATATTTTAAATATCTCTTTATAAATGTTCTATGAAATTCGATAGAAGTATTTTTATCCAGTCGTTTTTGAAAATACATTAATGAAGCAGGAAATACAGCTAGGAAAACATGTTAGCTTAAAAGGGATTTCAAAATATTTTTTTTTACTTTACTTTTAACACTTACTACTATCATTATTATTGTTATTTTTATCATTTTTTATCACTGCCTCAAAGATGAATCTAGGAGCATAGGAGGTGTAGGAAAACTCGATCGCACCATTCACCAAAATGGATCCTGATCTACAACCTTTCCCCTACTAACAAAACCATTTCCTTGGATATTTGAATATAGATTCGCAGACGTACAGACGGTTTCCATAGTTGATGATACTGACCTACCTTAATTTCTGAATTTTTCAAAGCTAGTCTTTGGAATATATAGGGACAAAAGGTTGTTGATTGAACCTAAAAAGTATCCAACTAACTTTCCTTATTATTTCCTCAATTGACTACTAGGACGTGTCCGGCGCCGTTATTGATCTTTTTTTTTAAAGGAGAGCTTGAGTTTTGTGCATTGTGAATGATCTGCTAAGCCCAAGCACCATTCTTTTGGCCCTTGCACAATATGATGGCCTCGATCAATCACGGAGTAGCAACCATTGGCGAGGTAGAACTTGTTCTGCTTAGCCACGCCAGCGATCATAGAATTCGAAATGCGTAAGTTGAGCAAAGCCGAGATAAATATGTTATCAGAAGTTACACTTGTTTTTTTAATTTTGGATGAAAGTTTGTATCTTCACAGCATTTCAAGTTCAATGATTTAAGGTGGATATGATTAGTCAACCAAGCTAAGCTAAGCTATTCAAAAACCGATATTTCGATATTCCAAAAAAGACAGTTTTACCGGGCTAGCTAGCAGGCTTTGTTCTGAATTTACACTGAAAACAACTTCTATATTCCATAACTTTTTTCTCCAACGGTAGGATGTTGTAACCATTTCCAGTCTCGTCAAGATCTTTTGAACTGAAACCTATTTTCATCCATTATTGCCTTTTTAGACTTAAAGGTTGCTGAAGCTAGAGAAGAATTGCAAGAACAAAAATTACATTCTTCATTTTTCTTTCAAACTACAGGTTAGAAAAAGTGTTACTTGTCATCAAACAACTACAATGTTTGCTTTTCACCAACTACGTTAGAAAGCGACCACTAGTTTCTCTATAATTAAGCCATTCTTTATACTTTTCAACAAACTAACAATATTCAAATAACTATTATTATCTAACACGACTTTCCACTTATCGTAATCGACTGCTGCTGGTGCTACAGGATAACCTCACAATCCGTCATATCACGTAATTTTCATGTTTCAAAGAACTCACACCTCCCCGAGTAGCAGTAGGTAGGTTGGAATGCTAATTATTTGAATAATTCAACCATCCACCCAAAATGGAAAACAATTTTTCATCGCGTGATCTTTCTCCGCTTCGTGGCTACACCGTCAACAGGCAGGCATTCTCTTTGTGAGAAATGGCACATATTAACAATTTTTCCTACTTTCGTGCCTAGTCCTGTAGTGTCTAGTGGATGGAAGCTAAATAACGATTCGCGTGCTTTCCAGATCCACGAACGGCGGCAAAAAACAGGACGACCGGGCCAGATTTGAACTTCACGCAAAAACCATCATCACCTTTGCGGCCGACCACAAATCATTTGAAATTTATAAGCACCAGGGATGGTCGTGACCCCGCCAGCAGACGGGAGCTTTCTTCATCCAACATGGCCGGGAACATCATACGTTTCCTGTGTTCTGTTCTGTTCTGATGAAGAAACAAAGACCCATAAAGTCCAGAAGAATCCTGCCCCTCAAACTTTGATTCCTCAAATTCATCGCCTCCTTCCATTCCGTGTTTGAGGTTAGGGCCCTCGTGCCTGAGGATCGTATAATATGGAGCAGCACCACGCCTCTCACCAGCCAACAAAATTAGAAATTGCCAACCCGGGTGCCACTCATCATCATTGCTCATAAATTTTGGAGCGGTTTTAGCACCAGCAGCGACAGAGAAAATGATTGCCAAAAGGCGCGTGAAAACCGGAAGCACCACATCATAATCCATGCGTCGCGTCGTCGTTGAGGACCAATTCAATTTTCATGGCGGAAGGCACATTGAAGAGGGGCACGCAAACATAAACATCCGCCAGCTAAGGTATGGAGGACACATTTTAACTTACAGAATAGCACCTGCAACCCTGTCTAAGTTTATTGTTGTAAATTGTTGCGAAGGGATGTGGTGACATTTCCGTGAGGAGAATTTGAAATGACAAAGATAATTTCTTTCCAGATAAACTGTGGGTTTTACAAATGGTTTTTATACATTTAAATTGAAAAAAAATCAGGTTGAAAAGAAGACTCTTTTATATCCAATTCAGTTTCTAATCAATTGAATAAACATTTCTAACGTGGTAAAACAGGTTGAGATTTCACCAAATATTTAAAAAAAAACATGAACTGAAAAAAACAAGTAAGCAGATTGTTAACCTTAGCTCAAGCGTGAAATATCAATGAACTTTTTCAAAATAAATACATATACCTACCATTTTTTTGAATTTATAAGAATTTAAAAAAAACGCAACTTTTTAGCCTAGTCCACACAAGGCAACATGAACTGCGATTTTTGTTATAAGACGGACTTGGTTGTCTATTGTTGTTGTTGGAAACCTGAGACGGTCTCAGTGTCTCCCGAAGAAAATGGGAGACGCTGAGACCGTCACGAGACGAACTGTTTCCTAGTGTGGACTAGGCTTTAAGCTGCAGCTAGAGAAAAACTTGAAGAATTAACTTACAGTGGCTCCCAAAATTGAGTAAACACCCAATTTATTTTGTTATTATTATTATTTTATTATTATTATATTTAACCGAAATATTGCCTTCTCACGGTCAAGACCATTTTTCCATTAAAATATTTTTTTATCAGTTTGATAATCAATCAGTTGACATACTTTTGGCATAATTAAATTGTTTATACACACATCAGCTTTCCCGGTAAATTAAAAAAAATTAAAAGTCATTTATTCGAGAGTGCCAAAATTGAGTGTATTTACGCTCATTTTTAGGAGTTGCTGCATGTATTTGGTGTCTTCAACTTTAAATTCTGACAACTCCTTTTAATCTTGTTTCTAGAAGTGCGATAAAGTATTGTATTTTTTTTTTGTTTCGATCGAAGTTGTTTTAACATCTTATCCGGTACAACTGTGATCGATGTTTACTCTTGGGCTCAAACTCACGGACATCGGCTAAGGAAGCAACTCACTTGCCAACTGAGCTATATCACAAGCCCAAAGTTTTGTTCTAGTGCAAACAAAAGCTATAAACGGCAAACATAAAAAACAACAGTAATTTTTTTGTACACATCTCGGACAAAAATTGCAGGGACTCAATTTTAAGTTTATGCATTAAACTCGACTTAAAGTTAAGCATATTTAACTCACCGTTAAGTTTAGTGCACTTTACTCAACAGAAATTTTTTCTACTTGTTCTCGCCGCCTACCGGTGCGTCGAATCAAAGAAACTTAAAAAAAGCGATTTTATTCGTACGAAATTAAACGAAAAGCAGGCATTTCCATCTTATTACTTTATTTACTGGCTCGAATGCATAAAATACTCTTAGACAAATTTATAAAATTCTACATTCGGCCTTCTTGGGATTAGCGAGAGCTATGTTCCTCTCGGATGTTGCGTTGCAGTGCGATTGCAACACTGCACAATGCCATGGTGGGCACTCTGACGTAGATTCAGCTGATGTCTGGTGGCATTGAAGGTGTTCCTTTCCTTCAGAGTTCAACGTGACCGGTGTTTTAGTTGGCCTTCACCATGATCTTAGAGGTATTTCGGGAAAAAATCTCGACCTATCGACGAATTAGACTTTTCCACATGGTCTTACGGTGGTTTCGTACGCCTTCACTTTTCCATTGTCATTCAAAGACGCTTGCTGTTTCTGCTATCCTAATGGGAAAATCAACAGCTCCCTTGGTGTTCCACAACAAGAACCTGTCAGAACAAATTTAGCTCTAAAATCCGTATTTTTAAGAAAACGAACGGTAACTTATCTAATCCGGTTGTACTGAATTGGACTTCACCAGCAAAGGACTGTTCCGCACCCGGACCATAAATGAAGGATTTATCTAGTATCCCCTATTAGCATCCGTAAGCTTTTTGACAGGAAATGGTGTTGGTCCATTTGCCGAATACAAATTGACGCTTGCCGGATTTGTTTTTTTTTTCTGATTTCTTGGCCCTTCGTACTGTTAAATTGAACCGTTTGAACTGGAAGAACTATATTAGGACCTGATGAATGATCTGGCACCTTTTAAGGAAATCAGCAAGAAAGTGACGTGAAACTCGGCGCAAATCGATGCAAACATTCACCCAAAATCAAACAAAATGGCGATGCAAAACTACTCTCGCGAAGGTTTTATTGTAAAATCTTTTGAGTTGCATAGAAAACTAGAAACAAAAACTATGCAACTCAAAGTAAACTCCCGGTTATGTAAAAAAAATTACCCGATAAGTTTTTAAAAGTTTCCGTATAGAATCTAAATTCTCGAGTAACTTTTTGAATGGGCAAAACAAGCAGTATGCTCAACACGAAAAAAATGCGTTTAAAATTTCGGAACATCGAGTCAAATCCTATTTTAAAAATCAATCACTAAATGCCGATAAAAATCGATAAAAATGCAATACCTATATCCACATAATTTTCATTGCTTATCAAGAAATTTCATAATAATTTTTTTTACTTACTCAAGAGATTTGCGAGTTTTGCCCAATGGATCGACCGTTTTTGTTTTGGTTTTGAAGTTACGCCCTTTGGTCCTACACGGAAAAACTAATCACGCCATTTTGTCAAACACAGTCAACTCAGATGCTCCTATTGGCCCTACAAGGATTGTAAAATTAATCCCATTTCAAATAGACGTTACTTCACGTTCCAAATAAAATGCATCAACAGCCCAAATAAATATTTTCAATTATTTGAAACGTTTAAGTAATTTTAAGATGGAACTGAGTTTATTGAATAAAGTGCTACCGCGCTTATCCAGAATGACTGTTACCTCAATTTGTTTACATTTGTCAGATTCGCCCATATGAAATGTTACGCTAGAATGCATTTTGTTTCTACTGAAACACATATTTGACTTAATGAAGAGATAATTCACCTTAATTTTATGTTTGTTACTTAATTTATCGGCCTTATCGGTGAAAAGTGATGTTCTCGTTAGTAAGAACATCTTTATTTATTAGAATCATTCCCAAGCAACCATAAGTCACATTTTTACTAGAATTAAGGCATTAAAAGTTACATATTGGCTGACAAAAAGAATAATCAATTCATTAATGAACTTGAAAGTTGCAAAAGTGATTAATGTTATATGATTTTAATCGCCGTAATTTTGTATGATTATACTGAATCAAAGCAATCCAAAGATTCCTTTTAATTCAACCACGGTAAATGAAAAGTTCATATACCGGTATTTCGATAGCAACTAACTACCACCCCACTACCACTACAACCCATGGGCAACGTCGCTAGAACTGTTCTCGCATAAGGAAAGCTCAGTAGGCCCATGGGTTGCTACGTTTTTGCTCGTTTGAAGTGTTCGTAAAAACACGCTCTCAAACCACTGGGCTCGCTATACATGGGAATTCTCTTTCTGAGTTTCTCATGTATAGTTAGCTAGCGCAGAGCAAAGACGGGAACAATTCATGGGAGCTTTTCATCAACATGTCCTCTAGCCTAAAATTTCAACACCTATCAAGCTTTCTCCTATTGGCGCACTAATGCCTGTCTATCCACCTTTCTTTAAAATTTCTATAAAATAAATTCTCTCTAGTTTTCATTCTGCCGCACATGCCATTAAAATTATAATCATACAAAAGTGATTAATGTGTACGTTCTAAAGGACTTAAGTCACATAAAGGGGACCAAAGTTCTCGAAACGGGATTTGGAAAGTCACAAAAAGTGCATTGAGGTGCTTTCAAAATGAAATCCCCCTTCGAATTTTAGTTTCAGTTAGAACAACATCTAGGCGTGGTCTTTTGGTAGCGTGTTCGAAGATTGAGGTTCGATCCCCAAGCCAGGCAAGTTTTTGTTCAATAAGTAATTTGTTAATTAAGTGACCATTCTGAAACGATATATGTAGGAAATGTAGGAAAGGAGCAATTAAGCAAGTTGTCGAATTTGGAATCCGGTGCGTGGCATCATGGCGGCACCATGTACAGAACATAGTAAATACAGGGTCCGGCAATTGAACTGCTACATAACTTCAACAGTTATTATTTCGTTGCACACGAAATAGTATTGAACGACCTCGTCGCTTTGTTTACATTAAGTATTAGCTATCATTGGATGTAAGTGTTACTTTTGTAATCAGGTGTTATCCGGAAAAATGGATCTCGAACAGAAACGTAGCGCTGTGGTTGCCTTGTTCCTAGCTGGCAAACGGCAGAAGGACATAGTTCGTGAGCTGTCCGATATAAGTGTGTGCAGAAGTTTTGCACCATTTTCCAAAACGAATCATGAACTTTCAATTTTAACTTATTTATTAACTAAACGATCATGTATAAACAGATTGCAAGAGGAGTGGGTTGCCGACCATGGTAGGTCTCTGAAGATTGGATGCCTTCCCTCGACGAACCATCGGCTGTGGAAACCCTGGAAAAAATCTTACTTTGTCTTATAAGAGGAGAGGGAGGGTTTAAAATTTCCAAAATTGTGCTTACGTAATTAGTAAACGGCCCCTAAGCAAAGCAAAAATTAAAAAACAATCAGTATGATGATTGAAGAAAACCAACGATTCCTTTAGTTAAAACCTGAAGTTTCGTCTTCGGTAATACGTGGTGTCTTAAGTCTGTAAATATTTGTTAATTGAAGTACATTTTTCATATAAACATATTTTTATTACAAAATTCCTTAAAAAATTTTAAAAACTGTAGAAGAATAAGGTTTAAACACTATGACATTCTAGTTTGGAACACCAAAATCCAAATTTCTGTAATGCACAATTTTTATGTTTTTTCTGTATACAATTTTTGCAATATTCATTTTTTTATAAAAATTGTAAAAGAATAAGGTTTAAACACTATGACTTTCTAGTTTGGAACACAAAAATCCAAATTTCTGAAATGTTCAATTTTCATGTTTTTTCTGTATACAATTTGTGCAATATTTTTAATAGATAATCTTTTCCTAGAGTATGTGTGCTCCATAGAATTCACACCCGTCAGCAGGTTGTCGCTTAGTAAAACCTCATCACATCGCTAAATTTTAAAAAACCTTGTTGCAACAAAAGCATTCTAGCCAGCCAACATTGCTCATAAAATATTAAAATTCCATTTCACTTATTACAATGCCTATTATTACTGTTTATGCATGGTAATATAACCGAGCCTAAAACCACACATAAGAAGAGTGTCTCGCTCAACCGACACACATTCTTTGGATGACGTTCTCCCCTCGTATGGGATAGATAAGCCTTAGAATGTACCCAGTCTAGTTTGTTTTGGCAGAAGAAAATTTGAACCGAAATTTAAGACCTGCTTTTCATAACTTCAAAGAAGATATTTCCCAAAAATAAATTAATGAAAGAACAAAAAAAATCGTCAAGACTTTTACTTGAATGGATAAATTTTTCTAGGAAAAAAACTGAACCAATCTAAAAAAAAGTCGCAGGATAACAACAATCAGACAGGAAGCCAATTCCCCACAGACCGCACACATCTGCTTTACCGGGTGCACTCAGAATTCGTCCTTTTTGGTCCTCGCCGTCGTGCCGTTGTGGATGTTCCTTATCGGGCGATCGTTTACTTGAAAGGCTGAAACGATATTTCTGGTTTCCTGCGTTGTTGTGGGTGGATTCTCAAGATGGTGGAAAGGGTTCACATGCAATATTCATGCCCCAAGCACGGAGAAGGAATCGTCTACGACTAGTCGAGATGCCTACCGTCTATGACGCCTTCGCATTTGACTTGCCGTTGTGACTTCGAACCCAATAACTTCTATCTTCCAGAGTTCCTGACTTGAGGGGGTTGGCTAATTCTTTCTCCTGGGACCCAGCTGTGCGGCGAATGGCTGAAGTGGTTTTCCTACTGCTGGTGAGTTTCGGGCAAATGAGATGCACTACATTTTCTTGGTCCAAGCTCCCCTTACTTGAACAGTAGAAATTCTCTTACGTGATTCACATTTTTTACAATTTTATGGTACAATCATTGTCCCAAAGATCTGAGGCAAAAAAATATAACGTTGGAAAAAATACACCAAGAAAAAATAAAACCTAAAAGTTTCAACTGTGTATGTACCACGAGGCTAGACGACACCGAAAGATAGTACTTAGTGTAGCCAAAAGAAAAGATGGTGCGATAAACGATTAAGCAGTTTTTGGCAAGTAAAATTGCAAATGGGAAATGGACACCAAACCCAATCAGTAACATGTTTTTGCGGTATGACAATAAGATAGGTATATGTGAAACATGTGTTCAGAGTGAATAATTTTCAAACGTTGCTCATCTTTTGCTATGTAAAAAGAATTGTGTAAAACATTGAAAAGAGTATGGGGTGAAGTTATAATTATATCACAGAAAATTGATGCATAATGTTGATTGAAAAACAAAACTCGAAAAAAATCCTGAAATCGGCATGCTAAAGAGTACCGTCAAGCGGGGCATCAGCGGGGTTAGATGCAACATACATATAACACCACATTGAATCAATTTTTAATTTAATGTATTGTAATAATTTTATCTATTAATGATTACAAAATGATGATGACTTAATTTCTCGCATCTTAATATATTTTTTGTTGATTTTATCCAGTAAGTTTGAGAATCGAAGGTTATTAATTTTGTGTTGCAAGTAAATTGAATCATTATCATAAAAACGGATTCGAGGATCAGGAAACATTGGAAAATCCACACAACCTTTCATGCTCAGTGGTTAATCGGAACTTTTGAAAATTTTAGCTATATAGGACTTTATCTTGATATTAGATCCAACTCTCAATTTCAAAAGTCAGAAAAAAGGATCGTAATAAATAATATCATCAAGTACTAAAAACTTGAAAGAATAAAAAAATTAAATTTAAAGAAAAAAGCATGCCGCCTAAGCTTTCGAACATTTAAGTATAGAGAAAAATCTGAACCAATACACAAAAATACAAAAAAAGTTTCGTACCAGATATCAGATCTAAACACTACAGACAGATAAGTAAATTAAAGAATATAAACACTTAAATTCGACCAAAAAAAATAAAATCAAGATCAACGAAAATTTAGCTTTTTAATTAACGTTTTAATATAACTGAAAATCTAGATTAATAAAGCCAAATTTAGAATATTGATTCAAATTAACAATAAAATTCAGAATTAAATTTAACTGTCTGGAAAACAGTTTCTAATCTTACGATCATAAACTATAAATTTAAGTAATTTGTGAATATTTTGAATTTTTATTCCGAATACTCAAAATAGATTTGCTTTCATTCAGGGTTTGCCTATTAAGAGAAAATAATCTAAACACAAGAAAGTATAAGTTCTTTTTTTCTAAATTCTTTAATTCTTAGTGCAATTTGCCCATCCCTAACTGAAAATTTAAAAAAATAGATAACAATGACACAAATTTCGAAGACATTTTCAAACATTATATTGAAAAGAAAAGTGTTGCTGTAAAATGAAATGAAAAGTAACTTTTTCTGAATTGTTAAATATTTGTCAAACTCAGCTCTGTTAATTCACAATAAGATTCAATTAGTGTATTTAGTAAAAATTCCGAAAAAACGACATTTGAAATAAGGAAAATTAATTAAAAATTACGTTTATTTTCATTATTTTTTAAATGTTCCGGGTCCTTTTTTTAATTTTCTATTCTGACGACCATTTTTGAAGAAAACTGTAATGTATTTAAATACAGAGGTTAACACAAATCGAAAATACAACTCTATTTGTGACGACTCCAGCAAAAAAAGATCTATTTTCTGTTGAAATCAATCTTCACCATTTTTCAAATACTTTATCAGATAGAGGTTTTTGAATAGGAATGATGACTAAACTAAATTGAAACTTGATAGATTAAGTGTTCTTAAGTTACCGGAACTGATCATTAGCATGCAGAACTTTATTATACGCTACCTCAACAAGAAAATAAGTTCACTGAACAAAAGTTAGCGAACTTATTAGAGCAAATCGTATGAGCGTTTTTCTGTCACGAACTGCCGGTTTTAAATATAAATTTATGTATGATATTTTCCATTCCATTAGCGGTTTTTTGAATGAACTTAAAATAATGAAATTCGAATAACGAACCATAATTCTGGATTTTTTTTTCTGATACAAAGGTATCCACTAGCTTTTATACACTTAAAAGGAAGGCTGACTAAGGAACAGTGCTAAAATATAAAAGAATACTCAAAATAACAGGCTTAACAAAATTTGCCGGGTCAGCTAGTATTTGTATAATTCAGTTAGGTGACTGGGGTGAAATGCAACAAAATGCAAATCAAAGAAACACCTTGTAAATCTTGTTTCCAAGTGCTGGAATATGAATGTTTTGCATCACGAGTTTGTAAACATTAAAATTTAATTCATACAAACATTTATTTTTATGATTCTAGCTTGTAAAATTTTTCGTAGTATTATTTAACCCCTAAATGTATGCATCAACCTTATTTTCAGAAAAAAATGTGAAAATTAGTTTTAACAGACCAAAAAATTACTGCAATTCGTGTTTTTATGCGTTATTTTCCTAATGCATCGCAAATATATTAAAAACTATAAATTTTCAAACGTGTTCATAAGATTTTTCATTAAAAGCAAAGTTTGTTGCATGTTACCCCATTTTTGAAGGAGGTTGAAAATCGCATGTTTTTAGAAAATTAAAAATATCTAGAGAAACCAACAATTTTCCTAACAACGCCAATTTGATGTCCCATCATTCTTATAACTTTTGATGCATAAGGGGTAGGATTAACTGTGAACATAAGTTTTTTAGAAGCGTTGCCCCAGTTGAAGGTACACTACATGCGCTCCATATATCAATCTGTAAAATTTATTCTTCTCATTTTTTTCGTAGATTAATTGAGCTCCCTAGTAAAACAGATTTAGTCATCAAGCATTTGAATGATTTCTTATAGTTTCACTAGCTGAACCCGTACGAACTTCGTTTCGCTTTAAATCACTGGTACGTCAAAATGAGTTTAGAAAATGAATTCGAAGCATTCTTTCGACAATTTTGGGGAAATAATTCAACAGTGTTTAAAGTCGCTACTATTACTATTACTTGAAACTCAAATTAAACTGTTGATTGGCTTTTTATTAAAATTTTTGTGAGAGTGTTTTCTTCTCGATCGGTTGCAAAATCTAGACATTATGGCAGAAACATGTACTATTTGTTTGTGTGCACGACTCTTTTGCTTGACCTTCACACCTCAACAATGTTCCGAAAATCAATCAAAATAAACACTCAGGATACGTTTCTTATTTGAAACATTCTGACTGTATAATAGGAAAGCGCCTCTCGCAACTGATTCGCCCGACTGGTATGCAATCTCGATCAGCGCTCCACTCAGCAATGCCAACCGAGTCGCGTCATTCAGATTCATCGGTTTTGCAAACATCGCCTTTCGGAGATGAGTGAGATACAAACTGATCTATTCTGAATGTCGCTCACTCAGTATCCTTCTGGTTTATTTGAAATTGAAAACACGACGGAAGTGAACGTCTTTCCCTCACAAACACAACTACAATTTGATCTTATTATTACTGGTGTAAAAAAATGCTGTAAAAGCCAATAAATTTATCAATTGGCTATGTTTAAAACCAAACAACATTTACTAATGATCGGTTGCATGTATCACTCACTCACTGCCTGAACCATTCACTCCTGATCCTAGACCAACATGATTCGCCGTATGCATTGCTCTTTGGTGAGATTCCAATTTGATGATGGTGTTGCACTGTTTTGACAGCAAGCGTCGTTCGAGGTGATCTATATTTTAGCGATGAATAAAACAAACGATGATCGGATAGGTCCAGTAGCAATCAATAACAAAACCCGATCGCTGTACGTTCAGTTGTGAAGTGCAATCAGGAATATTCATTGAAAATGAGCGATTTTCGGAACACTGCACTTAAATTGGTATCAATTAACTGCCTCCAACAAAATTATTGCACAAAATACTGAACTTTCAATGAAACCCTCTTTTTCTGTCCCATGGCCCGAAATTTGATAATTGAAACCAATTTTACGTTCCTCAAAACTCCCTTGTGCCATTTTTTCTTTTCAAATTATATGTAAAATTACGTCAGAAACTTGAAAACAGTAATCAGTGAATATAGACGCCCCTTTCGCCGACCCTTGACACGGAACATGCTACCTGGAGTCAATTGCTCATAGTTTTTAACCCTCATCTGAACATTTTCATCTCAATCCGATGCATGATCACGACAATATCGCGAAAACAGTGAGCAACTAACATGGACGGCCTTTTTTTGACCACGATTCAAAACTTGAAACCTGAAATCAATTATCTTTTCTGTTAAACTCCCATGTGCCAATTTTCATTACAATTCTATGCTCAATCAAGAGAATATCGTAAAAACAGTGAACAGATAATAACCCCTTTTGCCGACCCCTGAGTCAAGATTTGAAACCTGAAAGCAAAAGAGCGTCCCTCAAAACTCCTATGCGGAAATTTTCATCTCAATCCAATGTAGAATAACGTCAAAATCGCAAAAACATTAAAGTTGAGTATGGACGACTCCTTCAGCCGACTTCTGATCCGCAATTCGAATCTTGAAATCGATTGCTCGTCTCTCAAAACACTCATGTGCAAATTTTCATCACAATCCGATGTATAATAACGCCAATATCGCAAAAACATTAATCAGTGAATATGGACGATACCTGACCCTAAATTTGATTACTGTAATCGATTGCTCGTCTCTCAAAACACTCATGTGCAAATTTTCATCACAATCCAATGTAAAATAAAGCCAATATCGCAAAAACATTAATCAGTGAGTATGGACGACCCCTTTTGCCGACCTCAAACCCTAAATTTGATAACTGTAATCGATTGCTCGTCTCTCAAAACACTGATGTGCAAATTTTCATCAGAATCCAATGTAAAATAAAGCCAATATCGCAAAAACATTAATCAGTGAATATGGACGACCCCTTTTGCCGACCTCAAACCCTAAATTTGATAACTGTAATCGATTGCTCG
Organism: Uranotaenia lowii; assembly: GCF_029784155.1. Taxonomy (NCBI): domain Eukaryota; kingdom Metazoa; phylum Arthropoda; class Insecta; order Diptera; family Culicidae; genus Uranotaenia; species Uranotaenia lowii. The sequence goes on along the minus strand of NC_073692.1, from coordinate 345,720,371 downwards.
TCTCTCAAAATACTCATGTGCAAATTTTCATCACAATCCAATGTAAAATAAAGCCAATATCGCAAAAACATTAATCAGTGAATATGGACGACCCCTTTGGCCAACCCCTGACCCCAAATTTGATAACTGTAATCGATTGTTCATCTCTCAAAACACTCATGTGCAAATTTTCATCACAATCCGATGTATAATAACGCCAATATCGCAAAAACAATAATAAGTGGATATGGACGACCCCTTTTGCCGACCCCTATCCCTGAATTTGACAACTGTTATCGATTGCTCGTCTCTCAAAACACTCATGTGCAAATTTTCATCACAATCCGACGGAAAATAACGTCAATAACGTGGAAACAATATTTGTCTTGTATGGACGACCCCCTTCAGAAGGGGTCGTCCAAAAATCTAAAAACATTTTTCATCGTTCCTGGTCCTAATGAGCATCCATGTAAAATTTCAGATCTCTAGCTCTTAAGACGGCTGAGTCTATAGAGGACAAACAAACAAACAAACAAACAAACAAACATACAGATAATTGCTTTTTATATATATACTAGCTGATTTACCCGGCCTTGCTCGGGTTTGCATAAAATTTAAATTTAAATAAGTCGTTTGACTTTACGAAATTTTGGTAGCTTTGAATTCAATATGTTTTATATATTTTTTATGAGAAAATTTTACCTATGTTGTGCCATGTATGTAAGCTTTGAAAGTTTTGTTAGTGTTTTTCAAGTTTTGAATGACAATATTTACTGTGTTTTCCTTTTTCATAATTTTGAAACACTTATAGTTATGAGGTTCGTATTCATAGAAATTAAATCAGATTCCCATGAATGCTTTTTTTATTTCATCACGAAAAACATTTTATACCTACCCTTTCTTGAAGGAAGCTTGAATAGCTTTGGCCGTCTATTTTTTATATCTTCAAATCTAATCCATCTAATGAAATCTCTTATGGAGACGATCTCCTCGGACGCTATATGCCAAATGCTCTGTCGTGTGCTATATTCCAGTTTTATTTGCCCAGAAAATTCTAAGAAGGCTTCCGAAACTTGCCGCAGCTGGTGGCCTCCAAGTTTTCCAAGCCAACGGCCATGAGTTCGAATCCCAGTCACGGCATACACAGTAAACTTTTATGGTTTAGTGGTTTAAGCATTTGTGAAATGCTAACCATCATATACTCGAAAGATGTACCCTCAGAATTAAGTAAAATGAATCTCTTCGAGGAAACATTAAGTTTCATTGAGATCCTGTATGTGTTTGTATTTGGTTTTTTAAACTTGTTAAGACTCAATTTTCATGTTTTCAAACTTATGTGTACTTTTCATTGTTTTTTACACACCGTTTTATGATTAGTTTTTCTTAAATGTTCCAAGTTCCACTAATAGTTTTTTTAAGTGATCTAAAAGAAATTATCTCGGAACCCAAATCGCCCATTTTATGATGTTATAACAATAGATTTTTTTTTTCAATTTTTCCATTCTTGGAAAAAAAAATCTCATTAATTATTGTGAAGAGTGATAAAGTAAAAATTCTTGGAAATAATTTGATTGAATTCGCAGTACTTAACGGTTTTAAGTTTTCGCATAATTGGATGGTAAAATTGAACACATTGATGATCAAAATTTAAACAAAAGTCATAGATTGCCCGATAAAATTGAATTGTATAAAACTTAAAACCTCATACTTAATTTCAAATAAAGTTTCTTGCGTTGGATTTGGTTTTTCCAGATAAAGCACGTTCAATTTTTGAGTCCTCAATTTAGATTTCTCGACGGCTTACAAAGCGTTGAAATCCCAGCTCTCAACTTATAACTCTGAATTTAATTATTTTATCTTTCTCTTTGAGGAATTCTAAAAATTTAAAAATGGTTGGTTCTTAAAAGCTTGATTTCAAGAAAATGGCTTGATTTGTTTTCAGCACTCAATCCAAATTCATAATGAAGATAAATCATTGCATCCATACTTCACACACTGTATGTTCTTATAGACTCCAAAGCCCTGAAGCAGTGGTAGGGAGTATGTACTTTGAAAACCACTACAATTCCAGTCAATACATACTTTACAGGTTAGTTGTATTTTTCAATTCGCAATGTAAGCTCATTATTGCATCAAAAATTCTCGTATCTACCGGTACCACGTGCTTTCAGCAGTAGAAGGTACAAAAAACACCCGCCAAAATTTCCTCTTTCAAATCTTTAACGCTCAGCAAGCTTTGATTTGCCTTCCAGTACACGTGAACTCTGGATAGTCGTTTCTTACGCCCGGCCCATGGTGATGGCGAAAACAACCCGCCAAAGGAAACGAAAATCGGCTGCCAAATGGGTGCCATGACTTTTGATTTGTGGGAAAACGAAAGTTGTATGGGAGGGTCCCTTTTCTTAGGTGGGAGGGGCTCAGAACTACCACTAAAACCTTACCCTGGTCCAAATACACCTCTGTTCCAAATTTCAGGCTGATCGGTTAAGCGGTGTCCATTTGTATAAGGTGCATACAAACATATATAGTCCAACTCATCTTTATATATTAGATACTAGCAGACCCAGTAAACTTCGTCTTACCATGTTCAACTTGGCGTCCATTTTCTATTTTTCCTAGTTTTCTTTACATTTCCCTTCTTTCCCTTTACTCGAATCGTCCCGCTCAATTCTATCAAAATTAAATCAATGAATTTAAACTCAACGGGTCTTTTAAAATCCAATTTTAGTAACTTGTTCAATAAATAACTGTATGTTGATAATATGTATGTTTCATTTGCTGTATTCCATTCAGTAGATTAATTCCGTTTTGTTATATTGTTTTTAGTATCGGGACAATTTTTGAGTATTTGCCAAATATTTTGCTAAACGCAGCGCTTTCAGCTCCCAATTAGCTTTGAATGGTGTATTTTTTTTAGAGCTGAAGAAATAAAAAAAACAAAAGAAAAAAATTTTTACTAACCGTTTTCAAACAGCTTTTTATTCACCATCTTCATCCTTCGAAGCAGTTTGAATTAAAATCCATATTTTCACCAAAATCATTTCCAAAAAGATTCACCTGATACTTAAGTTATAGACTTTACAAATTTCAACTTAAAGTGTTCCCAAACAGCACTTGTCATGGCATTAAATCTGGCGATTTTGTGTATAGCAAATTCCTTTTTTAAATTTAAGCAAAAAATGCAAATTAATTCATTTGAACTTCAACCCAATGAATCAAAGAAACGATTGGTTTTGAAAAGAGGAAAACATATGTTTAGATATATTCACCCATTATTTTAAATATTTTAATTGAATCAGTTCTGATTTAAAAATTTCCTGAACATTGTTGGTTGTGATCTGCGATTTCATTTAGGATTATGTTATATTTTTAAGATTGAATTTAATTGAAAAGCAGATTTTTTTTTAAATTTAATAGATCGAAAAAAAATAATCTATTCAGGCTTCGATGGTTTCATGAGTTCATTTTGTTTCCTGGAAATTATCATATAAACAAAACCTTAATAAAAATTATGTGTCTTTTTACTGTAAATCTTAATTTTCAAAAATGAAACACCGGTTAAATCCTAACGAATATCACTTCAGTTCAATTTTCATATTCTGATTCTCTGAAAAAAGTAATATTTTCAAAAAAAAATATTAGTTATGTTGACAAAAAGAAATATCGAAGTATACATTTATCCCATTTATTGGGGCAAGTGAAAACACATAGGTATTTTTCAGATGCGTCAGTGAAAAGACTTTAAAATGAATTTAATACTTGTTCTTGTTTGTCTGTTTTATCAACTTTCATTGATATATCCTAAGTTTTTCTCCGGAATCAATTAATGCTTGGTACTTCAATTTCACTGAATGCTGTTCAACCAAAAGACCTTGATTTGCAAAGACCTTTAAAATAATTTTGAATATCCGCTTCAGATTCAACACTCGGGATATCCTTTCTGGCCATTCTGGAGATAAAATTCTTAAATTGTAGATGGTTCATAGCTAAATGGCGCGTTTTCACTTATTCCACCTAAGAAATTACATGAATTATTATTATTTTTAACACTTTCAGGTCATATTAAAAGTTCATCATAAAAATCTACTGCCCCTGGAATATCAATCACAAAAAAACTTTTCAACAAAAAAGTGAATCAAAAGTCTCTTCTATATAGCCAAAATATGTAAAACAAAAACACACTTTTCATGTTAAGTTTGTACTTGAATTGTGTGTACACAAACAGTAAACGTGTAAACAGTTTTTTGGTGAATGATTTAAAAAAAAAGAGTTAAGTTTATTTAATCAAATTTTTTTTGGGCCCAACAATGATTTAGATGAAGCAATAATGTATAAATTTTTTTTTAAAGTTGATAGTTTGCACTTGCTCTAGTCTACTTTCTTATTTAAAAATTCTTCCAGAAAATGCATATCCTCACTTTTTGTCATAAAAAAGTACATTATTTTATTGATAACTTCAATTTACGTTTGCAAAAAATCAAATAGTTCATTCGACCTTTAAAAACTTCAATCCTATCTAATCTATTTCAAAGAACAGACTCTTGTTGAGAAGACGAATGACCAAGTTGGTTAAAATCTTCTATAAATACACAAAATAGAATAGAATAGATTAATGTTCAGTTAATGTGTCTAGCGTTCTAGGCGTATTGGATTATACGAAATTGAATGTAAAGCTTCCCAATTTCTTATTTTCAAACGTCCGCAAAGTGTCATAACATTATTTCATATTTATCTTTACCAAATTCATATTTTTTGGACAACAATTTACTACTTAAATTAACACGAATTAAAAATGGTTTTAATATTTGAAATCGTTTATATGGTTTTGATTCGATTGATAAAATATCAATCCGTGTCACATCTAGGCGTTGTTTATAACCATGTGCTGTGTACAAATAATTAAGAAAAAAAAACACATCTAGATTGCATATCGCCCCCACGTACATAAGAAATATACGTACTTGGTTGAGAAATAGGCGCCTAATTTTTTAATTTTTCCAGCGATCAATGAACAGTATGCTTTGGTTACTATTATCTTGCAACGACGTTTGCTAGCGACGCCTCGCCCATGGATACGAAAAACAAAACCCTCGAAGAAAAGAAAATCTCTTAAAAATAGATGCCTGACTTTTCAATTTCAGATTTTGGCAAAACAAATATTATATGTTTTATTCGATCAGCAAAATGTCAACCTGAGTCACATCTAGGCGTCATTCATAACCATGTGCTGTAGAAATGAGCTAAGAATCAAGAACAAAAAAAATCACATCAAGGCATCATATCGCCACCACTTGCATTGAAAATATGCTTGGTTGAGAAATACGCGCCAAAATATTCTCACTGATCAGTATGCTATTCCATGCTTACATTCTTTTAACGATGTCAGGTCGCGACGCCTCGACCTTGGAGTTGAAAAACAAACCGCCCAAAGGAAAAAAAATCTCGAAAAAATGGAAGCCATGACTTTCATTTTAATTCAAAAAACTACAAATTTAATAACTATGGACAATTGATGCGACTTTGTGTTGTTTTTATTCGATATAAACCGATTCGCATGGCTACAGAATATTCTAAAAATAATTTCATTCGAATCGTTTGGGTCATTTCGGAGGAGTAGTACTACAAACACCGTTACAAGAGAATTTTATATAATAGATAGATATAGATTATGTTAATTTTACACAGCTAGCTTTTTAACTGTTTTATCAAGATCATGAAAATAGCTTAGATTCTTGATTTAACCAGTGCTTTTAAGGTACCATAAATCGGGGTAATATTGATCACCGGGGTAGCTTTGATCAACATGATATTTTTTCACATAATCATCAATAACTAAGTCTTAAGTTAAAATATCTTAAAACTTTTTCCTTCGTTTTAAAACCTACATGTTGAGTTTCCAATTGGGAAAAACTTTGTTTGTTTTTCAAAATTCCAAACAAAACATATTTACTTAATGTGATTTCAAAATCTTGAAATATCAATTTTATCGAAGGCTCGCAAACAAACACCATTCCTGATGAAATCATAGCGTTTAGAAGCAGCAGGTTCATTTATGTGACAGTTGATTTTTTTTCGGTTTTGGTGTATTTTTTGTTGTATTTTGAGGAAAAGCCAGTCTAGGACAAAAGGCTAGAATCCCTATCAAATGGTAAAGTTTGAAGGAAAAAATTAAAAGGGAAAAGTGCAAGGACCGAGAACAGAATCGAATGAAGGCAAATTTTCTTTTTTTTTTGTAGTTTAAATTTGGTAAGTAATGGTTATAAATTTAGCCCCTTAGTTTATGCAGCATTATTGTCCATCTATCGATTTTAATTGTTGTTTGGCTTATCACACGAACTGCCTTAGTTTATCAACTGCAACCAATGGTAAATATTATAAAGGTGTTTTCTATCTTGTATGATCAAGAAAACTCGTAAAAACCGTCAAAATAGAGACCGATCAACCCTAGAGCATCAAATTGAAAACATAGACGAAATCGATTTTCGAATGGAATTTTATGTAGTCTAATTAATTTCTGCAACCATGTTTTACGTTTAAAGGAGTTCAGTACTGGTTTTAAAAATATGAAACATTCTCCTTAACAGAAAAAAAAAATCGAAAATTATTGAAAAAAGTGATAAATCTCACCCCATTTTACGGTAGTTCTGAGAACGACAATAAAACTTTTACAAAATATTCTGCTTAAGTTTATTAGAAATAGTTCTGAATGCTTTATTGGAACTCCAATAAAACATAATCTAAGAAATTAGTTTTAACATTTTTTGCATATTTTATAAAGGCGCGCTGTGCTTGATTTTAAAACCGTAATAAAATTAGGTGACAGTTCTCGATAAAGATTTCAAAACAGGACACGCTCAGGAAAGATTACACATATTTGAATTAAAACTCCCATTCTACACATTTTTGATAAGTCAGGTGAGTTATTTTAGAGTTACTGTAAACCGGGGTAGCATTGATCACCGGGTAACTTTGATCAACATGTAACTTTTCCACATTATCATCAATAACTAAGTCTTTCTCCATCTGAAACCATCATGAAATCTTTTCTTTTGAAACCTGTATATTACTGATAATAGCTTGAATCCCCCATAATGTGGGTATTAGGTGCAGGGTGCAGGGGCTTATCAAGAAGAAGTCGAATTGGGCGCTTCCACTTTAGTTCAAAATACGGACAGTCAATCGCCAAATTGATCGTACACCCGTTATTTATTCGTGAATTTTGAGTTTTTCAGGGTTTAAAAGTAAATAAGTTTAAAAAAAAACCTTAATCCATTAAAGCATACCTCCTTTTTACTCTTTAACTGTGAAAAGAAAAATACAAATTGTTAACATTTTCCCTTTATATTTAAAAAAACAACAAAAAAACGCATGGCAAAAATATTCGTACAGTAAAATCAATTCATAGAAAGTAATAAATATTAAAAAACAACTAAATTAGTATTTTGTATGACCGCCTTTGGCATCTAGCATTGCTTGCAAGCGTTGTGGCATCGATTCAATGAGGTTTTTGGTCACACTAGATGGAATGTTCTCCCAGATCTCCTTAATCGCCGTTTTGAGCTTTGCTTTGTTCCTAGGATTTTTATTTTTCAGGCGATTCTTGAACTCTCACCAGAGGTGTTATATCGGGTTCAGATCGGGAGACTGCGGAGGCGCTTTGAGTTGTTTAGGGGTATTATACAGTAACCACTTCCGTACGACAATAGCGGTATCTTTGAGGTCGTTATCTTGTTGGAAGTAGTAATCACGAGGTAGACCCTATTTATCCAGGCTGCATGTTACGCTTGAGAATGTTCAAATAACCCATCTTGTCCATCGTTAAGTCAATGAAATCCATGGTTCCAGGTCCAGAGGCCGACGTTGAACCCCACAACATTTGGTTGCCGCCACCGTGTTTTACAGTAGGGACCAAATTCTTGGGCTGGAGCTCCGTCCCAGGTTTTCTCCACACCGTTTGCCATCCGTCCGATCCGAAAAGGTTTATTTCGGTTTCGTCGTTAAATAGAATTTTGTTCCAGAACTCTTTAGGCTTATTAATGTAAACCTTAGAAAATTCAGTAGTTTTTTCAAAATTACCTTTGAGATAAAGCGCTTCTTACGGACTACACGACCTCCCAAACCGCTCCTGTGCGCTACCCTCCGGACAGTATCTACGCAGACAGGTCTTCTAATGGTCCCAGCGATTTCAGTGGCCAATTTCGGAATATTTGTTTTGGGTTTCTTTATAAAAGTTCGCACAGTTACCCGCTCATCTGTAGGAGTCAAGATGCGTTTTAGTCCTCTTCCAGCGATATTTTTCACGGTTCCTTCGTATACATATCCACTTTTGGATGATGAACTGCACTGTAGAGTGGGTTCTCTCGACAGCTTCTGCTATTTCCCGCAATGACTTTCCGCGTCAACACATACTTACTATCAACGATCGCGTCGCAATGTCCGTTTCCTTGAGCTTGTTTTCAATTTTGATCCCAACTCTTCGAAATTCAGCTAATAAACAAAACATAACAAACACTGCCCAAGTAGTTGCTGGGTGTTGACATGACACACTGACAAAAAAACTTCGGTTATCCACATTGGACTTGTTTTCACATCAAATATTTAAGAGTTAAAAAAAGGTGTACGATCAATTTTGCATATCTCTCATTTGGGTTTTTATCAACTTCTTGAATTATGAAATAACCAAAACATTTTTTTCTAAATCGTCGCGATCAGATCAATACCTAAATTTGTAAACAATTTATGTGCATCAAAATCATAAATGTTGAACCATTTTTTCACACCAAAAAAATAAAAAGAGTCGGTAAACCATGTGTGTACGATCAATTTTGGTATTCTGACGCTATCTTGAAATCCAAGATGACGGCTTCGGATTTTGTTTTCCTGTATATTATTGACAATCACTTGAAACCCTCAAAATTTGGTATATGTTGGAAGGGCTAAAATAGAAAAATTAATTTTACTTTCTGACGTCATCTTGAAATCCAATATGGTGGCTTTTGCTGCGCTAAAAAATGCTAGGAATGACTGAAAATCGCGTGAAATTTTAATGGGATTTAAGACCCTTCAAAGCATTTTAAAGATCAGCAGAAGTCACCATCTTGAATAGCGAAATATAGTGCAATTTGATTTCTATTCGTTGAGCCCTTTCACTCAATACCCATTTTTTAAGCAGCATTTTTAAGATAGTCGGGAGCCGTTGATTTCATGATAGAATCAGAAAGCTATATTCGATTTCTTCTAGTTTTATGGGTGATACGGTCAAAATTTGGTCAAGGGAAAACGCGTGTAAATCGGTGAAATCGTTTATTTAAAAAATCAAATTAAATTTCTTTTTCAAATTTAATTAGTATAAAATTCAGGAAAAATATTCAGTTAAGCTTCCGCTTTTCCAAATCCGAATTGCCGGGCCTTACGCTTAACCCCTGCCATCAGATTTTGTACAGCCACCTTGTCCACCTTCTTCACCGCAGAAAGCCAGTTTGCCTTGAACTGCTGTTCGTCTTTAGCAGTTTTTTTGGTCTTCTTAAGGTTTCGCTTGACAATAGCCCAGTATTTCTCAATTGGGCGGAGCTCTGGCCTGTTGGGAGGGTTCTTGTCCTTGGGAACCACCTGCACGTTATTGGCGGCGTACTACTCCATGGCCTATTTACCGTAATGGCAATATGCCAAATCCAGCCAAAACAGTACGGAAAAACCGTGTTTCTTCAGGAAAGGCAGCAGACGTTAATTCAAACACTCTTTCACGTAAATTTTAGGTTGAGAGTCCCGGAAGCTATGAAAATGCTGCTTTTCAAGCTACAGGTACAAATGGCTTGTCAAACCAGATATTTCTTCGCGAACTTTGACAGTTTCATGTGCTTCAAAATATCTGCTTAT